>NC_091282.1:746074102-746374102 GCF_032444005.1 Ranitomeya imitator | reverse complement strand
CTTCCCTTTCCCCCCAACACCTAGATCAATAATAACGCATTGGATTATGATGACTCTATAAGACATCTGGTTTATTGGAGGCCATAATGGGGCACAAAAAGCAGTGCACTAATCTCTTATTTTAGATATTATATGGAGGTATAAAAAGGCTTTTTGTCAGGTTCTCTATAGCGGGATACTTCATTGGTTCTAAGAATGGCTGGCTGACTAACTCAGACATTCTAATGAATGGAGCACAATACACAGAACACTTTGCCATATATGTGGGGCCTTGAGAACATTATTTTGTAGAGGTGTAGACAGGAGTAGCCCTACAATGTGCATTATATGTCCCTACACTGTTTGTAGAGATGTGCATATGCTTATGACAGTTGTAATGCAAGTTACATAGGATCATGGAGATAGGTATTCCAATCCCAATATGCACTAGGTGTAATAATATTAGCAAATACCTCAAATTAGAAATGTAGTATAGTTTTTCTGATTCCCTATGTCTTTCCTCATGTGCAGGCACTGGAGGACCTTGGGTATCCATGGTTATGGCCACTGATGAAGTGACAGTTAGCTAGTTGATAGTGGTTGTAACCATGGATACCGAAGGTCCTGCAATGCCTGCACATGAGGAAAGAGACATGGAGAATTAAAAAAACTATATTACATTTCTAATTGGAGGTATTTGCTAATATTATTATTACTAATCCTAATACATATTGGGATAGGATCTTGAAGATGGGAATACTCTTTTTTAATGAGTCCCTAGTAAGCGATCAAGTACAAGCCGGACTCGCTCCATCACCAGAGCGTCACAAGGGAACTGTATAAAGAGTCTGTGCATGTTTTAAAGGGGGTTGTCTCAAGTTCTGTGGTTAAAATTGCAAAGTGTTTGTAAATATGAGCATCTTTGCAATTTACGTTTTTTAAATGCCTTCTGCTATCAAGAATGGAGTGGTATTTTTTTTATTTTGTTTCGTAGTGTATAGCTTGTCACTTAGGTTACATGCCACCCTGCAGTCTGAGTGTGGCCAGTTACCTAGATAAGTAGCTTGCAGCAATCTGAAGCTGGGTCGATCAGACCAATCTTAAGTCCCCTACACTTTTCCCATGCTGTAGAGGCAAAACTGCCTTTACCAGCAGCCTGAGGGAGTGTTCAGGTCAGACTAGTAGCACAGTCAGCACTGTCAATTTTCACGAACGCACCTCCCATTGCGAAGCTGGACACTGGAAGAGCTGTGTACGTTTTAGGGAGAAGTCGAGAAAACCCCTGTAATTGTATACTTCTACCTTTCCTTATTTAGGCTTACATCAGTACTACAGAGTAGTCCTGCTCCATTCTATAGTAATGCTGAGATAACTCTGCTGCCCCTGTCCTGATCTACACAGGAAAGCTGAGAAAATAGGAAGGGTCAGTCTAATATCATTGCTCCAGTTGCCAATGTAAAAAAAAATCTGTAAATTCTGTGTGCCTTCATCGATGCAGCATTAAAGGGGTTCAGAAAAATTGGTCTACTTTACGAAGTCTATATATTGCCTGTTGGGTATTGTAGTCTAAGTTCAAGGGAAAAGGGCTGAAAGCCACAGACTATGGATAGGATTGGCACTGCTTCTTAAAGAAAGCCGTTTTCTTGGAAACTCTTTTGGCTCAATCAGTAGGTGCCAAGAATGATCCGAATGCCGTCTGTCGAAAGGGATTGGATCGTCGAGTGCTGAACTGTACAATCTTTTTGGGATATTATATGTGTTGTGTAATATTATGCTAGTCCTATAAATGGTGAATTTTCTGATTTCAAGTCAAAATTCAATACAGTCTACAAATCCAAATGGATTGATAATAAGCAGAGCGTGTGATTGCTTGACAGTTTTCCTAATATCGCTATGCAGTAATTATCTCTATCGCAATATTCAATTTTCTCTCTCACAAAACAGAGATTGGAGTTGACTCTGGCACACACAAAACAAAGAGTTGTGTGATACAGTAAGGTATGTACGGAGGTGTAGCAGGCTTCACGTCAACTAATGTCACATATGTCCTCAAAAACTGTCACTCCATGCCTTTACTAGCCCTGCAAATCCAATGACCAGTCTAATCATACCCTCGATTGTTCAGCTTCCTGTAGTCATTGTCTCGATTTTGTAACTTACAACTTTATTGATGCTTTACATCTTATCTCCTGCTTCCGGTCCAATGATGATTAGTCAGGAGTGGAAAGACGGCCAGTGGGGTGTGGTTGCATCTCAAGAACTTAATACCCAACCGAAGAAGGTGCAGCCATGTACTATGGTGTGGTATTCATGTTTATGACCTGAATTCACTTGAAATTTCCAAGTGAATGGAAGAACTTCATGAATATCAACTGATAAGATGGTTGCCTTTCCATATTCTTTGGTTGTTCTGTAGAATTGAAAATGGGGCTTTGAATTTTTTTTTTAAATTGTTTTGTAGAAATTGGTTTTATACCAGTTTTGCTTATTAAATGTGATTGGGTGTCCTGGTGTAATTGTATAGTATTGATTTTTAGCTAAAGTTTTATGGAACATCGAAAGAAGGTCATACGTCAACAGTTTTTTTGGTTTTTTTTGTTTTGTTTTTTACTTCCCCCACTTACTTGGCATACTTAATTCAACCATAAGTGAATGTTACCTCAATGGTCTAAAGCTAATGCCAGAAACCTATTAGAATGGTTTATCCCCTTTTTAAAAGGAATCTGTCTGTAGGATTTCCCCATCCAATCGATTTTATATGGCCATGTAGCTCTTTCAAAGACTAGTAGTACCTTTACATGGTCGGTCCGTTACGGAGAAATCAGCGGTTGAATTCATATGCAAATGAGGCTGAAGCACTATGGTAGATCTGAAACCTCTGTCACTAAAGCTCTATTGCTCACCTAGCACTACTGACTCCTGCTTGACTACCTGCCCCTTGGCCAGAAGTCACACAGCCTAGATACTTTCAGTCACGCAAGAGGAGATAGCACTGGAAAGGGAATTGAGCTTTAGTTACAGATGCTTCAGATCTACCATAGCTCTTCAGCCTCGTTTGCATATCGATAAAAAGGCTGATTTCTCAGTCAGAGGAATGAACTGGCCATGAAAAGGCATTGCTAGACTTGTCTTTGAAAGAGCTACATGCACATATAATTGGTTTAGAAGGTGAAATGCTGATGGCAAATTCCCTTTAAGCATGATCAGCCATAGTGAAATATAACCTGCTCAATCACTTTTTATACTCAAAAACCTGATACAAATTAGATGACTGGCAAGTCCTGCCAAAATTAATGACTTTGGCCAGCCTTACTGTAAAGGGTTATGGTCCCTTTTTAGGCTTTAAAATGGTACCATCCATGGATGATGGGCCTTCGAGTATTTTTTTTTTTTTAACAAAGTTCCCATAAGGGTTATTGTGAGATACCTGGAAGGAACTATTGCCCATAAACATATACAGAATCAATGGGTCCCATTGCTACATATTCCAACTATCAAAATCCTACAGATGTGACTTCTTGATTTCTGCTCACCCTACTGGCTTGTTCTACTTCTGTACAGACTATACAATTTATGTAAAATTTCACGAGATTCTTTCCCTCTGCTTATACTTTCCAAAATGCTCAGTGTCAACATTAAATGTCTACATACAACAGTACCTTGTGTCTTGTCTGTTCCATCTGTAAGATTGATGACTGATGGCTACGGACAGTGTATAGATGACAGTCTAACTGTACATGGTTTGCATAACTTCACTTGGCTGTGCCACCAATTTGAGCAAATATGATATTGATTTACAGAATTAGATTTGATGTTTTTCCTATTTTTAAAGGTAAGTTTTAGAAGGTGTACACCATGTTAACTGAAAGGATTATGATCTGCGATGTACAACTTTATAGAAGCAAATTTACAAAATGAGCATAATGCCCAACAACTATCCATAGACTTTCATCTTAAAGCAGATCGTTAGCCAGATTTTGCAAAGCAAATTCTATTCATTGTTTAAAAAAATTGGACCCAACACCAATGTATTTACTTTAAAAATCTATGTTGTAAAGCCTGTATAATCCTGATATTAAGATGAGCATTTTATAGCTATAAAACGGCTCAAGTGTACTCTTGTAGTCTCAGCAGATTCAGCTCGACAACTGCAGCTTAAACTAAGCAGTGTGAGACCTCAGCAGGGAGGAGGGACACTGAGGAGCTGTCAATCAGGCCCAGTTTGAGTTAAAATTGTAAAATTTATACCGTGAGGAATATTCTAGAGTTAGCCAGTTAAAGGGGAATACACAAATATACCAAGTTATTGCCTGGTCTCGGACTATGTGTTAATTTACTTTTCGATGGAGGGATCTTTTCGAAGTGATCCTGAGAACAGGGTTTAAAAATCTATGGGGCTGCCGTAGAAAGCAGAGTTCAGCGATCTCCAGAGGCCCCATAGACAAGGGACAGATTGAGGTGCACATTGATATACAACAAGTGTTAACTTACTTTTTTTTTGCCGCATTTGTACTGCACGTCCCAGCAACATTTCATTTGTCTTCTTTATCGTTTCCTGTTTTACCAAACATCTGTCAAAATGGCCGAAACAGATGGTGCTCAGATAATGGAAACCCAATAGTCAAAAGTTGCATTTCTGATTAATGTCCTTTTTACTCAATTATAGGTCTCAGGACGAGGAAGATTACCAAGCAATGAAGACATTAGAAAGCGTTTGTTTGCTTCCATTTTACACTGATATCGTGTTTTGCTTCTCGGTCAACTTGCTGTATATAACGTTCTACTACTTGTTCGTCAATTTTTTTTTTTTTACATAATGTTTAACGCGTCCTTGTCACCAGATTTCACAATTCTAACTGCATTTTTTAGGTAGATCTTGGACCTTGAGGCTGGTGTACTCAATTTGAAAAATTCACCTTTAGCATGAATGTATAATCCTGATATTAAGATGAGCGTTTTTATGAATCCAGATGGAGCTGGACTTGGAAAATGCTCATTTTCATATCGGGCAGGATCACTTTTCAAAAAGGATCATACAACCGTTCTGACATGGATTTTGAAAGTGAGTACACCTTTCTCATCAGGTCTGAGATTTATTTAATATTATATGTAGGTTAAATTGTGAAATCTGGTCAGTTAATTTTTTTTTTTATTCTATTACAAAACCCTTTCAAAAAGGTTTTGTATAGTAAGATGTACACTGCCTTCCATCTACGACTGCCTTCTGGAAAAGGAGTACAAACGCTGATGAGTTTCTGCAGCTACTTGGTTCCAATAGGCAAACTCTGGTCAAAATGTAAAGGCTTCTCCACCTTCCTTCCTGCAAATTGTAACCGCTCTTGGCTCTGTGTTCGCCATTGCAGTATAGTTTCTACGGAGAAGCAACTCATGGTTGGAGCCCCCATGACACACTTCGTCCCCCTCCATCGTATTCTGCTATTTCCAAATTCCTACATGGGTACCGGACTCGGTACACATGCTTACATGAAATTAGTGCATTGCTACCTTTTATCATGTCAGATGGGGATTACTTTACTATAGGAAGTGACCAACTCGCAGCAATCCCTTCTCTTTTATGGCATTTTTTTCATGCCACCTTGTAGATCGTAGTTGTAAGGCACCAAGAGGCAGAATTATTACCACCATCTTGTTCTTTAACGGTGTAAACTTAGTCTTAAAATGCTCAAAAATTACCAAAGTACTTTATGCCATTGGATAAACATGTTTAGTTTTTAGATAACCTAAATTTACACCAGCTGTTTGTTTGCATACTTTGTGCCAAACTTGTGGAATACCTTTTTGGAGCACTTTTTTATTTGCATGTTAGGTTATATCCATTTCCTACAGGCCATGCCCCCTTCTCAGACAAGTGTTTAAAACGTATACCAAAAATGAGGTGATAATTTTGGGGTGCAAATTAAGCCAGAATAGTGGTGCATTTTAACTTGATAAAAATGCCCCAATGACTGTAGAGATATTACCATTGTTTTCAAAGGTGAAGTTTGTAGGATCAGATGTCAGGTTTTGGTTCTCCATCACAATCTCCTCCATTATATACATGTTAATCATAAGTCAGTTTCCTGCATTAAAGTGTATGTGCACCCCAATATTTTTGATTGCCAGAGCATGATCTAGAGCCAAGCAACAGTCAAGAATGAACAAATTGAGGAGAATTTTTTTTTTTTTTTTTTTTAACTCCGCACTATTTCAGTTTAAAAGGTATTGACTGATATGGACAGTCTCCTTTCTAAGTTTTCCAACTTATAGTCCAGGGGCATCATGGACTAAGCCTCCCTATTACAGGCCACCCCCTTCCTGAATCACGGGCACCATGAATCAGACACTGACTTTGTTACTTTGAAAAGTTGGCCGGGGTCTGTACATGTCAGTGTGGAAGATCCCTTTTGGGCGTTTTCCTGCCCCACTCCTCTAGACTGACAGGTCTCTCCATATGTTTGTGATCTGAAAGAGTGGAGTAGGCAAAAGCCATCGGGGACCTGCCCCTTGGACTAGTCATTTGAGTGGCATAGTCCCCGGCAAGCTTTTCAAAATAGGTTTTAAGGTAAAACATGCAAAGCTGTTTTTTTTTTTTTTTTTTGCAGCCAGTGTCTGGCTCATGCTGCCGTAGTGAGGCAGCATAAATCTCGTAGATGAATAAAACTTGACACTCAACGGATGTATAGGAAATGGTTTAATGTAGTCCAAGATTAGTACAAATCCAAGATTAGTACCTAAAATGCAGACATTTTGGTCTTACAACGACCTTCATCAGTGTACCGACTGCAATCAAAAGCGGTATATTCAAGATTTTCAAGGAGTCCTTATATCTCAGAACTGTCCTTGGGCTCCAAAGTAAAGAAGATAAGGAGTGGTAAATCGGGTATCCACTGTTGATCGTTGCAGTTAGTCGGAGTGTCATGCGTACGAAGGTCTCTCCTCTTACGTGGTATCCACCATGTCTGCATTGTATGTACTAATCTTGGACTACATTAAACAATTTCCTATACATCGGTTGCGTGCAAAGTTTTATTCAACTACATATAAAGGTCTGGGACCCTACTTGAGCACCAACAACGGTTGTGCCACGTTATATATTTACAGCATGAATCTCGTGACTGGTTCCCTTTAAAATGACCCATTGCAAAGAATGGCTGTAAAGCAACGTTGGTGTCGACATGGTCAACTATGGTCAAGAGCTGCAGAGGAATTGCACAACTACATTGAGCTTCTCTTGATTAGATTAGTTGACCACCAGGATAGATCAGCTGGTCTGTAGGGTGGCTTCCTTCAAAGAGGAGATTGCCCCTTTTATATGCCTAACTATCATCTTTATCATCTATAAATCTTGCTCTTGAAATCAATATTAAACCTTCCAATTGGTTTCGGTAAGTTCCGCTTGCAGAAAGGAATGATAAGCAATCACATACATAATTGCAACTTATAAATGAGTAAGCCAATTGATCAATGTATGTAAATGTTAGAACATGCTAACGTGACTTGTACAGGACACAAGGAGTGCAAAAACCATCCTGGTTGGTCCCTAAAGTAATGCAGCTAAGCTGTTCCTTGTACAGTCATGACCAAAAGTATTGACACCCCTGCAATTATGTCAGACAATACTCAGTTTCTTCCTGAAAATGATTGCAAACACAAATTCTTTGTTATTATTATCTTCATTCAATTTGTCTTAAATTAAAAAACACAAAAGAGAATGAAGCAAAAAGCAAAACATTGATCATTACACACAACTCCAAAAATGGGCCAGACAAATGTATTGGCACCCTCAGCCTAATACTTGGTTGCACAACCTCTAGCCAAAATAACTGCGACCAACCGCTTCCGGTAACCATCAATGAGTTTCTTACAATGCTCTGCTGGAATTTTAGACCATTCTTCTTTGGCAAACTGCTCCAGGTCCCTGATATTTGAAAGGTGCCTTCTCCAAACTGCCATTTTTAGATCTCTCCACTGGTGTTCTATGGGATTCAGGTCTGGACTAATTGCTGGCCACCTTAGAAATCTCCAGTGCTTTCTCTCAAACCATTTTCTAGTGCTTTTTGAAGTGTGTTTTGGGTCATTGTCCTGCTGGAAGACCCATGACCTCTGAGGGACACCCAGCTTTCTCACACTGGGCCCTACAATATGCTGCAAAATTTGTTGGTAGTCTTCAGACTTCATAATGCCATGCACACGGTCAAGCAGTCCAGTGCCAGAGGCAGCAAAGCAACCCCAAAACATCAGGGAACCTCCACCATGTTTGACTGTAGGGATCGTGTTCTTTTCTTTGAATGCCTCTTTTTTTCTCCTGTAAACTCTATGTTGATGCCTTTGCCCAAAAAGTTCTACTTTTGTCTCATCTGACCAGAGAACATTCTTCCAAAATGTTTTAGGCTTTTTCAGGTAAATTTTGGCAAACTCCAGCCTGGCTCTTTTATGTCTCGGGGTAAGAAGTGGGGTCTTCCTGGGTCTCCTACCATACAGTCCCTGTTCATTCAGACGCCGACGGATAGTACGGGTTGACACTGTTGTACCCTCGGACTGTTGAACTTGTTTGGATGTTAGTCAAGGTTCTTTATCCGACATCCCCACAATCTTGCGTTGAAATCTCTTGTCAATTTTTCTTTTCCGTCCACATCTAGGGAGGTTAGCCACAGTGGGCTTTAAACTTCTTGATGACACTGCGCACGGTAGACACAGGAACATTCAGGTCTTTGGAGATGGACTTGTAGCCTTGAGATTGCTCATGCTTTCTCACAATTTGGTTTCTCAAGTCCTCAGACAGTTCTTTGGTTTTCTTTCTTTTCTCCATGCTCAATGTGGTACATACAAGGACACAGGACAGAGGTTGAGTCAACTTTTATCCATGTCAACTGGCTGCAAGTGTGATTTAGTTATTGCCAACACCTGTTAGGTGCCACAGGTAAGTTACAAGTGCTGTTAATTACACAAATTAGAGAAGCGTCACATGATTTTTCGAACAGTGCCAATACTTTTGTCCACCCCCTTTTTTATGTTTGGTGTGGAATTATATCCAATTTGGCTTTAGGACAATTCTTTTTGTGTTTTTTAATTTCAGACAAATTAAATGAAGATAATAAAGAATTTGTGTTTGCAATCATTTTCAGGAAGAAAATGAGTATTATCTGACAGAATTGCAGGGGTGTCAATACTTTTGGCCATGACTGTAGATGGCCTTGATACTTTAGGTACAAAGTCACGCCTCATGGCTGATCGGCCAGAGTATGGGGTGGTCGATTTTGTTTTGGTGATACTATACAAGTGAGTGCACCTATAGGTACAAAACATACTCTTGGCATCTTACTCAAAACCGAAGACCTGGTCGTAACTAAGCAGGATGCCTGCACCCTCCAAGAGTGACAACGTTCACATATACTATGTCTCCTATACCCTGGGCATTCTATCATAGTGACTTTTTTTCTTGCCCATTTTGTTTGGAGATTCTATCGTTCCAGGACAATAATACTCCTCTAAAGATATTTAGCGTATACAATGGTCCACCAGGCCGAGAATTATATACCAGCTGAAAAAGTATATGTAATTATTATTATGCACTAAAATGTAATATAGATGCTTCTTCTGTATATATCAGTATTTTGGAAAAGCTCTTTTTGATTCTTCTGTAATTTCTTGCTTTCTTAATAAATTATTTATTTGCAGAAATATGGTGTTGGATTCATTGTAGTAAGTTAACGCATACCTGTCATTTCAGATTCAGACGTCCGTTTTTCTCGTACGAATGAGTGTTATCAATGGTTTTTCACAGATAGCACCTGTACCTATAAGGGTAGGGTCACACGACCATTTTCTTTCCATTCAAAAAAAAAAAAAAAAGGTCCGTATGTTGTCAAAGTTTGATCAGAATTGTGACATCAGTGTTTCTTGGGAGGTGGAGAAAAAAAATTCATCTCTCCGTGGTAAGACCGTGAAAATCGGACCGTACTTGGATGTCATCTGAGTGCGGTCCAATGTTTTCTGACCCATTGACTTGCATTGCTGATTTAGATCAGCACTCCGGATCAAAATCTGACATGCACAGCCCCATAGAATATCATGGGGACAAGTGCTGTCTGTGAAAACCATCTGATGGCACTCGTTCAATATAATCTATCGTGTGCACGACCCCCCCCAATAGTAAAAACTGACTCGCTATAAAGAAAACACTGATGAAAGTCAAGATCAATGATATCTCAATAAGCCCTAAGCTTTTGTGTGCACATGAAAAATAACACCATTGCATGACTTGTATGCTGCATTTCTGTAAAGTGTTCCCTTCTGCAGACTATCTCTAATACTCTTCTGTCTCTCAGCTAGTGGGTGGATACTATCTGCTATGGTGTCTGCCATACACCGTGCACACAGAAAAAAAGATCCTGCTCCCCTTTCCTACATAAGACACCAGCATAGGGGACATTATACTGTGTTGCTGTGTATCTAGCTAGAAAGTAGAAGCACCTTCTCTCTGCCTCTGTTCCCCCTTCTCTCTCACTGTGCTCCAGCCACTCCTCTTCCTCTTTATCTCTTCATAAACTCCAATATACTGCTGTAATCTGATCCCTCAGTCAGCTGTCAGTCTGTCTTGTTGAACTAGATGGATTTTAGCTGTTTTCCAAAGGGAATGATGCATTTAGGAGAAGAGGCTCATAAGTGGAGAAATAGGTGAATTTTTCTAATACGATATGTTACAAAGTGCCTTATATTTGCTGGTACTATTGAGTAATGCAAAGTTTGTTTTATAGATTAGATTATAGAGACAGAACAATACAGGGAGCAAGTATGGCATTGTGGCGCCCCAGCGTCCTGGTCGACTACGGGGGACGGAGAGAGAGAGAGACGCAACATCTGTGAGGACCTTATTTGAAGCTTATGCAGTAAGTGAATACACCACCGCAGCGCAAGGGAAGGCTATTGATTTCCACCTAGACAAGGGGACTCTGGATTTGCCTCCAAACCGGCTGGACTCTACCTACCCTGTGATCTGGTGCCCTGGACTGTGGCTGCTGAAACCAACAGTAAACAAGGAGAAGAGACTGCAATCCTGCGTCCTCGTTCTTCACTGCATCTCTCACCATTCTACCATCTATATACTGGGAACTATATACTATACTATATACTGGGAAGCCCTGGGGATATACTTCACCTGTGGGAAGGTATACCATCTAGCTGCCATAACATCACCCCAGCGGACCCCTTAAAGCAGCGTCGGTCACCCTGACCGAATACCACAGGTGGCGTCACGAACATAAACCTTATCCCTTTCAAGACCTTTCCCTTTTACACGGACTTCCCAGGGCCGGGTCGCAGCCACCGTGACATCCCCCGTGAACCGCCGGACCCGGTACCGAGTAACCTCTTGCCCTGACGGGGCGCTCCAACTTGGCGTCACGAACAGGATCTACTGATCCAGCAAATTGGGTCATGTGCGCCTAAATGACTCTGCCAGAACCGTGCTTTATTGAGAGACTGTGTATTGTGAATTGCTGCCAAAACTGCCACCATTGCCGCGCCGCGCCGCATGGAGCGCGAGAAGGAGCCATACCTTCGTGGACAGAGCCAGCCGGAAAGAGCGCGAAGAAGGATATGGGTGACGTGCTGCCTGGAACGCCGGAAGTGAAGACGCCGTACAGCAGGGCCAGAAGTGAGGACGCTGCAGAGTGCCGAGCGACACACCGGAGGGACCACTGCAGATTCCGGAAGAAGAGATCCGACTTCCACCAGGCTAGCGAGGGGAAAGAGCCATGTCTAGTTCGGAGTAGAGTTGGTGGCGGTTGCAGCCACAGACCCCATAGCTCCCCCAGGCCCAGCAGCGGATGCACCTGCAGGCTTAGTGATGCCCCCAGGCCCCGTGGAAAATGCAGCCGCAGTCCCCGTACCGCTAGACGAGCCCGCAGCTCCCATAAGCCGGCTGGACCCCTCTGCAGCTACAGCGCCCATCATGCCGCTGTCCGTGCACTATATTCCTGGAGCGGCCTGGCTTCCCCAATATTCCAGGGAGTCCCATACATTAAGTGACTTTAAGGAAAGATTCTGCAGCCTATTTGAAGTATATCCCTTGACCGGGCATCAAAAGGTCAGCATCTTAATTGGGCAATTGATAGGTGCAGCCCTAAGAGAAGTGAAATCCTGACCAAATGTGGACAAACGGACTGTGTGGCATATATTTGCTAAATTTAAAACCATCTTTTAGCGGGGTCTACCAAGCTGGGGTACCTCTTTCAGTACCACCCCGTGTTTCAGGAGGTCCACTCTGCTTTGGCTGGAGTCTGAATGAAGGACGCTGGCTGGAATTGCTTGGTTACATGGGCGCATATAAAAGATCACTGCTTCTCCACGTATTTCCAGTCTGACAACACTTTACTCACAGGACACAGAATATATCACACAGATACAGAGGGCAGGCCAATAGAAAAGCGGCAGGCCAGACACATTACAATAGCCGCAGGTGGCTGGAGCCTGCCGATATTTACTGTGGGAATTACAAAGGTGTGGGGGCGGACAAAAGGGGAATATCATGTCCCCTCTGCCCAGGGGTGCAGCCTGTGGGCTGATGCATTAGGGACATGTATCTCACATGGAACCTATTATACATACATATAACTGCACAACATATTCTGGGTGCTGAGTGGTTCCGTAACATGTAACACACCTTTGACACCCGCACCGCTGCAGAAATCAAATTAAAGCTTTATGGGTGCAAGCAGAGGGCGCAGGATAGCATACAAGACTATGCCCTTAATCTCCAGGAGGCACTGTCAGGCAGGTTGACCCTAACAGCGTGCAGGATGGAGACAAACTTTTAACAGAGCGGTTCATTGAAGGACTCCTGTGCAACAACCACAGAACCCAGCTGCGCCTCCTGGCCGTGCAAAACCCTGACCTGGACTTTGCACAATTTAAAGACAAGGCCATCCGGGTGCTACATGAAACACAGCCCAGCCGCACAGTGCCCCCTAGGCGTCCAGCCCTCACGTACCACCAAGAGGTGGCGCTAGATCCTCAGGTTCCTGCTGAGGCTGGTGCCCAGTTCTTCGATGATGATTCCCCCATGGGACTACGTCTCCAGCTGCAGGAGCTGACCAAGAACTTTGCCGCATTAGCCCAGACCATGAAGTCCCTACAGGAGGCCCCCAAGGAGAAGATCAAGCTGGCTTCCAGACCGGAGGATGTTCCCTGGCGATGACAAAAGAGGACCCCGCCAACCAGAGGAAGGGATGACGATCGCTATCAAAAGGATGGACGACCCATCTGCCGCCGCTGCGACCAGACAGGACACATCGCAAGGTACTGTCATTTAAACAAGCGACACCTGGGGCAGAGGGCCAACCCCCAGGAGTAGGACGACCAGGCCCACAGAACTGGCGAGCCAAGTACGTCGGAGGACGACCAGTCCTCCCTATTGTGATCGACGGCATCCCGATGAACGCTTTACTGAACACCAGTTCTCAGGTGACAACTATGCCTTACATCCTTTATAAACGTTATTGGGCTGACACAGACATTTCTCGTGGCCCCGATGAGGATTTCACCATAGTAGCCAGTAACGGTCAGCCATTGCCACAAGTGGGGTACAAAGAGTTCACCATTAAGGTGGGGCAGGCAGAATTGAAGGCCCAAGGAATGGGCCCCATGATGACCAACGTGAACGTAACCCCATGATGACCATTCGTACTAATGTCATAGAAAATTGTCTTGCAGAGGTTATTGTCTTATTACAATAGGTGGCCGAAACTGCTGCTTCCAGTGAGCAACGTGTTCTGCAGAAAGAAATCAGAGCTCTGGTACAGAGACAGCAGGTAGAACTATCTGGTGGAGAAATTGGCCGTGCCACAGTGAGTGATTCAATCCCCATTGCAATACCCCCCAGGAGTGAAATATTAATATGGTGTCGGGCAGCAATAGGTCTCAGAGGTAAAGACTACCAGGCCCTGGTAGAACCTGTGTATTCAGATAGTAGGCCCACAATCCTGACAGCCAGAGGGGTGGTTGAAGTCCGCAAGGGGAGGGTGCCAGTACGTGTCTTTAACTGTGGAGAGAAGGAGGTCCGCCTAACCAAATATGCCACACTTGCCAAACTGTTTACTGTTGATAATAATGTGATACAGGCAACAGAACCCTTGGTTCCATCTGACCAGGCGGAGGACAATGGCTCTGCAGGACAAATGGAAGATTGGTGTCAGAAATTACACGTGGGAACTGACTCCACCATCACACCAAAAACAAGGGGCTTACAGGGTGGTCCATGAGTATGAGTGAGTATTCCGCAAACACCCACTAGATTTTGGGCAGGTAAAAGGGATTCAACATCATATCCCCATGGGAGATCATCCGCCCATTAAAGAGAGATACCGTCCTGTACCTTCAGCTCATTATCAGTGTGCCAAGGACATGTTGCGAGAGATGAAGGAGGCTGGGGTAGTTAGAGACAGTTGTAGCCCCTGGGCAGCTCCATTATTCAGGAAAAAGGACAGCATGATGAGAATCTGTGTTGATTATAGGCAGATAAACCGCATTACACACGAAGATGCATACCCACTGCCCTGAATAGAAGAGTCATTAGCTGCTTTAAAATCTGCTAACTACTTCTCTACCTTGGATCTCACCAGTGGGTACTGGCAGGTTCCCGTAGCAGAGGCGGATAAGGAAAAGACGGACTTCACCACACCGATGGGTCTCTGCGAATTCAACTACATGCCGTTCGGACTGTGCAACGCCCCAGGAACGTTTCAGAAGATGATGGAGTGCTGTCTTGGACACACGAATTTTGAAACAGTCTTTCTGTATCTGGACGATGTCATCGTCTTCTCCAAGACTTATGAGGACCACCTGAAGCACCTGGCCAAGGTGTTCGAAGTTCTGTCCATCTTTGGCCTAAAGGTAAAACCATCCAAATGCCATCTGTTAAAGCCCAAAGTGCAGTACCTGGGCCATGTGGTGAGTGCTGAAGGAGTGGCCCCAGACCCTGACAAGGTCACTGTGATCAGAGACTGGCCGAAGCCCAGCAACCTCCATGAAGTTTGGCAGTTCCTTGGGATGATAGGCTACTACAGAAGATTTATCAAAGACTTCACCAAGAAAGCAGCACCACTACAAGACCTGTTGGTGGGCCAATCCAAGAAAACCAAAGGTAAGAATACCCCATTTGACTGGGATGACGGACTGGAGAGATCCTTCACTCATTTGACGTTGGCTCTGACGGGAGATGAGGTACTGGCTTACCCTGAATATGACCAACCGTTTGTGCTGTACACGGACGCCAGCAACATGGGACTAGCAGCCGTGTTGTCCCAGGTCCACGAAGGCAAAGAAAGGGTAATCGCCTACGCCAGCAGGAAACTTTGTCCCACTGAAAGGAACCCTGAAAACTACAGTTCCTTTAAGCTGGAGTTCCTCGCCATCGTCTGGGCAGTGACAGAGAGATTCAAGCACTACCTGGCCTTGGCAAGATTTACCGTCTACAAGGATAACAATCCCCTGACACACATGGACACAGCAAAACTAGGTGCCTTGGAGCAACGGTGGATGGCTCGGTTGTCCAATTATGATTTCACCATCAAGTACCGTGCAGGGCACAAGAATGCGAATGCCGATGCATTGTCCAGAATGCCCAACTTGCCGGAAATAAGAGAAGATTCAGAAACACTTGAAGAAATAGAGTTACCAGCTCTCCATCGTCCCAGAGCGACTCAGTATTCCCATCACATGAGGAACAGGCACCGAAACAAGCCAGACGTCATGCTGAACCCACTGCCACACCATGGATGGGCAGAGACCCAGGACAGTGACCCCGCGGTCCGTCTGGTGAAAGAATTCCTGACGCAGGCAGGTTCACTCCCTGGTCCAGATGATCCACAAGAGACGCAACAACTGTAGAAGGAGAAAGGCAAACTATTTATCTACAATGGTAAGCTGTGCCAGAGAAACATCGACCCACACAAGCACGAGTTAGTTTGGCAGATAGTGGTCCCATGACAAGATGCACCAATGGTTCTGGAAGTGTACCACGATGGAGCAGGACACTTCGGATGGAAGAAGTTAGAGATTCTACTTTGTGGAAGGTTCTACTGGGTTGGCATGAGAAAAGCCATTGAAAAGTGGTGCTGAGAGTGTGGCCCATGTAGCCTACACAGGAAGGACCGTGACAGTCAGAGGGCTCCCCTACAGCCCATAGTTACCAAACAGCCACTTGAACTGGTGGCCTTAGACCATGTGAAGCTAACTCCAAGTCGGTCAGGCTATGTCTACACTTTGACTATTGTGGATCACTACTCCAGATTCCTGGTAGTCGTACCTGTCAAGGACCTGACAGCAAAGACGGCAGCCAAAGCCTTCCAACAGCACTTCTGTAGACCACATGGATATCCTGAGAAGGTACTTACTGATCAGGGACCAGCCTTCGAAGCGGAAGTGTTGCAAGAATTCTGCAACCTTTACGGATGTAAAAATATAGGAACCACATCGTACCACCCACAAACCAACGGAAAGTGTGAGAAGATGATCCAAGTAGTGATTGACTTACTGAAGACCTTACCTATCCAGGAACGGAACTTATGGCCTGAAAAGTTACCAGACTTGGTAGACCACATTCCAGTGAATTCCACCAACTGCACTCCAGCATACCTGACGAGAGGAAGATCCAGCAAACTACCTGTTGATCTAGATATGGGAGTCCTAACCCCAGAAAATACCTCATCTGATGCAGATTGGGATACAGAAAGGCAACAAAGGTACTATAACCAACATGCCCCTGCAATCCCTTTGTCACCAGGTGAACAAGTGCTCAAATGTAAAAGGAGATTGCACAAACTTGATGACCAGTGGGAAGCAGAACCTTACACTATTCTACCTTCTAACTTTGACAACACAAAAGTCTGCCTTATCAGCAAAGATGGAGGAGAAACTTCAAATGCAGCATCCAGAGACCAACTCAAAATATGCCCTGATAAATTGAGGAACAGAGAAACAGACCCAGGAACATCTCCACCCATGGAACCAGAGGAAAAGAAGATTCGCACTGTTCTTGGAGATTTTCCCCAGTCTTGGACTCAAGTACTTCAGGCCATCGTGATACCTGTCTTGACTTTTCCCCAGCTGGAAATACCAGAACAAAATGTGGTTCCAGACCATCCTGAACCAGATGAGACTCTGCACCAACAGGTTCAAGCAGCAAATGTCACCCTAGCAGTGGAACCAGAAAATCCACCCTCTACTATAGGTGAATCTGTTAGACCTATGGTGAATCTAAGAGGATGCAGACTCTTGCCCAATTTACCTACACAATGCAGGCCTACAGATAGTACACACTCTAGTGGGTCCACTACAGTAATAAATAATAATAATCTTTATTTTTATATAGCGCTAACATATTCCGCAGCGCTTTACAGTTTTTGCACACATTATCATCACTGTCCCCGATGGGGCTCACAATCTAAATTCCCCATCAGTATGTCTTTGGAAGTACAGTATGTCTTTACAGTATCATCAGTATGTCTTTACAGTAACAGCAGACATGTTAGATCAGGAACTACGCAGGTCTACCGTAGTACCAAAGGTCAAATCGCAGCTCGTTACAGGGACTAAAAATGTCAATAATTGCTGTTATTTGTTTGAATTGCTTGCTTACATTTGTTACAGGTTATATGGACATTGAGGTAATGGACAGTGAATTACCCAAAGACTTTCATTGTAAATAGTTTGGCACCCTCAAGGTGCACCCTGGTTCTGCCCACTTTGCTGGAATGAGCAGAGACTTTCTTTGTTTCTACGGACCAAAAACAACACCAGATATCTTTTATAAACTTGTTTTTGCAACGTTCAAGTGTCATTATCTCCCATAAAGGGAAGCTCTAGTTTACAGGATATTAATTAGTTTTATAAGTTTACAGCATTCCAAAAATTGTATGTCTTTTTGCATTAACATTATTGTTGTTCTTCTTTTCCCAGTCTGGGAGTACTGGATTTAACTAACAGGGGAAGTGGGGAGGGGAGTGTGGCACCCCAGGGTCCTGGTCGTCACAGTAATGTTGTTTTCCTCAACCCAAAAGACTCATAAATAACAAAGTCTAATATTTTTGGAAGTTGGAGTGTTTTTTTTTTAAGATTTGGCTATCTTAGGAGGATATCTGTTTGTGCAGGTAAATATTACTGTGCAGAATTATTAGGCAACTTAATAAAAACCAAATATATTCCCATCTCACTCGTTTATTTTCACCATGTAAACCAATATCACTGCACAAAATGTAGAAATAAACATTTCTGACATGCAAAAACAAAACCCCCCAAAATTAGTGATCAATATAGCCACCTTTCTTTATGATGACACTCAGCAGCCTTCCATCCATAGATTCTGTCAGTTTTTTGATCTGTTTATGATCAACATTGCGAGCAGCAGCCACCACAGCCTCCCAGACACTGTTACGAGAGGTGGACTGTTTTCCCTCCCTGTAGATCTCACATTTTATGAGGGACAACAAGTTCTCTATGGGGTTCAGAGCAGGTGAACAAGGGGGCCATGTCATTATTTTTTCTTTGAGACCTTTACTGGCCAGCCACGCTGTGGAGTAGTCGGACGCATGTGATGGAGCATTGTCCTACATGAAAATCATCTTTTTCTTGAACGATACCGACTTCTTCCTGTACCACTGCTTGAAGAAGTTGTCTTCCAGAAACTGGCAGTAGGTCTGGGAGTTGAGCTTCACTCCATCCTCAACCCGAAAAGGTCCCACAAGTTCATCTTTGATGATACCAGTCCATACCAGTACCCCACCTCCACCTTGCTGGCGTCTGAGTCGGAGTGGAGCTCTCTGTCCTTTACTGATCCAGCCTCTGGCCCATCCATCTGGCCCATCAAGAGTCACTCTCATTTCATCACTCCATAAAACCTTTGAAAAGTCATTCTTAAGATATATCTTGGCCCAGTCTTGACGTTTTATCTTATGTTTCTTGTTCAAAGGTGGTCGTTTTTCAGCCTTCCTTACCTTGGCCATGTCCCTGAGTATTGCACACCTTGTGCTTTTTGTTACTCCAGTAACATTGCAGCTCTGAAATATGGCACAACTGGTGGCAAATGGCATCTTGGCAGCTTCACGCTTGATTTTCCTCAATTTATGGGCAGTTATTTTGCGCCTTTTTTGCCCAACATGCTTCTTGCGACCCTGTTGGCTATTTGCCATGAAATGCTTGATTGTTTGGTGAACACACTTCAAAAGTATGGCAATTTCAAGCCTGCTGCATCCCTCTGCAAGACATCTCACAATTTTGGACTTTTCAGAGCCCGTCACATCTCTCTTCTGACCCATTTTGCCAAAGCAAAGGAAGTTGCCTAATAATTAAGCACACCTTATACAGGGTTTTGATGTCATTAGACAACACCCTTCCTCATTACAGAGATGCAAATCACATGATTTACTTACTTGGTAGTTGGCTCTCTAGCCTGAACAGCTTGGAGTAGGACAACTTGTATAAAAAGTATCATGTGATCAAAATACAACTTGCCTAATAATTCTGCACACAGTGTACTTCACCTGTGGGAAGCTATACCATCTAGCTGCCATAACATCACCCCAGCGAACCCCTTTAAGCAGCGTCAGTCACCCTGACCGAATACCACAGGTGACGTCACGAACATAAAACTTATCCCTTTAAAGACCTTTCCCTTTTATACGAATGTCCCAGGGCCACGGACCGGGTCGCAGCCACCGTGACATCCCCCTGTGAACCGCCGGACCCGGTACCGAGTAACCCATTGCACTGACGGGGCGCTCCAGCATCCTTTCTGCTGCACCAAAAGAGCCATTCTGAAAAGGCAAGCGGAGCCTATGTGCACACAACCAGTGGTCTCGAGCTCGTCCTCTGCATAAAGGATGTTCTGCAGCAGCTGGGGTTTATACTATACAGTGCGTTGTCTCAGCTACTCCAGAAGTTTGTAGACCGTATCTGCGCTAATGCAGAATCTTTCTGGAAACTCAAGGGCTAGTTTCACGTCGATCGGTGTCTGAAATAAAACTATTTTATCAAGACGGGAGCGGGAATATATTAGAAGGCAAATTCTGTGCACTTTAACGCAGAAAGAACTTAATGACTTCTAATAGTCCTTTACGATAAAGGATGGCTCACACTGTTTATGCTGTTATTTTGTTTTTATTTTTTATTTTATTTTTTCAAAACCACGAGAATTATTTTCCTCCTGTTGTTGCCAGCTTTGCCTTGACCACCTGCTCTCCTCCATTTCTTCAGCACCCTGCCCTCTGTATCTCCAGCCTGCCCACTCCTTCCTTGGCACAGACATCTGCTCTTCTCCCCCTCCCGTCTCTTCCCCTCCACTCCCACCCCCTGTGACTTCCCCTTAGTCCCCTGTCACCAGTGAGTCTTTTGACACCGAAGTGGGGCACTCACAGCGCAGCAGCCTCTCAACCCTGGCAATGTCTGGCACCCGGTCTTCCAATGACCGCAGCACTGCAGGGGGGCACAAGAGACCCCGGTATGATGTGGGCAACAGAGTGGCTGTTGTCTTGGGGGCCCAATGGGGGGACGAGGGCAAAGGCAAAGTGGTGGATCTGCTCGCTACAGATGCCGATATTATCTGCAGGTGTCAGGTAAGTGGCCAAGGCGGTTGACCTTCAACCCAACAGGTCCTAAATATTTATTGTCTCGGCCACCGGATATATATTTACTTTTTGCTTTTATTTTTAGATATTTTATTTCGTTCTGTGGATTTTTATACAAGCTTGGGTTCCTATTGCTTTTAGATGTTTTTCTTTGTTGTACTTTTTTTTTTTTTTTTTTCTGCATTTTTCTTTTCGGTATACAATGTTTCTTTATGACAATGTTGCAGTTATGTAATGTCTTTGTTGCTAGATTTTCCCTGGGCTTTCGCTCCTCGCTCATAAAATTAATCATTAATTCCAGTGTTGTGATTTTCAGCCTGAAAAATCCTCTCTGGCCACAAGCAATTACAGACACCGTGATCTGAAGCCAACGATCGTTATTACCATATGATTATTTCCAGCCAATTAAAATCTTTTCGAATAAGGCCGGCGTCACACACAGCGTAAAACAATACGGTCCGTATATTACGGCCGTAATACGCTGAAAAGTCCCGAAAAAAGTGGTCCGTAGCTCCTCCGTAGGCAGGGTGTGTCAGCGTTTTTTGCGCATGGCATCCTCCGTATGTAATCCGTATGGCATCCGTACTGCGTGGTTTTCTCGCAGGCTAGCAAAACCAACATACCGCTATAGAAGTGATCCATGTGTCCCAAAAAGAAAAGAAAATATATATATACTGTCTATATATATATATATATATATATATATATATATATATATATATATATATATATATATATATATATATATATATATATATATATATATAGTCAGTAGACACATATATTAGAGAGAAAAGCCGGTAATTCAGTGCGGTGTACAGTAAAATCACACTGACAGCTTACAGTCCAATAGGTAGAATAAATGTGTACACATAGAATAGGTATATATATATATATATGTCAGTGAGACACATATATGTATATATATTAATATTTTTTCCAGCGCTATACAGCTTGAAAGCCGGTAATTCAATTACCGGCTTTTTCTTTCTCCTTCCTAAAACCCGACATGATTTGAGACATGGTTTACATACAGTAAACCATGTCTTCTCTCCATTTTTTTTGCAGATTCCACACTACTAATGTCAGTAGTGTGTATCTGCAAAATTTGGCCGTTCTAGCTCTTAAAATAAAGGGTTAAATGGCGGAAAAAATTGGCGTGGGCTCCTGCGCAATTTTCTCCGCCAGAGTAGTAAAGCCAGTGACTGAGGGCAGATATTAATAGCCTGGAGAGGGTCCACGGTTATTGGCCCCCCCCTGGCTAAAAATATCTGCCCCCAGCCACCCCAGAAAAGGCACATCTGGAAGATGCGCCTATTCTGGCACTTGGCCACTCTCTTCCCATTCCCGTGTAGCGGTGGGATATGGGGTAATGAAGGGTTAATGCCACCTTGCTATTGTAAGGTGACATTAAGCCAGATTAATAATGGAGAGGCGTCAATTATGACACCTATCCATTATTAATCCAATTGTAGTGAAGGGTTAAATAAAACACAAACACATTATTTAAAATTATTTTAATGAAATAAAAACAATGGTTGTTGCAGTATTTTATTCAACGCCCAATCCAGTCACTGAAGACCCTCGTTCTGTGAGTAAAAAAACATAATAAACCAACAATATACTTACCCTCCGCAGATCTGTAACGTCCAACGATGTAAATCCTTCTGAAGGGGTTAAAACATTTTGCAGCAAGGAGCTGTGCTAATGCAGGCTGCTCCTCGCTGCAAAACCCCAGGGAATGAGGCTAAAAATAGATCAATGATCTATATTTAGCTTTATTTGCGGTGAGGCGCCCTCTGCTGGCTGTTCATAGATCGTGGGAAATTACCTAGAAAGCTCCCTGGCTTTCTAGATAATTTCCCACGATCTATGAACAGCCAGCAGAGGGCGCCTCACCGCAAATAAAGCTAAATATAGATCATTGATCTATTTTTAGCCTCATTCCCTGGGGTTTTGCAGCGAGGAGCAGCCTGCATTAGCACAGCTCCTTGCTGCAAAATGTTTTAACCCCTTCAGAAGGATTTACATCGTTGGACGTTACAGATCTGCGGAGGGTAAGTATATTGTTGGTTTATTATGTTTTTTTACTCACAGAACGAGGGTCTTCAGTGACTGGATTGGGCGTTGAATAAAATACTGCAACAACCATTGTTTTTATTTCATTAAAATAATTTTAAATAATGTGTTTGTGTTTTATTTAACCCTTCACTACAATTGGATTAATAATGGATAGGTGTCATAATTGACGCCTCTCCATTATTAATCTGGCTTAATGTCACCTTACAATAGCAAGGTGGCATTAACCCTTCATTACCCCATATCCCACCGCTACACGGGAATGGGAAGAGAGTGGCCAAGTGCCAGAATAGGCGCATCTTCCAGATGTGCCTGTTCTGGGGTGGCTGGGGGCAGATATTTTTAGCCAGGGGGGGGCCAATAACCGTGGACCCTCTCCAGGCTATTAATATCTGCCCTCAGTCACTGGCTTTACTACTCTGGCGGAGAAAATTGCGCGGGAGCCCACGCCAATTTTTTCCGCCATTTAACCCTTTATTTTAAGAGCTAGAACGGCCAAATTTTGCAGATACACACTACTGACATTAGTAGTGTGGAATCTGCAAAAAAAATGGAGAGAAGACATGGTTTACTGTATGTAAACCATGTCTCAAATCATGTCGGGTTTTAGGAAGGAGAAAGAAAAAGCCGGTAATTGAATTACCGGCTTTCAAGCTGTATAGCGCTGGAAAAAATATTAATATATATACATATATGTGTCTCACTGACATATATATATATATATATACCTATTCTACGTGTACACATTTATTCTACCTATTCTACTGTAAGCTGTCAGTGTGATTTTACTGTACACCGCACTGAATTACCGGCTTTTCTCTCTAACAGCGCTGCGTATTTCTCGCAAGTCACACTGCTTGTCCGTGTGTAATCCGTATTTTTCACACTTCCATAGACTTTCATTGGCGTATTTCTTGCGCAGTACGGTGACAAACGCAGCATGCTGCGATTTTGTACGGCCGTAGAAAGCCGTATAATACTGATCAGTAAAATACGGCAAATAGGAGCAGGGGCATAGAGAATAATTGTGCCGTATTTTTTGCGAGTTTTACGGACGTAGATTCTGCGCTCTTACGTCCGTAAAACTCGCAAGTGTGACGCCGGCCTAATGGTTTTGGTCAGTATTTTGGTCAGTATTTTGCATCAGTGTTTTGGGTGTCAAAACCAGGAGCGGAACTTACAAAGAAAACTTATAATTGAAAAATTGCCACCTGTTCTGTGTTTTGGAGACATTCCTGGTTTGTGGGCAAACAAATACTGATATCTGAATGAAGCCCAAGTTAAAAAAAAGTATTAAACAATTTATTACATGTTCTTTACCAATTTATTATTTATTAATTTTATTTTCTTGAGGTTATTTATGATTTTTTATAGTTTTGGATGAAAATGATAATGCTTTAGCATTACAGAACAGGTACCTTAATAGCTGGTCTGAATATAATATTACATTATAGAGTCCGTGGGATATCATGTCAGGACTTGGGCCCATGGAGAATCTTCCAGTCTTCTGGTAATTCGAATGATGCATAATTTTTTTTAGTAATTATTAGTCACGTTCTTTCAGTCATTTTGACCCTATTTTAGCTTGATAGCTACATATTGGAGTTACTTAAAGAGAATCTGTCACCAGATTTTTGCGCTGTAATCTGAGATTAGCATGATGTAGGGGCAGAGACCCTGATTCCAGTGATGTCACTTACTGGACTGTGTGCTGTCATTTTGATAAAATCTCTGTTTTATGTGCTGTAGATCTAGCAAAGCTCTGAATGCTGAGCTCTGTATAACCTCATTCACAGCTTTCTGTGTACACTATGCATAGGCAGAAAGCTATGGTAGGGGTGGGGTTATACAGAGCAGGAGGACTAGATGGCACAAGACACCTAGTCCTGTAGTGATGATCATCTGCTGATAAAACACTAATTGTATTGAAACGGCAACGCACAGTCTATTTAGTGACACATCGCTGGAATCAGGCTCTTAGCCCATAAATCATGCTGCTCTCAGATTACAGGGCAAAAACCTGAATCGATCTATACAACTGATTTGGGTTCTATGAAGATGGAGGGGCTCAGCTTTGATTGGTCTCATTCCGTTGGCTCTTATTCTTGATGCAAAAAGATAACAGCACACGTCTTTTGCTCACTTTTATGGGCCTGTGTCCTCTTTAAAGGAGTGGTCTAAGTTTGCTCTTCAGGAACACACAGCTCCCCTTTCTCCCAGCTTCCTGCTTACCAGGAGGGTGCTGCACTTTTGATAGATCGGGTTGCCAGCACGGCTGAGCAATTTGTCTGCAGTGTGCGCTCTCCCAGGTTGCTAGCAGAGGTAACGTGACCGCTGCAGCATAAGAGAAGCGCATGCACTCTGAAGATGATTGGATCCAGATTTAGAGGCGCGCTTATACTGCAAACTACACATGCTCCTCCCGACCACCACTAGCTGTAAACTCTAGGATTTTTAATAAGGGTTACCGTATTTTTTGGACTATAAGACGCACTTTTTCCCCAAAAAATTTGGGAGGAAAATGTGGGGGTGTCTTATAGTCCGAACGCAGGAGGGTTGCAGCGGTGGGGTAGCAGCGTCCCTTCCTCAGGGTACCAGCTGAAGTGTAACAATGCTGAAGCTCGGTGTCGGCGGTGAGCAGTGTGGAGTGCATCATCGGTTTCCCTGTGGCCATCTCCCTGAAGCCATGGGTCGCCGGAGGAGGCACGTGCGCAGAGTGAGATCTTAGCGGCCCTCGGCTTCAGGAAAATGGCCACCAAGAAACCAATGAGGCACTCCGCTCTGCTCACCCTGGACACTGGGCCGCAGCATCGACACATTTCTGCCGCCGGCATCCTGAGGAAGGGACCCTGCTGCATGCAACGCCCTCTGCTCTGCTTTACCGCCGATACCGGACCAGCAGCATCACACCGCTGGGATACCCTGGGACTGCAGCATTGCCCCACTTCTGCCGCCGGCTTCCTGAGGAAGGGACCATGCCTCCTGTGACCCCGCTCTATCACCACCGGCCCTCAGGTAAAATACCTTAAATTCGGATGATAAGACGGACCCACTTATCTTATAAAAAATAGTTTTTTGCCCTCTTCCGCCACAAAATTTGGGGCGCGTCTTATGGTCCGCTGATTCTTATAGTCCGAAAATTATGGTAATTACAAAGTTGCTTATTTTTACCAGCAATTTGTAATTTTAACCTTTCATGAACAAGACCCAACCCCTTTAACCAGTCTCAACAGTAGATGACCCCAATTAGCAAGCAGTGCTCAAAAATATTATACTGGTGTCACTAAGGATGCGTAAAAAAAACCAGGTGACATTTTGGACTGTAACACAGAGACTTCTTTTTTTGAAGCACATAGTTTGGCTTTAACCCTAAAGGAAAAGTCTGTACATGGAAAACCCTGAAAAAAGTGTTATCGCCTGAAATGTAGCATGACTAATGCTCATTTGGCTTAAGTGAGAATTCTCTCATATATATATATATATATATATATATTTATTTATATTATTATTATTATTATTCATTTTTATAGCGCCATGTATTCCATGGCGCTTTACATGTGAATGGGGCAAATATAGACAAGTACAATAAACATGAGTAAAACAAGGCACACACAAGGACAGTAGGAGAGAGGACCCTGCCCATGAGGGTGATGGTAGAGCTATATTTTATACATGCATACATATGCTAGGTGTGGGGTCGTGGGGGGGTAGGTGACTAAGGTTATGAGATGGTAAACATACCAATTTGTCTTGTATCAGTGAGTTTGATCGTGTGCCCAGCTTTTATTTTTTTAGGACACACTTGGAAATCAAATCAGTGATCTGATGGTTGATGTGGGCAACAGGGTCCTCAATGATCACAGGTCCTTTCACATGAGCCAAAGGGACCTTATGGGCACCCGAGGGCTCCAAGGTGCAAATACGCGCTCTGCCGTGATTATAGTTGGACGTACAACCCTGAGTGTACTCTGCATGATGAGAAGTCCGGGATCTCTTCTTTTTGTAATTTCAATGCGGTTTATCCTGAGGATGAGGTTGGAGTACCTCAAAACACACAGATCCTCACCACGAAATAAACAAATGTTTTTATCTTATCGATTCTCCTTTATGCTATGTGGGATATAGACATCAGCGCAGGAAAGCCGTCCATCTCCTTCTACTATCCTCAGGGATCCATTAATTCTAGCTAATGGTGAAGGTACCAGTTACTCAATCACAAAACTGTGGCATAAAATAGTAAAAAATCAGATTAAAAAAAAGGTTAAAGACTGTAAAAAAAAATGTTATGATAATGACTGCTGTCTAGTCACCCTGGCAGAGCACGGGAAGACTGTTAGGTGGCAGTATGCCATCTGTCTGTGCGTATTGGAAGAATTGCTAAGAATAATTTTAGTATTTGTGTGCAGACATTTTCCAAGTGGAGAAAACATAGGAAACATGCCAAAGTTCCTCCAGTCTGAGCACTAAAGTTACCTGTCTCTCGGACTAGAACAGTGCAGACGCCGAAAAGAAAAAACTGATTTCTAGATTGATAGCTTATCAACATCTATGTATAAAAATATCAATCTTTCTATGGACTTGAGATTTGGGGTCTCGATGGCTCATGGTTGGTAGTGGGCAAAAGTTTCGTACCCCCGTATTTGGATTGTCTCTGTCCTGTAAATGAAGAAGATGATAGCGTCTCATGGGCATGGTGTATCCTGGTGATGCCTAGTTGCCAGTGCTGGGCCGTAGATGGGTAGTTGATGTTTCCAGCACTCTCCATGCAACTGCAGCATGAGAAATGGGCACCAGAACTTGCAAATCATACCAGCAGGATTCTAATGGGGGCACCTACTTTGTTAGGTCACCTTTACCCACCACCTTTACCTTCCTGTAACATTTACAGCCCACCCCATATCCGCCAATCCCAGTCTGAGTACTAGCTGTGATGCCTGGACTGGACCATATAAAAATAGTAATAATATGCTTGGAATTTTCATTCACATTGGCCATTGGGGCTTTTTAAAATCCTACTTCCTGTTCTTTCAGTAAGAGTTTTCAGCAGGCTCATTATCATCAAAGGCAGGATGCCAATGACAGGTAACACTTCTATACACAGCTGATAACACAGGATCTACAATTCACAATAGACCATTGACCCTGTTTCCAGCTGACCCTGCTTCCCTCCCTTTACAGTGACCTTTACACACGCTCATTAGACGCTTTGCTACTATTGTGGCTAATGTACATCTACTGTTTTCTGAAACAAAAAGTAGTATGAGTCTGAAAAACAAAAAGACAGAGGCCAGTCTGAAGATTGTAAGATTTCTATTTTTTTTATTTTTAATACATATTATTTGTAAAAAAAAATGCAGGTAAGACCAAAAAAAATCTGACTTAATAGGTAATTTCCCTCTGAAGGTGTGTAAAGGTACCTTCACACATAACGATTTCGTTAACGATATCGTTGCAACGTCACGCTTTTTGTGACGTAGCAACGATATCGTTAAGGAAATCGTTATGTGTGACAGCGACCAACGATCAGGCCCCTGCTGGGAGATCGTTGGTCGCTGGGTTATTATCAGGACCTTTTTTGGTCGCTGATCACCCGCTGTCATCGCTGGATCGGCGTGTGTGACGCCGATCCAGCGATGTGTTCACTTGTAACCAGGGTAAATATCGGGTTACTAAGCGCAGGGCCGCGCTTAGTAACCCGATATTTACCCTGGTTACCATTGTAAAAGTTAACCATTGTGCTAACCTAACCCAAGTATACTGGTTGATTAGGGCATTGAAAACTTGGATGCCCAGTTAGAACCTGGATGTCTACAATCATTTCTGAGCTAAAAAGGAGGATATAAATGCTGTTACCCAAAAAGACCCAACAGCATAGATGTCTGTCCTCTGCCATTATTTTAGTGTCAGTTCATTCCTGTACATAATGTTGTGTAATCTAAGATAGACTTATTGTTGGGGTCATTGTGCTTGACTTTAGTGAGGAGTGAACGTGTTGGGATAAGGTCTTATTTGAGCATGCTCGGGTGATAACCGAGGGTCTTCAGCGTGCTCGAAAAATATATTTGAGTCCCCGCAACTGCACGTCTGCATGAAAACTTAACTTTCAGCAAATCTGTCTATAAACCAGAAAAATAATACAAAAGTATCAGAGAAACATTATGTTTTGGAGAAGAAAGCAAAAGCCTTACACCGATTCTTCCATTGGCAGTTTTGGAACTTGATCTGGATAAGCAATCTGCAAACTGCATTACTCCTAAACTTTATCAAAGAACGCAATGGATGTTCGAAACGCGTAGGCGTAGCTGTGTCTACACTCGTGATGGAACCTCTTTTTTAATTCAATAAACTTTAGCAAGTTTGGAAGCTGGCCCATCTCCTCCTTTCTCTGTTTTCACAAGGGGTCTGCTGGTTTACCTTTCCAGCATGCCCTGACTGTTGATTCCTTTTTGTAATGTCTCAGGAAAGTAGAAAATGTGGATTAAAGCTTCATAAAATATCACTAATTTCACAGTTTTGAAGCAATACCCAGAGTATCTGTGGCACCCCAGGAGTCCGGTTGCCACAGTGGCATTGCCTCCCTCACAGGGGGTGATGTCATGCCTGGAAGCAAGGAGGGGTCCTCTTACCAGATAACACCAGCATCTAACACATTCCTGACTCCAGACCAGAAGGGGGAGCTCTAACACCCGGTTTCAGGGGAGCTTCCCTATAAGTTCTAGTCTGGAGGTGGAATTAGTCAGTCTGAGTCTAGTGAGGAGAGTGAGAGGAGAGCGAGCAAGTTGAGGAGAACCTAGGGACTGAAGCTGTAGCCAGGCTCATCCCAGAACAGAGTGCAGACAAAGAGGATGCCAGAGTTCTTGGCTGTGTGGGTGCTGTACACCCCGACAGCCGCATCTGGAAGGCAGGGAACTGCAAGCTCCCTTGCCACACTGAGCGCCTGGAGGCCCGCATCAGACTGAGAGCTGGGGGCTGCCAGTGAAATGGCAGTGCTCGTGATAGGCTCACGCTGTCTGCCATACAGGTTAGAAGCAACATGCAGGAGAGGAACTTGAACATAGCTTAAAGCAGCAAGGACATAGGATTATGTAGTGTAGAAGGAAGGCCTCCAAACCCACCTGGCTAGGTGGACCCCAAGTTGCTACTAGGCTGCCCGGACCCCATTATCACCTGTTACCCATGCTCCGGACTGCGCCTGCACTTAACAAGTTAAGGTATAGGATACTGCAGCCCTTGTGTCCTCCAGTCATTTCCCGCACCATCAGTCCTGCACCCCATCGTCGACGATCCCTTACCAACTATACCAGTCACGCTGGGGCCCCACTCCACCTGTGGGGAGCAGAACCATCTCAGCTGCGTCCATCGGCCCCAGCGGTCCCTTTAAGCAGCGTCGGCCATTCAGTGCCGAAGACCACAGGTGGCGTCATGAACTAACTCCCTATAGACTCTATTTACCCTTCATTTCATTAATTTTATTGGATGCCCAGGGCCACAGACCGGGTCACTGCTGCCGTGACCACTCCCTTAAGAACCGTCGACCCGGCCTGAGTACCCCACGGCTCTAGCGGGCGCTCCATATCCAATGGATGCAAAAAAATGCATCACAAAGTAGTGATGAGCGAACGTGCTGGGATAAGGTGTTGTCAGAACACGCTCGGGTGCTAAGTGAATGACTCGGCGTGCCCCAATAATATGTTATGACAGCCACAACCCATGCAGGGTTTGTTTGGCAATCCCGCATGTGTTGGGGCTGTCGAACAGCGATGACACATGCAGCCTCGGAGACTCGAGTATATTTTTAGCAGCTGTTTTCAGACTATTCGGGTGTCTTGATTGCTTGCAGAAGTGTATGGCCACCCAGAAACCAAGGGGAACTTAGGACTCATATCAGCCTGTTAATACAGCCTAATTTGTTCCCAAGACTTCACCAGAGATGTCAAATGATTTATGGCAGCATTATTTCTAGAAAGCATTCAGACAGGATGCTCCTGCAGTTCTCCCATGCAATGATGTGCATGCCGTTGCGCTGTCTCCAGCCTTTCCTGTGCAGTATTTGTGCTTTTCCTACATTCTGCTTGCAGTGTGATTTATACATCTGTAGCTTTAATGGTGATGGTTTGGCAAGGCATCTTATCATAACTACTGGTTGACCTCTCCATTTGTACTTTCAAAATGTCAGACAAAAGCTAGATTGTTCTCTTCTGTATTGAAACTTAGATGTGGTATGGTGGAAAAAGAGTGATCGAACACATTTATATGTTAGCGTTGCTCTTCAAGTTTTTTTCATTGCTCCGTCTCTTTAAGGGAATGTTTACAAAGGCCGTTAGTGTGCCGGTAGTGTGCCTACAAGCATTGTCTAGATATATTATAAAGTGAGCAAAAGTGACTTAAAGTCACTGCCTCGATTGATATAGGACATTTATTCAAGGTCAACTTGACTTTAATGAAACTTGATTGAATAATATTGGACGTATCAATATTATTTTTGTTGTTCTCTTGCTTGTGTTTATTTGAATCTTAAAGTTTGCAATTATACTCCACATGAAAGGATCCCCCGACCTAAAAATACATAAGGCTGAGTCCTGAAGATGTGGTAATTAAAGAAGAGCTTTCGGCCTGGGCTCTTAAAACAGCAGGTGTCAGACGAGACTTCCATTCCTTAGCTTGTATGAATTGCATTTAGGAAGAACTTTTTGTTTTTATGTCATAGGTTGGACTGACAGGACATGGCAATGCTTCCTACATGTGATCACAGCAGCATCTGCGAGAATTTACGTTATGTAATTGCACTGAATCCTCCATACATTGTCTTTGGGCTGCTTTTCAATGGTGAACCCATATGACCTACTGTTCATACACAATTTTCCAAAGGCAACAATTTGTGTTTGTACAGATTTACACAACATAGAGGCGGCCCATACAGCCTTCAGGGAGTCCATAGAAATGGACGCTGTAATTCAGATTATCCCTTTTTCTATGGGATGCACAAAGGATTCCTTTTCCTCATTTGCAGTAAGATTGACAGACCACGATAAAATAACCACGTGGCAATAGCATCCTTCTGTCCCACAAATGATTGTAGAGGGTGAGGTTGGATGATCTGTCTAATGATGCTGAGGAGTAGAGGTGGAAGTAGCACCTGGACCCTCTTGCTCTGAAAAGCCCAAAGGCACTAATAATTTTGGAAGATGGAGGAAGTTCTGTAATGCACCTGATACACTTTAGGTTGATTGGATGGCAGGTTTCTCTCCCAAATCTCCTATACACAGGAGCGCTCAGTTGGTCAAGCTCTCCTGTATCCTGTTCGAGAGAGCCGCTGCAAGATATCTCTCGAGGTGGCTTATCTCCTAGAGAACAAGAGGTTGGAAGACCGAAATTGGACAAACAGGATCCTTCTTTGGACACCATCTGTTCGGGGAGTCAGAAGGACCCATAAACATTATACTGTTGGTTGAACCTGTCAATAACTGCCCTCTCTTTCAAGCCCCATATCCAAGCCCTTGCCTCCTCCTGCCGTCTTAAACTCAAAAATATTTCCCGGATCCATGCATTCCTTGACCATGAAACCACAAAAACACTAGTGCACGCCCTTATCATCTCTCTCTGACAACTGCCACCTCCTACTCTCTGGCCTCCCCTCTAGCACTCTAGCACCACTACAATCCATCCTACACTCTGCTGCCTGACTAATTTACCTGTCTCCCTGCTATTCCCCAGCCTCTCCCCTATGCCAAGCCCTTCACTGGCTTCCTATCGTTAAGAGACTCCAGTTCAAAACCCTTACCATGACATACAAAGCCATCCACAACCTATGTCCTCCATACATTTGTAACATGGTCTCCCGGTACTTACCTACACGCAACCTTCAATCCTCTCAAGATCTCCATCTCTACTCCCCTCTTATCTCTTCTTCCCACAACCTCATCAAAGACTTCTCCTGTGCTTCCCCCATACTCTGGAACTCTCTACCCCAAAACATCAGACTCTCGCCTACCATAGAAACCTTCAAAAAGAACCTGAAGACTCACCTCTTCCGACAAGCCTGCAGTGATCCTCAACCTACTGAACTGCCGCACAACCAGCTCTACCCTCTCCTAGTGTATCCTCACCCATCCCCTGCAGACTGTGAGCCCTCGTGGGCAGGATCCTCTCTCCTTCTGTACCTGTTAGTGCCTTGATTTTTGCTCATGTTTATTGTATTTGTCTATATTTATAAAGCGCCATGGAATAAAGGGCTCTATAAAAAATGTATAATAATAATAATATCGGCAAGTTACACCGCCTTTATTTTAATGTCTATAGGAGTCTTTACAGATTTGGCATCAGGACCCAAAATATTCAAGTTAAAGTTCTGCTGGTGAAGTCATAAGAATAGCATGAGATACATGAGTGCTGGACTGTGGTACAATCAGATATGATTACTTTTTTTAGCATTCACTTTTCCATGGTGATGTATTTAGCTTTGCACATGATATAGTTAAGAATTCATTGTGAACACCCTCGCGAAAACCTAATGGGGCCAATCTGTTCCGTTGGGTCTTCATTGTTGTTGTCATATGATGGAATCCATTTCTTACATAAATTCTGTTCTTCCGTTTATAACACAAGTGTGAAGCTAGCCAAAAATTACTTTAGCCCAGATAATGCTCCAAAGATTCTGGTTCTGCATCTGAGAATAATAGTCCCAGTTAAAGAAGCTGTCCAGAATTAGAAAGTCATGGATGCTTACTTCAGTATCCAGGCTGTGTTTAGTATTGCTGCTCAGCGATCTTCACGTCAGTGGAGCTGGGGATGGGTGTAGTAGCTTGTTTGGAAGAGAGCCACCATGTATTCCTAATTCTGGAAAACCAATTTGATGCAAAATGAACCTCTAGTTCACGTCTTGTAGAAGATTTTTGGCTCCTTGGAAATGAGATTCCACCCGTGATGTGAATGACTTGCGATCGGTTCCCAGGAAGCAAGTGCAGCGCCCCAGAGACCTGGTCGTTGCAGTATAGCGCTCTGCCACTAAGGGGAGCAGCGGTACGTCTGATGGCACTAAGGAGTTCTCCTGACCAGGTATCACCAGAACACACTACACTTCACACTCCGGCCACTAGGGGGAGAAAAAGGCTTTATTTATTGGGCCACTCCTCACACTGGTAAAACTAGGGGCTGGGGAGGAAGTTAGTCAGAAGCTGACTGGGTTGGAACCAGGCAACATCCCGTGGCAGGGGGTGTTGCAGGGAGAAGGCACAGGGGGGTCCCTGTCAGGCGTGGGAACCTGGCAGGTGCCTAGCGAACAGAGCAGAACGTAACGGAACCGTGCCTGCACCTCCTTGCGGCGGTATCCTAAGAAAGAGACAAGAAGGGAAGAATATTGTGGAACAGTGTAAACGAGATCAGCACAAAGGAGAGCCAGTAAGAGTCGTGCCAAGAGAGGAAGGCAACATCTTACTGAGGCGCATAGTCGGTGGCTGGATCACCGTAGGAGTAACTGACTTCAGGCCTTACTTCAAATTCCGCTGGACAGTTGATTATAGGTTGGCTGTCTACCTTCTACACCTACGAAGACATAGGGGGCAACATTGGGAGAGGGGCGTCTCTAGGGTCACGGAAGACCTCCAAGCCTTCCCGTCAAACGGGTGGCGTCCTAGCCATAACATATCTGGGGGACGTTAGAAACTAGTAACATCTGGAACCAAAGAACGAGAGAGAGAGAGAAAGCTGTAGAGAATGAACGAACGAGAGCAGCAGTTGTGAGGACTATTCCAAATGCTCAGCAGGGTAGGACTACAACACACAGGCGCTATTGGTAGGCAACGATTTCCATCTGCGAGGGAAATTCTGGATGTGCCCATCGGACAGGCCGGTCTCTGATAGCCCGGTTGAACGTGCTCTGGACTGAGTATATTGAAGCCTTCAATAAAAAGGTAAAGAGACTGCAACCTTGTGTCCTCTTTATTGCCTGCACCTTACACCATCACCATCCACCTTACTGTGAAGCCCTGGGGATATACTTCACCTGTGGGAAGGTACACCATCCAGCTGCCATTCCATCACCCCATCGGACCCCACAGCAGCGTCGGTCACCCTGACCGAACACCACAGGTGGCGTCACGAACCCCTGACAGACTGTACTATCACCTTTATTGGACGCCCCTTAGCAGGGTCACGACCGGGTCCAGCCACCGTGACAACCGCATAGCCGAGCAGAAAGGACCGGTACCAAGTGACTTGTGGCCCTGTGTCTGGGGGTTCTCCACATCCTTCTACTGTCCATCTCTTTAGGGTTTATCAAGATGGCATATATTCCAAGGAAGTATTCCACTAAATAAAAGTGATTCAAGCCAGGGAAGATCTGTCTAACTGAAGGTCTTGAACTATTTTGGTTGTACCCAGGTATACTTGAAGTGTCCAGGAAGTCTTCTTTAAAGACAAAAGCAAGACTCATCAAACATGGGTACGGACACTTCCTTGGTGTTTTTCCATCTTCATAGTGAACCTGTGATCCATCTCTTCTTGGTAATGACCATAAAATGTAGCACTGAATAAGGCCTGTATCTTTGAACCTGTATGGCGGCATTTGTAAAAAGTAAAAACAATACCCAGTGCAGCAGCGGGAATAAAATAAGGACAAAACCTGGAAGACCTGGAGACAGGTCTTCTTTAATACTACATACAGTAGGTACAGAAGGTTAGGTTTCAACATCATGGACCTTTTGTTATTTTGTTATGTTTTCGTATGACCACTACTATTTCAGGTCATCCATGGCAGGAGGGTAGATAGCTGGCAATGGTGTAAAGTTATCTGATTCTGAAGGACAGTGACCAGACATTATGAAGAACTTAAAAAATGTGTGTCTTATGGGATTGTCAAACAGTCAAGACTCCCTTTCAAAGGTTAGTAGATGACAAGATTAGTCTTCTTTTTCCTTCCTCATCAAGACAACCTCTTTTTAAAGTATCTTTATATGGACATTGCATGCATGAGTCGGTGACAAGCAGCTTGGTATGAGGAGCAGGCTTCCCAGAGTATAGATGGTGGATGGTGGATGATATAAGGCACAGTGAATAACGAGGACACAAGGTTGCAGTCTCTTTACCTTTACTGAAGGCTTCAGCATCCACAGTCCAGGGTGGGGACCACAGGGTAGACAGAGTTCGGCCTTTCTGAAGGCAAATCCAGAGTCCCCTTATCCAGGTGGAATTCAATAGCCTTCCTCTAGCACCTGGGCGTTGTAGTACATCCCTGCTGAGCAACTCGGTAACGTCCTCACAACTATTGTAGATGTTAAGTCTCTTCTCTCTGTCCCCCTGACCGATAGGACAAACCCGTATGACTGGTGGCCTGAGGCTTTTTATAGGGACCCTAGAGACGCCCCGGCCCCCACAAGTTGCCACCCTGCCTCCTGGGTATATGGTTGGGCAGCCAACGTGGAATCAACTGTCCTGCCAGTCTCTGAAGTAAAGCATAGAGATCCTTACTCCCTCGGTGTTCTGGGTACCGTTACTGCGCTTCAGATGGAGGCAGCCTGCTTCTAGCTGGTCTCCCACTGATGTTCCTCTCCTGTTGCTATGACTTCGTTGCTCACTCACTGCAACACAATTCATTTCGTGTCCTTTCTTAGGATGCTGGCGCATGGGATGCAGGCACAGCTCCGTGTACCCTCGCCTTCCGCAGGCCGCAGTCTGGAGCTGGCTGGAACCCACTCCAACCAGCCTCTGCCAAACTCGGTCGGGACTCACTGACTACCTCCTACTCCCTCCAGTCAGCTTCTATCTAACTTCCTAACCAACCCACCAGTTTTACCTAAGTGTGAGGAGTGCCCTACTAGATAGAAGCATGGCTCCCCCTGGCGGACTGGAGTGTGAAGTGTGTTTTGTGGTTGTGATACCTGGACAGAGGATCTCCTTCATTGCCTTCAGATGTAACATCAGTCCCCTTGGTGGAAGAGAAACATTACTGCAACGACCAGGACTCTGGGGCGCTGCACAACCATTCTGGCATACACGGCCATTCATGTATTAGCGTTTGGTCATTCATATACATGGGTGAAATGTGGCCACTTTCAGAGTAAAACATACCTGGTGGAATTACAGATCCAGTGTCTGATTCCCGTTGCCTGCGGGATAATTCAGATTTCAGGGTCACTTTAAGCTACAAATGTATTTAATAAGTGATGGAATTGTAAACTTTCAGGCTTCCCATTCCTCCTGATAGTGAGTATGAAACTTCATACCAGTCTAGCCAAATGTGACAGCTATTTAAAGCTACAACTGAGGGTATCCTAGAGGTCAGGCCAGCAATCTGCAAAATAAAAATACAGTAGGAGAAGGTCAGGTTTTACATTACATGAGCTGGTCTAGAATGGAAAGTTATATCCTTGTGGCTAGTAAAATCTGCACCGTAATTGCACAATCCCCATATTTTATTCTGATTTTATGTAAATGTTATTCCAATTTAATGTAAGCTTTCTTGCCCAATGGATAAATATTACATTCCTATGTCACTCTGATAATAAATAGAGATAGCAAAGGCGTGCACTCTGGTCAGTGTAGATTGGTGCAGGCTGAACCACGGTAACTTCACAAATAAGTAAACAACAGCCGCACTCGTTATTTGGTTTTTTCATATGCAATAAAGTAATTTATTATTTTCACCACAGTGGTATTTCGAAGCTGGGGTCACCACAATCATATATCAAGGTACTGAGGTAACGTTTCGGCCCTGTTGTGGGCCTTTGTCAAACCTCTCTAGAAAACAATAAGAATTGCACAATATTACAAATTTGAACATAGAAGTACGAAAAAACAATAAAAGAACAGAGAAACAGAACAAAAACAAAACAGTGCTATACATATACAAAAACTAGTGGTAGTGTAAACCCAATACAGACACTATATGTACAAAATATACAAAGAATATGTATCTCTCAAGCCAATAGCTGAAAAAGAAAAAATATGCATATATCTACATTCATAGAGCCAGCATGCAAGTTGGCGTGGTATCAACGAATGGCATCCAGATTTAACCCCTTAGCGACCGCCGATACGCCTTTTAACGGCGGCCGCTAAGGGTACTTAAACCACAGCGCCGTTAATTAACGGCGCTGTGGAAAAAGTCCATAGCGCCCCCCAGAGGCCGATTTTCTCCGGGGTCTCGGCTGCCGAGGGTAGCCGAGACCCCAGAGAACATGATTCGGGGGTTTTTTAACCCACCCCGCATTTGCGATCGCCGGTAATTAACCGTTTACCGGCGATCGCAAAAAAAAAAAAAAAAAAAAAAAAAAAAAGCGATCTCTTTTTAATTTCTCTGTCCTCCGATGTGATCGCACATCGGAGGACAGAGAATAGGGGTCCCAGGTGGCCCCCCAATACTCACCTAGCTCCCCCGATGCTCCTAGTGTCTCCCGGTGGGCGCCGCCATCTTCAAAATGGCGGGCGCATGCGAAGTGCGCCCGCCGGCCGGCACCGGGAGAATCTTTGGGGTCTCGGCTGCCGGGGGTAGCCGAGACCCCAAAGAGCACGATCGGGGTCGGTATTACCGACCCCTGTTTTGCGATCGCCGGTAATTAACTGTTTACCGGCGACCGCAAAAAAAAAAAAAAAAAAAAAAAAGCGATCTCTTTTTAATTTCTCTGTCCTCCGATGTGATCGCACATCGGAGGACAGAGAATAGGGGTCCCAGGTGGCCCCCCAATACTCACCTAGCTCCCCCGATGCTCCTAGTGTCTCCCGGTGGGCGCCGCCATCTTCAAAATGGCGGGCGCATGCGAAGTGCGCCCGCCGGCCGGCACTGGGAGAATCTTTGGGGTCTCGGCTGCCGGGGGTAGCCGAGACCCCAAAGAGCACGATCGGGGTCGGTATTACCGACCCCTGTTTTGCGATCGCCGGTAATTAACTGTTTACCGGCGACCGCAAAAAAAAAAAAAAAAAAAAGTAAAGTGTAATTCTCTGTCCTCTGATGTGATCGCACATCAGAGGACAGAGAAATAGGGGGATTCGGGGACCCTAGCATACTCACCTAGGTCTCTGGATCCTCTTGCTGCTCCTCCTGGCCGCCGGCAGCAGAACATGGCGGACGCATGCCCAGTGCGCCCGCCATCTGTCTCCATCTGCCGGCCGGCAGGAGAACAGCAGTTGGGGCTAAAATTAGGGTTAGGGGTAGGGTTAGGGTTAGGGGTAGGGTTAGGGGTAGGGTTAGGGGTAGGGTTAGGGTTAGGGGTAGGGTTAGGGGTAGGGGTAGGGTTAGGGTTAGGGGTAGGGTTAGGGGTAGGGTTAGGGGTAGGGTTAGGGGTAGGGTTAGGGTTAGGGGTAGGGTTAGGGGTAAGGTTAGGGTTAGGGGTAGGGCTAGGGTTAGGGCTAGGGTTGGGGCTAAATTTAGGGTTAGGGTTGGGGCTAAATTTAGGGTTAGGGTTGGGGCTAAACTTAGGGTTAGGCTTCTTTCACATTTACGTCAGTACGGGGCCGTCGCAATGCGTCGGCCCGACATACCAACGCACGTTGTGAAAATTGTGCACAACGTGGGCAGCGGCTGTAGTTTTTCAACACATCCGCTGCCCAATCTATGTCCTGGGGAGGAGGGGGCGGAGTTACGGCCACGCATGCGCGGTCAGAAATGGTGGATGCGACGTACAAAAAAACGTTTCATTGAACGTTTTTTTGTGCCGACGCTCCGCCAAAACACAACTGATCCAGTGCACGAAGGACGCGACGTGTGGCCATCCGTCACGATCCGTCGGCAATACAAGTCTATGGGCAAAAAACGCATCCTGCGGGCACATTTGCAGGATCCGTTTCTTGTCCAAAACGACGGATTGCGACGGAATGCCAAACGACGCAAGTGTGAAAGTAGCCCTAGGGCTAGGGTTAGGGTTGGGGCTAAAGTTAGGGCTAGGGTTGGGGCTAAAGTTAGGGTTAGAGCTGGGATTAGGGTTAGGGTTTGGATTAGGGTTCGTATTAGGGTTAGGGTTGGCATTAGGGTTACGCTTGGGATTAGGGTTAGGTTTGGGATTAGGGTTAAGGTTAGGGTTGTGATTAGGGGTGTATTGGGATTAGGGTTAGGTTTGAGGTTAGGGTTGAGATTAGGATTAGGGGTGTGTTGGATTTAGCGTTTTGATTAGGGTTATGGTTAGGGTTGACATTAGGGTTGTTTTGGGGTAAGGGTTGTGATTATGGTTAGGGTTAGTGATTAGGATTATGGATGAGGTTGGGATTAGGGTTAGGGGTGTGTTGGGGTTAGGGTTGGAGCTAGAATTGGGGGGTTTCCACTGTTTAGGTACATCAGGGGGTCTCCAAACACGACAGCCAATTTTGCGCTCAAAAAGTCAAATGGTGCTCCCTCCCTTCTGAGCTCTGCCGTGCGCCCAAACAGTGGGTTACCCCCACATATGGCGCATCAGCGTACTCGGGATAAATTGGACAACAACTATTGCAGTCCAATTTCTCCTGTTACCCTTGTGAAAATAAAAACTTGGGGGCTACAATATCTTTTTTGTGGAAAAAAAAATATTTTTTATTTTCACGACTCTGCATTCTAAACTTCTGTGAAGCACTTGGGCATTCAAAGTTCTCACCACACATCTAGATAACTTCCTTGGGGGGTCTAGTTTCCAAAATGGGGTCACTTGTGGGGGGTTACTACAGTTTAGGTACATCAGGGGCTCTGCAATCGCAACATAATGCCCACAGACCATTCTATCAAAGTCTGCATTCCAAAAAGGCGCTCCTTCCCTTCCGAGCTCTGCCGTGCGCCCAAACAGTGGTTTACCCCCACATATGGCGCATCAGCGTACTCGGGATAAATTGGACAACAACTATTGCAGTCCATTTTCTCCTGTTACCCTTGTGAAAATAAAAACTTGGGGGCTACAACATCTTTTTTGTGGAAAAAAAAATATTTTTTATTTTCACGACTCTGTATTCTAAACTTCTGTGAAGCACTTGGGCATTCAAAATTCTCACCACACATCTAGATAAGTTCCTTGGGGGGTCTAGTTTCCAAAATGGGGTCACTTGTGGAGGGTTTCTACTGGTTAGGTACATCAGGGGCTCTGCAAACGCAACATAATACCCGCAGACCATTCTATCAAAGTCTGCATTCCAAAACGGCGCTCCTTCCTTCCGAGCTCTGCCGTGCGCCCAAACAGTTGTTTACCCCCACATATGGGGTACCAGCATACTCAGGACAAATTGGACAACAACTTTTGGGGTCCAATTTCTCTTGTTACCCTTGTGAAAATAAAAATTTGGTGGCTAAAAAATCTTTTTTGTGGAAAAAAAAAATATTTTTTATTTTCACGGCTCTGCATTATAAACTTCTGTGAAGCACTTGGGCATTCAAGGTTCTCACCACACATCTAGATAAGTTCCATGGGGGGTCTAGTTTCCAAAATGGGGTCACTTGTGGGGGATTTCTACTGTTTAGGCACATCAGGGGCTCTCCAAACGCGACATGGCGTCCGATCTCAATTCCAGCCAATTCTACATTGAAAAAGTAAAACGGCACTCTTTCTCTTCCAAGCTCTGCGGTGCGCCCAAACAGTGGTTTACCCCCACATATTGGGTATCGACGTACTCAGGAGAAATTGCACAACAACTTTAGTGGTCTAATTTCTCCTGTTACCCTTGTGAAAATAAAAATTTGTGGGCAAAAAGATCATTTTTGTAGAAAAAATGCAATTTTTTTTTTTTCACGGCTCTACGTTATAAACTTCTGTGAAGCACATGGGGGTTCAAAGTGCTCGCCACACATCTAGATAAGTTCCTTAAGGGGTCTAGTTTCCAAAATGGTGTCACTTGTGGGGGGTTTCCACTGTTTAGGCACATCAGGGGCTCTCCAAACGCGACATGGCGTCCGATCTCAATTCCAGCCAATTCTACATTGAAAAAGTAAAACGGCACTCCTTCTCTTCCAAGCTCTGCGGTGCGCCCTAACAGTTGTTTACCCCCACATATTGGGTATCAGCGTACTCAGGAGAAATTGCACAACAACTTTTGTGGTCTAATTTCTCCTGTTACCCTTGTGAAAATAAGAATTTGTGGGCGAAAAGATCATTTTTGTGTAAACAAAAGCGATTTTTTATTTTCACGGCTCTACGTTATAAACTTCTGTGAAGCACTTGGGGGTTCAAAGTGCTCACCACACATCTAGATAAGTTCCTTAAGGGGTCTAGTTTCCAAAATGGTGTCACTCGTGGGGAGTTTCCACTGTTTAGGTACATCAGGGGCTCTCTAAATGTGACATGGTGTCCGATCTCAATTCCAGCCAATTCTGCATTGAAAAAGTCAAACGGCGCTCCTTCACTTCTAAGTTCTGCGGTGCGCCCTAACAGTGGTTTACCCCCACATATGGGGTATTGGCGTATTCAGGAGAAATTGCATAACAAAATTTATGGTTACATTTCTGTTTTTACACTTGTGAAAATAAAAAAAATGGTTCTGAATTAAGATGTTTGCAAAAAAAAGTTAAATGTTCATTTTTTCCTCCCACATTGTTTCAGTTCCTGTGAAGCACGTAAAGGGTTAATAAACTTCTTGAATGTGGTTTTGAGAACCTTGAGGGGTGTAGTTTTTAGAATGGTGTCACACTTCATTATTTTCTATCATATAGACCCCTCAAAATGACTTCAAATGTGATGTGGTCCCTAAAAAAAATGGTGTTGTAAAAATGAGAAATTGCTGGTCAACTTTTAACCCTTATAACTCCCTAACAAAAAAAAATTTTGTTTCCAAAATTGTGCTGATGTAAAGTAGACATGTGGGAAATTTTATTTATTAACTATTTTTCATGACATATCTCTCTGATTTAAGGGCATAAAAATACAAAGTTTGAAAATTGCAAAATTTTAAAAATTTTCGCCATATTTCCGTTTTTTTCAAAAATAATCGCAAGTAATATCGAAGAAATGTTACCACTAACATGAAGTACAATATGTCACGAAAAAACAATCTCAGAATCAGCGGGATCCGTTGAAGCGTTCCAGAGTTATAACCTCATAAAGTGACAGTGGTCAGAATTGCAAAAATTGGCCTGGTCATTAAGTACCAAATTGGCTCTGTCACTAAGGGGTTAAGCTTCTGAAAAAATACATGCAAGTACTAATAATAAAAGAGGAAGGGCGACTAACCTTGTTGTAGAAAGAAAAAAAGTGGAGGGTACCCCAAAGTTGCGGGACAGACAATGATATGAGGCAGGATCCAGGGGAAAACTGGGGGGGAGGGAAATGATATAACATTAAGTAGGATAAGGATATGCAGTAGGAGAGTAAGGGGTGAGGGTACATGACATACCGTATAGTGCAAATGCGGAAAGAAGGTAGGTCAGGAAAGGGGAAACAAATTCCCAGTATGCGCTGTAAAGAATACAAAAAGCACGGATCAGCTGTGAAGAAGACAGGAGGTACACAGCCTAGAAGGTAGGAAGGGAGCAAAGAATACCTGCGGATCCGGCGTGCTGGCGTGCCTGCGGTGATGTGTGGAGCCGTGAAAAGACAGTGGGGTTAATAAAGGGGCGGCACAGGAAGTGCAAAGCTGGAGCGAGGGCTGGAGCGCAGGGCCAGAAAGAGAGGGAGGAGTACGGCAGCGCAGGAAAGCTAGGGTACAGGGCCGGCGCGGAGAGTGCGACTGCGCACTGGGCAGGATGCAAGACCGAGGGCTGGAACGCAAATCCAGCGCAGGGAGGACGGGGCAAGCTGGGAAAGGAGCGTACGTAGGCGGCGCGTGCGCACTGAGAGGGTCGGTAAGCTGCGGCTGCGCACTAAAGTGAAAGACTTCCTAGAGTAGCGCCTGCGCACTAAAGGGTCGGTGGTGGTGGCGCAGGGCCAAACATGGCTTCTGCACTGAAGGAGGGGAGCATGCGTCGTGTGAGGGAAGGGAGCACCAGCGCCGACAAAAGTAGAGCACTGGGAGGCAATGGATGGGCTGGCACCGGTGTAGTGTGGGGATGGAACCGGAGTATGATAAAGGAGAGCCTGGGTAAGGGAGAAGAATGTAACAGAGTGTGAAATGCTGGGCTATGGGTGAAGGGGAGAAATAGGGGACATAAAGAATATGGGCCATGAAGAATATGGTGGAAGTGGTGGAAGGAGAAAATAAGGGAAAATAAAAATAAAAATAAAATAATAAAAATTATAAAAATTAAAAATAAAAATAAGAATAAAACAAAAGAAAAGAGAAATGAGGGTGGGGCCATGGAAAGAGTATGATAAATGTACTGAAAAAATGTAATGAAAAAATGAAATATGAAATAGAAATAAAAATAAAATAGGGGAAAAAAATAAAATCAAATATAATATAAGTATAAGATGTTGACCCAGAGTGCAAGTAGCAAATGAAAAGTTTATATGAAAAAATAAGAAAAAATAATAAAAATAAAAAATAAATTAAAAAAAATAATATAATAATAATAATAATAAGGGATGAAAATTGGAGATCAAAATAAAAATGAAAATAAAAATGAAAATAAAAATAAAATAAAAGTGAAAATGAAATAAAAATGAAAATAAAAAAATAAAAAATAAAAATAAAAAATAAAAATAAAAATAAAAATAAAAATGAAAATCAAACGATGACCAAAATTGGGTAATAGGTACTTACCCCAGAAGGATGTGACAAATAGTGAGGGTCAGATGGCCTGAAAGTATTAAGAAAAAGTTAGTATGTGGAAAGGTAACAACAACGGTAAGTCAGCCCTAACCGCTAAGGACATGAAAGTATAATAGAGTACAAACACTGAAATATAATATAATGGAGACTATGACGCTATAGCAGAGGACCAGAGGATCAACAGTATACCATCAGCAAACCAGATCAAGTTCACGGTTGAGGCCCTTTGGTGTAAGGGTCTGGAGGGTGTAAATCCAATGTGCTTCACGTTCCCTCAGCTGTTTAATGTGGTTGCCACCCCTGCGTGGTCTATCCACCTGCTCAAGTACTTGGAATCGCAATTGTGAGATGGAGTGGTTGGCGGACACAAAATGATAGGGGAGAGGAAGCCACGTTTTCTTGCATCTTATAGTTGATTTGTGAGACGCAATCCGATCCCGGATATGCTGTGTTGTCTCACCAACATAAAGAAGTCCACGGGGGCATTTTACTACGTAAATGACATTGTTAGAGTCGCATGTGAAAAATCCATTGATTCTAAACTGTTTGCCGGAATGAGGGTGGGTGATTGTGGCAGATTTTATGACATTGGAACAGCATGCACATCTCAAGCAAGGAAATGTGCCGTTCCTTTCGGTGCTAAGAAAGGTCTGTCTAGGCACTCTAGTAAAACTACCAATGTCGGCTTTGACCACTTTGTCCCTAATGTTATTCGGCCTACGTTTACACAACAGCGGAGGTGTAGAGAAAGCCTGGATGTGAGGGTATGCTTGTTTAAGGAGAGGCCAGTGCTTGCGGATAGCATCATAAACCACGGGCATAACAGGATGGTGGGAATGGACAAACGGGACTCTTTCAGGTTTGGGTTGACTGTTAGGAGAAAAGGAGGGGTTTGTAGCCAACATTTTCTCTTTATTCAAAAGACTCACAGGGTAATCCCTGGCCATGAACTTTTGGGACATCTCTTCCAGTCGTTCTGGAAGTAGACTGGGTTTTGAGACGATACGTGCTACACGCTTAAACTGAGAGCGAGGCAGACTTTGTTTAGTGGAAATTGGGTGGCAACTTTGATAGTGAAGCAGACTATTGGAGTCAGTAAGTTTAGAGAAGATATCCGTGACAAGGGAGCCATTGGGTTCTCTTATGACCAAGGTGTCAAGGAAGGAAATCTGCATAGGGCTACTGTTTAGTGTAAATTGCAGTTCTGGCCTAATGGAATTGAGATATTCGGTGAACCTGAGTAGGGTGTCGTGTGGGCCCGTCCATAGACAAAAGATGTCGTCTATGAATCGGAGCCAGCATCGACTATAGGTGCGAAACAGGGTGTTATTATATACGTAGGCATTCTCGTAGTTGTCCATATAGATATTGGCGTAAGCTGGTGCGACATTCGCACCCATGGCAGTGCCTTGGGTTTGTAAATAGTATTGATCTCCGAAAAGAAAAAAATTGTTATGTAAAATCAAAGATAGGAGTTCAAGGCAAAACTGTCGGGAATCATTGGTGAAATTGCATTGTTGTAGGAGATCCGCCACTGCTTGTAGGCCTAGGTCATGTTTAATGGAAGTATACAAGCTACATACGTCAAATGTAACGAGAATGCTCTCTGTTGGTGAGAGCATTCTCGTTACATTTGACGTATGTAGCTTGTATACTTCCATTAAACATGACCTAGGCCTACAAGCAGTGGCGGATCTCCTACAACAATGCAATTTCACCAATGATTCCCGACAGTTTTGCCTTGAACTCCTATCTTTGATTTTACATAACAATTTTTTTCTTTTAGGAGATCAATACTATTTACAAACCCAAGGCACTGCCATGGGTGCGAATGTCGCACCAGCTTACGCCAATATCTATATGGACAACTACGAGAATGCCTACGTATATAATAACACCCTGTTTCGCACCTATAGTCGATGCTGGCTCCGATTCATAGACGACATCTTTTGTCTATGGACGGGCCCACACGACACCCTACTCAGGTTCACCGAATATCTCAATTCCATTAGGCCAGAACTGCAATTTACACTAAACAGTAGCCCTATGCAGATTTCCTTCCTTGACACCTTGGTCATAAGAGAACCCAATGGCTCCCTTGTCACGGATATCTTCTCTAAACTTACTGACTCCAATAGTCTGCTTCACTATCAAAGTTGCCACCCAATTTCCACTAAACAAAGTCTGCCTCGCTCTCAGTTTAAGCGTGTAGCACGTATCGTCTCAAAACCCAGTCTACTTCCAGAACGACTGGAAGAGATGTCCCAAAAGTTCATGGCCAGGGATTACCCTGTGAGTCTTTTGAATAAAGAGAAAATGTTGGCTACAAACCCCTCCTTTTCTCCTAACAGTCAACCCAAACCTGAAAGAGTCCCGTTTGTCCATTCCCACCATCCTGTTATGCCCGTGGTTTATGATGCTATCCGCAAGCACTGGCCTCTCCTTAAACAAGCATACCCTCACATCCAGGCTTTCTCTACACCTCCGCTGTTGTGTAAACGTAGGCCGAATAACATTAGGGACAAAGTGGTCAAAGCCGACATTGGTAGTTTTACTAGAGTGCCTAGACAGACCTTTCTTAGCACCGAAAGGAACGGCACATTTCCTTGCTTGAGATGTGCATGCTGTTCCAATGTCATAAAATCTGCCACAATCACCCACCCTCATTCCGGCAAACAGTTTAGAATCAATGGATTTTTCACATGCGACTCTAACAATGTCATTTACGTAGTAAAATGCCCCTGTGGACTTCTTTATGTTGGTGAGACAACACAGCATATCCGGGATCGGATTGCGTCTCACAAATCAACTATAAGATGCAAGAAAACGTGGCTTCCTCTCCCCTATCATTTTGTGTCCGCCAACCACTCCATCTCACAATTGCGATTCCAAGTACTTGAGCAGGTGGATAGACCACGCAGGGGTGGCAACCACATTAAACAGCTGAGGGAACGTGAAGCACATTGGATTTACACCCTCCAGACCCTTACACCAAAGGGCCTCAACCGTGAACTTGATCTGGTTTGCTGATGGTATACTGTTGATCCTCTGGTCCTCTGCTATAGCGTCATAGTCTCCATTATATTATATTTCAGTGTTTGTACTCTATTATACTTTCATGTCCTTAGCGGTTAGGGCTGACTTACCGTTGTTGTTACCTTTCCACATACTAACTTTTTCTTAATACTTTCAGGCCATCTGACCCTCACTATTTGTCACATCCTTCTGGGGTAAGTACCTATTACCCAATTTTGGTCATCGTTTGATTTTCATTTTTATTTTTATTTTTATTTTTATTTTTTATTTTTATTTTTTATTTTTTTATTTTCATTTTTATTTCATTTTCACTTTTATTTTATTTTTATTTTCATTTTTATTTTCATTTTTATTTTGATCTCCAATTTTCATCCCTTATTATTATTATTATTATATTATTTTTTTTAATTTATTTTTTATTTTTATTATTTTTTCTTATTTTTTCATATAAACTTTTCATTTGCTACTTGCACTCTGGGTCAACATCTTATACTTATATTATATTTGATTTTATTTTTTTCCCCTATTTTATTTTTATTTCTATTTCATATTTCATTTTTTCATTACATTTTTTCAGTACATTTATCATACTCTTTCCATGGCCCCACCCTCATTTCTCTTTTCTTTTGTTTTATTCTTATTTTTATTTTTAATTTTTATAATTTTTATTATTTTATTTTTATTTTTATTTTCCCTTATTTTCTCCTTCCACCACTTCCACCATATTCTTCATGGCCCATATTCTTTATGTCCCCTATTTCTCCCCTTCACCCATAGCCCAGCATTTCACACTCTGTTACATTCTTCTCCCTCTCCTAGGCTCTCCTTTATCATACTCCGGTTCCATCCCCACACTACACCGGTGCCAGCCCATCCATTGCCTCCCAGCGCTCTACTTTTGTCGGCGCTGGTGCTCCCTTCCCTCACACGACGCATGCTCCCCTCCTTCAGTGCAGAAGCCATGTTTGGCCCTGCGCCACCACCACCGACCCTTTAGTGCGCAGGCGCTACTCTAGGAAGTCTTTCACTTTAGTGCGCAGCCGCAGCTTACCGACCCTCTCAGTGCGCACGCGCCGCCTACGTACGCTCCTTTCCCAGCTTGCCCCGTCCTCCCTGCGCTGGATTTGCGTTCCAGCCCTCGGTCTTGCATCCTGCCCAGTGCGCAGTCGCACTCTCCGCGCCGGCCCTGTACCCTAGCTTTCCTGCGCTGCCGTACTCCTCCCTCTCTTTCTGGCCCTGCGTTCCAGCCCTCGCTCCAGCTTTGCACTTCCTGTGCCGCCCCTTTATTAACCCCACTGTCTTTTCACAGCTCCACACATCACCGCAGGCACGCCAGCACACCGGATCTTTGCTCCCTTCCTACCTTCTAGGCTGTGTACCTACTGTCTTCTTCACAGCTAATCCGTGCATTTTGTATTCTTTACAGCGCATACTGGGAACTTGTTTCCCCTTTCCTGACCTACCTTCTTTCCGCATTTGCACTATACGGTATGTCATGTACCCTCACCCCTTACTCTCCTACTGCATATCCTTATCCTACTTAATGTTATATCATTTCCCTCCCCCCCAGTTTTCCCCTGGATCCTGCCTCATATCATTGTCTGTCCCGCAACTTTGGGGTACCCTCCACTTTTTTTCTTTCTACAACAAGGTTAGTCGCCCTTCCTCTTTTATTATTAGTACTTGCATGTATTTTTTCAGAAGCTTAAATCTGGATGCCATTCGTTGATACCACGCCAACTTGCATGCTGGCTCTATGAATGTAGATATATGCATATTTTTTCTTTTTCAGCTATTGGCTTGAGAGATATATATTCTTTGTATATTTTGTACATATAGTGTCTGTATTGGGTTTACACTACCACTAGTTGTTGTATATGTATAGCACTGTTTTGTTTTTGTTCTGTTTCTCTGTTCTTTTATTGTTTTTTCGTACTTCTATGTTCAAATTTGTAATATTGTGCAATTCTTATTGTTTTCTAGTGAGGTTTGACAAAGGCCCACAACAGGGCCGAAACGTTACCTCAGTACCTTGATATATGATTGTGGTGACCCCAGCTTCGCAATACCACTGTGGTGAAAATAATAAATTACTTTATTGCATATGAAAAAACCAAATAACGAGCGCGGCTGTTGTTTACTTAACTCTGATAATAAAGACTATAGTAAATTATACTGTGATCAACATCCATACACATTTTCGCCATCTGTGAATAACTGCAGCTGCATCCTCCTCCTCACCTCTCTCAAAGATTCAATGAGTAACTGCAGCTGCATCCCCCTTCTCGCTCTTTTCTAACATTCACTGAGTAACTGCAGCCGCATCTCCCTTCTCTCTTTTAAAACAATCAATTAGTAACTGCAGCTGCATCCTCTCCTCTCCTCGCTTTGTGTTATATATCCATTTGTGGTGTAATCTACGACTGACTTACTTGCAATAATATACCATATATACTCGAGTATAAGCCGAGATTTTCAGCCCATTTTTTTGGGCTGAAAGTCCCCCTCTCGGCTTATACTCGAATCATACCCGGGGGTCGGCAGGAGACGGGGAGCGTTTGCTATCTAGTTATACTTACCTGCTCCAGCGCGGTCCCTGCAGTCCCGGCTTCTCCCGGCGCTGCATCTTCTTCCTGTATTGAGCGGTAACATGGTACCGCTCATTACAGTCCTGAATATGCGGCTCCACCTCCCATAGAGGTGGAGCTGCATATTCATGACTGAAAATGAGCGGTAACTGTGACCGCTCAATACAGGAAGAAGATGCAGCGCCGGGAGAAGGCGGGACTGCAGGGACCGCGCCGGGAGCAGGTAAGTACACGGGGAGGGGAGCGCTGCGCGATATTTACCTGCTCCTCGCTCCGGTGCGGCTCCAACGTCCTCTGGCAGTGATGCTCAGCTCATAGGGCGCAGTGACGTAATCAGTGCGCGCCCTCTGCTGAGCGTCAGTGCTGGAGACTGAGCCGCACGAGGAGCAGGTAAATATTGAAAGCGCCGGCGTCCTGAGCAAGAGAGGTGTGTATGTGATTTTTTTTTTATTGCAGCAGCAGCAGCATTATATATTGGACAGCTTTATATGGAGCATCTATGGGGCAATAATCAACGGTGCAGAGCATTATATATGGCACAGCTTTCTTTGGAGCATCTATGGGACCATAATGAACAGTGCAGAGCATTCTATATGGCACAGCTTTATATGGAGCATCTATGGGGCCATAATGAACGATGCAGAGCATATATGGGGCACAGCTTTATAAGGAGCATCTATGGGGCCATAATGAACGGTGCAGAGCATATATGGCACAGCTTTATAAGGAGCATCTATGGGGCCATAATGAACGGTGCAGAGCATTCTATATGGGGCACAGCTTTATATGGAGCATCTATGGGGCCATAATGAACGATGCAGAGCATATATGGGGCACAGCTTTATAAGGAGCATCTATGGGGCCATAATGAACGGTGCAGAGCATTCTATATGGGGCACAGCTTTATATGGAGCATCTATGGGGCCATAATGAACGATGCAGTGCATATATGGCACAGCTTTATAAGGAGCATCTATGGGGCCATAATGAACGGTGCAGAGCATTCTATATGGCACAGCTTTCTATGGAGCATCTATGGGGCCATAATGAACGGTGCAGAGCATTCTATATGGCACAGCTTTCTATGGAGCATCTATGGGGCCATAATGAACGGTGCAGAGCATTCTATATGGCACAGCTTTATATGGAGCATCTATGGGGCCATAATGAATGCAGCAGAGCATTCTATATGGCACAACTTCATTATGGCCCCATAGATGCTCCATATAAACGGTGCAGAGCATTCTATATGGCACAGCTTTATGTGGGGCCATAATGAACGGTGCAGAGCATTATATATGGCACAGCTTTATGTGGAGCATCTATGGGGCCATAATGAACGGTGCAGAGCATTATATATGGCACAGCTTTATGTGGAGCATCTATGGGGCCATAATGAACGGTGCAGAGCATTCTATATGGCACAGCTTCATATGGGGCAATAATGAACGGTGCAGAGCATATAGGGCACAGCTTTATAATGAGCATCTATGGGGCCATAATGAATGGTGCAGAGCATTATATATGGGGCACAGCTTTATAATGAGCATCTATAGGGCCATAATGAACGGTGCAGAGCATTATATATGGGGCACAGCTTTATATGGAGCATATATGGGGCAATAATGAACAGTATGGAGCATCTATTTTTATTTTTGAAATTCACCGGTAGCTGCTGCATTTTCCACCCTAGGCTTATACTCGAGTCAGTAAGTTTTCCCAGTTTTTTGTGGCAAAATTAGGGGGGTCGGCTTATACTCGGGTCGGCTTATACTCGAGTATATATGGTACATAAGGCAAAGTAGCATAGTATGATACCACCAGTTGTTCTAACTGAGATGCAGAGATGTCTGTGAACGTTATCTTCCGTCTAATATACAGTGGGTATGGAAAGTATTCAGACCCCAATTGTTCACTCTTTGCTTCATTGCAGCCATTTGGTAATTGAAAAATGTTCATTTTTTCACATTAATGTACCCTCTGCACCACATCTTGACTGAAAAAAAGCAGAAATGTAGATTTTTTTGCAAATTTAATAAAAAAGAAAAATTGAAATATCACATTGTCATAAGTATTCAGACCATGGCCGGCTCCAGGTTTTTGTGGGTCCCGGGCAAAAGAGTCTCAGTGGGCCCCTTTAACACATACCACAATTCATAATGCACAGTTACAGCAGAGAAATATAGGTATAGTACAGTGCCAAAGGTTTCACTTCTTACATTACATGAGTGATATCTATTGTAAATTCTTCAATAGGTCAGAAACCGAAAAGTATAGTCCTCCATACAGTATTATGAGCATCACATAATACTCCATGCGGAATAATGTGCCCCATATATTGCTCCTTACAGTATTATGGGCACCACATAGTGCTCCATACAGAATAAAGTGCCCCACATATTGCACCATACAGAATAATGAGCAACATTTATTGCTCCATACAGAATAATGGACCCCATGCAATGCTCCATACAGTATAATGAGCCCCATATATTGCTCTGTCCAGTATTATGGGCACCATATATTGCTCCATTCAGAATAATAGGCCCCATATAATGCTCCATTCAGAATAATGAGCCCCATATATTTATCCATACAGAATAATAGACCTCATATAGTGCTCCATACAGTATAATGAGCCTCATGTATTGCTCCATACAGAATAATGAGCCCCATATATTGCTCCATACAGTATATAATAGGCCCCATATATTGCTCCATACAGTATAATGAGCCCCATGTATTACTCTGTACTTTATAATGGGCCCCATATATTGCGCCATACATAATGGGTCCCATATAATGTTCCATACAGTATATGATGGGCTCCATATAATGCTCCAGTATATGATGGGCCCCATCTATTGCTCCATATATAGCAGGCACCATATAATGCTCCATACAATATAGGATGGGCCCCATAGAGTATAATGAGCCCCATATTTTGCTCAATACAGTATAATGAGCCCCAAATAATGGTCCATAGTATAATAAGCCTCGCATAATGCTCCATACAGTATATGATGGGCCTCATATAATGCTTCATATAGAATAGTTCCCATATAATGCTCCATATATAATGGGCCCCATATATAATGCTCCAGTGTATGATGTGCCCATATCATGCTCCGTATATAATTGGCCCCATATATGATGCTCCAGAGTATGATGGGCCCATATATGATGCTCCAGTGTATAATGGGCTCCATATATGATGCTGCAGTGTATAATGAGCTCCATACATGATGAGCCCCATATATGATGCTCCAGTGTATGATGGTCCCCATATATAATGCTCCAAACATAAAAAAATTAAATTCTCACCTTTCATCACTGGCTGCTGCTCTGCTCCGGACTCCTCAGCGGCAGCGTCTTCCAGCTCTCTGAACTGTGATTGCTCAGGCAGAGGGCGCACAGATGTGACATCATCACGCCCTCTGACCTGAACATCACAGTCATCAAACGCAGGAGGGCACCGCACATCAATTCAAACAGGAGAGTTCACCATGGGCTTGAAAAAGGACAAAACGAAAACAAGAAAAGATCATGCCCATACAAACGGGAACACCAAACAATATATAAAAAATTCAATGCTTTATTGATAGAAAATAACACACAGCACAAAGAACATTAAAAACATTAAAATTGCAAAAAAGACACCTATACAGAAACCATGCCCTATTATAGGGGCAATGATAGTTCACACCAATAGTCCCCCAAAGCATCTAGATACAAATAATGTACATAATATGCAATAAATGTGCAAAAGGTGTGCAAAAAATGGCTCCTAGATGATGTTCAATCTTAAAATAGATAAGTCTACACTACAGTGGGCAGCTTTTACACCAGTATCACAGTACCATATGAGTTTAAAGAGTAGCATACTAGCAGGAAATTGCAGTGAAAGAGTAGAGAAGCAAATAAATAAAGAGGGCTAAAGTAAAAGAATGCCCAATCCTTACGCTAGTATATCCTAACTTCCATGGTCCAAAGATTTAGAAGCGGAGCCAACGTTGATGATGGGGGACAGGAGGTGTGGGATAGGATCCCACGCGTATTGCCGCAGAAAGGACAGCTTCCTCAGGGAAGAATAGCGGAGGGGCCCACTCGCGAGTGTCTGCACTAGCACAGACACCGGGCCCCTATAGTGCGCAGGTGTCCCTGACTGCGAGTGGGCCCCCCGCCTGCTCAAGGCCCTGGCACTTGCCTGGGTACGCCGGGTGCTGACGCCAGCCCTGATTCAGACCCTTTGCTCAGACACTCATATTTAAGTCACATGCTGTCCATTTCCTTGTGATCCTCCTTGAGATGTTTCTAATCCTCCATTGGAGTTCAGCTGTGTTTAATTAAACTGATAGGACTTGAATTGGAAAGGCACACACCTGTCTATATAAGACCTCACAGCTCACAGTGCATGTCAGACCAAATGAGAATCATGAGGTCAAAGGAACTGGCCAAGGAGCCCAGAGACAGAATTGTGGCAAGGCACAGATCTGGCCAAGTTTACAACAGAATTTCTGCAGTACTCAAGGTTCCTAAGACCAGAGTGGCTTCCATAATCCTTAAATGGAAGAAGTTTGGGACCACCAGAAGTCTTCCAAGACCTGGCCGTCCAGCCAAACTGAGCTATCATCGGAGAAGAGCCTTGGTGAGAGAGGCAAAGAAGAACCCCCAAGATCACTGTGACTGAGCTCCAGAGATGCAGTAGGGAGATGGGAGAACGTTCTACAAAGTCAACTATTACTGCAGCTCTCCACCAGTCAGGCCTTTATGCCAGAGTGGCCCAACGAAAGCTTCTCCTCAGTGCAAGACATATGAAAGCCTGCACAGAGTTTGCTAAAAAACACATGAAGGACTCCCAGAATATTAGAAATAAGATTCCTTGGTCTGATGAGATGAAGATAGACCTTCTTGGTGATAATTCTAAGCTGTTTGTGTGGAGAAAACTAGGCACTGCTGATCATCTGCACAGTACAATCCCAACAGTGAAACATGGTGGTGGCAGCATCATGCTATGGGGATGTTTTTCAGCTGCAGGGAGAGGACCACTGGTTGTCATTGAAGGAAACATGAATGCGGCCAAGTACAGAGATATCCTGGATGAAAACCTCTTCCAGAGTGCTCTGGACCTCAGACTTGGCCGAAGGTTCACCTTCCAAAAAGACAATGACCCTTCCACGCAGCTAAAATAACAAAGGAGTGGCTTGAGAACACCTCTGTGACCATTATTGACTGGCCCAGCCAGAGCCTTGACCTAAACCCAATTGAGCATCTCTGGAGAGACCTGAAAAAAGTTGTTGCATCATTCCCAAGAAGACTCATGGCTGTACTAGCTCAAAAGCGTGCTTCTAAATACTGAGCAAGGGTCTGAATGCTTATAACCATGTGATATTTCAGTTTTTCTTTTTTAATAAATTTGTAAAAATTACTACATTTCAGGTTTTTTTTCAGTCTTTTCAGTCAAGATGGGGTGCAGCGTATATATTAATGAGAAAAAAAAATGAACTTTTGTGAATTTACCAAATGGCTGCAATGAAACAAAGAGTTAAAAATTTAAAGGGGTCTTAATTAGTGTTGAGCATTCCGATACCGCAAGTATCGGGTATCGGCCGATACTTGCGGTATCGGAATTCCGATACCGAGATCCGATACTTTTGTGGTATCGGGTATCGGTATCGGATACATAGAGATGTGTAAAATAAAGAATTAAAATAAAAAATATTGATATATTTACCTCTCCGGCGGCCCCTGGTGAGTCCGCGGGTAACCGGCAGGCTTCGTTGTTCAAAATCAGCGCTTTTAGGACCTGAGAAACACGTCCCGGCTTCTGATTGGTCGCGGGCCGCCCATGTGACCGCCGCGCGACCAATCACAAGCCGCGACGTCACCGCAAGCTATTAGCGCGCTCATTTTTGAAAAATGAGCGCGTTAATGACTTTCAAAGACGTTGCGGCTTGTGATTGGTCGCGGCCACGCGACCAATCACAAGCCGCGACGTCACCGCAAGCTATTAGCGCGCTCATTTTTAAAAATGAGCGCGTTAATGGCTTTCAAAGACGTAGCGGGTTGTGATTGGTCGCGGCCACGCGACCAATCACAAGCCGCGACGTCACCGCAAGCTATTAGCGCGCTCATTTTTAAAAATGAGCGCGTTAATGGCTTTCAAAGACGTAGCGGGTTGTGATTGGTCGCGGCCGCGACCAATCACAAGCCGCGACGTCACCGCAAGCTATTAACGCGCTCATTTTTAAAAATGAGCGCGTTAATGGCTTTGAAAGACATAGCGGCTTGTGATTGGTCGCGTGGCCGCGACCAATCACAAGCCGCTACGTCTTTGAAAGTCATTAACGCGCTCATTTTTCAAAAATGAGCGCGCTAATAGCTTGCGGTGACGTCGCGGCTTGTGATTGGTCGCGGCCACGCGACCAATCACAAGCCGCTATGTCTTTCAAAGCCATTAACGCGCTCATTTTTAAAAATGAGCGCGTCAATAGCTTGCGGTGACGTCGCGGCTTGTGATTGGTCGCGGCCACGCGACCAATCACAAGCCGCTATGTCTTTCAAAGCCATTAACGCGCTCATTTTTAAAAATGAGCGCGTCAATAACTTGCGGTGACGTCGCGGCTTGTGATTGGTCGCGGCCGCGACCAATCACAACCCGCTACGTCTTTGAAAGCCATTAACGCGCTCATTTTTAAAAATGAGCGCGCTAATAGCTTGCGGTGACGTCGCGGCTTGTGATTGGTCGCATGGCGGTCACATGGGCGGCCCGCGACCAATCAGAAGCCGGGACGTGTTTCTCAGGTCCTAAAAGCGCTGATTTTGAACAAAGAAGCCTGCCGGTTACCCGCGCTGAGTTCAGGGGCCGCCGGAGAGGTAAATATATCAATATTTTTTATTTTTATTCTTTATTTTACACCTCCCTATGGATCCCAGGGCCTGAAGGAGAGTTTCCTCTTCTTCAGACCCTGGGAACCATGAGAATACCTTCCGATACTTGATGTCCCATTGACTTGTATTGGTATCGGATATCGGTATCGGCGATATCCGATATTTTTCGGGTATCGGCCGATACTATCCGATACCGATACTTTCAAGTATCGGACGGTATCGCTCAACACTAGTCTTAATCCTTTCTGTACCCACTGTAAGACTGGAAATTATTACAGGTCAAAGTGTTAGGGAACTATTTTAGGATTCTCAGTCATGAGAATTATTTCTAAAGGCCAAAAGAATGACACAGCATCACACAGGCGATTCCCAAAGCATGTCGAGACTATATGAAAAGGCCAGATCATGGCACTGCAAAACCAGTGGTCACATTAAGGGGAGACAGTGAGGAGAAAGTGAACCAATAGGGCTACTAAAAGTGTACAACCTCTGCACCGCATATAAATACACCCTTGGGATGCGCTATGCCATATTGAGTAGTGGATGACGATATTATTTGAGAGTCCTAATATGTTGTTACTCATCTATGGTGTAGAAGTGCATATTATTATTTGGCAACACTACAACACTACATGGTAATATGAAGGCACTGCATGGTAATATGAGGGCACCGCATGGAAATATAAAGGCACTGTATGAAGGATGGCACCAGAGAGATCACACAGAATCCCACCCTGCCATCACATGTGATGAACCTGCACCTCACGCCACAGCTGACAGCACATCAGAAAAAAAGATGCACGCTCCAAGTCCACAGACTCAATTGGACATAGTAACTCCAAAATAAAATATGGAACAGCATCCAAATGGTCATTATCAAGTATACCATTTGGTCGAAACATTGTATGATGGCGGAATAAAGTTTTTTCCAATCTTTCACCTGGACTGGATGCTGTTCCATATTTTATTTTGGAGATAACATAATGCGGTCTCCCTACTATCACCAACGTGACATTCCGCATTCCGAGAACCAAGTGAATTATGCCAAGTACTGCCCATACAGTGGGGTTGGGGGCCCAGATCTACACGGGGCCCTGTTACCCTGGGCTAGTCCAAGCCTGTTTGTTAGACGTGGAGGAAAGACAATTATGGCAGCTAAAAAGGAAAGGGTTCTTTGCAATAAGAGCGATCAGACTGGAATGCCGACCAGAAGAGCTAGTAATGGCAATTACTATAACAGCATTTAAAAAAAGGCTGGATTTTTTTTTTAACAAAACATGACATTGTGCGTTATAAATAATCTAGCAATATAAAATATATAACTTTGAAGATAGGTTGAACTTGACGGCCCTAGGTCTTTTTTCAACCTATGTAATTATGTGAACTGTACATTAGGAAAATGCTTGAAATGTAATTCCCTATAATACTATTTTACAAGTAATTTCCCCTTATTTTTTTCTGTGTAAAGGGCTAGCTATAAATCCAATCTCTGGATTTAACAAGTGCAAAACACTCCTGAAACACTTGCACGTTTAATCTGTATTTCTTATGGTGCCTAAGGGAAGCCATAATGGTAGGCGCCTGCTTGGTAACAATTGCAGTTATTTGCCTCTATTATGAAGTGAATTACCAATGATGAAAGGGTTAATACATGGGTCCTGCATCAGTAATAGCCTCTGCAGTTACCATGACAACTGTTATGAGTTTATAAACAAGTGTGATAAAGAAGATTCCACAATAGAAGGCTGCGCTGCCACGATCAGCGCCATTACTGATGCGCCTGAGGACATTGAGCTTGACCACCCCACGTAATGTGCCGACCTTGGTGAAATTTGGAGGTTCTAGCAGGGAAAGGGTTTGTCTGCTTTAGACACCCTCAGGGCATGGGAAGGTAATCGAGGGGGGTCCCTAGCACAGGATTCCCTTCTGTTACCCTCTACAAAGAGCTGCTCTCCTTTGGGAGTTCATGGAAGCACCTATGACTTTAATGGGTGATAAATTGGGACGCGAGAAGGGGGGAGGGGGTATAATTTTTCCAATTAGGGGTTATCCATTATGAACAATCCCTGTAACCAAAAGTCTAAATTTATGAGAGGTGGACCTGGATCTGTAAGGAAAAAATGGTTCATCCATCTGGGCAATCAGATCAACTAAATTGGGTCTAACAACCAGTGTGGTGACAGATATCGCAGCCAGATCCCTCCCACATCCGGTTTATCACATTTATAGTCTATATCTATAATATAACGCTGGGAGCGTCACTCTGTCCCAAGCCTTTATAGACTGCGCAAGTGCAAGCGCCGGCGCAGTCTGGACCCCACAGAGTGACGCAGCCCAGGAGATCGCGGTATGCGTAAGCACTGAACGCACACCGCGATCTCCAACAGAGAAGCAGGGATGTGCCAGGAGGGTGAGTATGCTATATTCACCTGTCCCGTTCCAGCGCTGCGCGCCGCTCCATCTTCCGGGTCCTCTGCTGTGACGTTCACAATTCAGAGGGCGCGATGACGCGCTTAATGCGCGCCGCCCTCTGACTGAACAGTCACAGCCAGAGGACCCGGAACACAGAGCGGCACACAGCACTGGAACGGGACAGGTGAATATAGCAAGTGTCGGGGGCCTGAGCTAGCGGCGAGTCCGGCACCTGATCCCCACAGCGCGCCGGTGTCCCCGCCTGCTCAGGCCCCCCAGCTCTCGGCGCCCAGCGACGATAGGTGAGTATGTTATTTTTTTTTTTATATATCGCAGCAGCATACGGGGCATATAATACAATGGAGCATCTTATGGGGGCCATCAACATTTATGGAGCAGTGTACGGGGCATATAGTATGGAGCATCTTATGGGGGGCCATAAACCTTTATGGAGCAGCATACGGGGCATATACTATGGAGCATCTTATGGGGGCCATCAACCATAATGCAGCAGCATATGAGGCATATACTACGGAGCATCTTATGGGGGCCATCAACCATAATACAGCAGCATATGAGGCATATACTATGGAGCATCTTATAGGGGCTATCAACCATAATGGAGCAGCATATGAGGCACATACTTTGGAGCATCTTATGGGGCCATCAACCTTTATGGAGCAGCGTATGGGGCATATGGATGGGAGCAGCAAATTACAGAACGGTGGCACAGGATGGGAGCAGCACATTACAGAACTGTGGTGCAGGATGGGAGCAGCACATGACAGAATAGGGCAGCACATGACAGAACGGGGGTGCAGGATGGCAGCAGCACATGACAGAACGGGGGTGCAGGATGGAAGCAGCACATGACAGAATGGGGGCGCAGGATGGGAGCAGCACATGACAGGATGGGGGCACAGGATGGGAGCAGCAAATTACAGAATGAAGGCGCAGGATGGGTGTAGCACATGTCAGAATGGAGGCGCAGGATGGGTACAGCACATGACAGAATGGGGGCGCAGGATGGGTGCAGCACATGACAGGATGGGGGCGCAGGATGGAGCAGCTCATGACAGGATGGGGACGCAGGATGGAGCAGCACATGACAGGATGGGGACGCAGGATGGAGCAGCACATGACAGGATGGGGACGCAGGATGGAGCAGCACATACCAGGATGGAGTCCATATACCAATACAAATGCTCACCACCCGGGCATAGCACGGGTTCAATAGCTAGTTTGTTATATCGTTCTCTGTAAATCTGGTAAAATGTACAAATGTTAAAAAGTGTTACATCTGTTATATATCGGCACTAACTCTCTAAGCCCAAGGAAAGGGCAATCCTCCAGCCATAGTTTCCTAGAGGTTTCCACCACAGGGGGTTTTTCCTCTCCTGAGTGCTGGAGGGTGACTCTTTGTGAGTCAGGGGTTGTGCCATTTTTGGTGTCATGTGAATGTAAATAAAATTGAGAACCTTTGACACCTAATTACAATGCTTCATGTACACCTCGTACACACGTGGCTAAGCTCCGCACACCTCGTACACATGCGGCTGCACTCTGTACACTTCTTACACACACAGCTCAGCTCCATACACCTCATACACACACGGCTCAGCTCCGCACACCTCGTACACACACGGCTCCGCTCCGTACACACATGGCTCCACCACATCCACACTGAAAACCCCTCCTGACTAGAGTTGAGCGATTTTTACTTTTTTCGGATCGAGTCGGGTTTCGCAAAACCCGACTTTGACAAAAGTCGGGTCGGGTGAAATTGGCCGATTATTGCGAAAAGTCGGGGGCCGACCGAAACACGAAACCCAATGCAAGTCAATGGGGAATCAAAGTCAGCAGTGAGTGGAGGACAGGAAAACACCTACAGTGCCAATTTAAGGATAGGTTCAGATTGCGTTAGTGCAATCCATTTAGCGCCTAGCGCTAGCGGATTGTGCTAACGCAATGTGATATAAAGGGGTCGCGTTAAACGTCCCCGCTCTCGCAGATCTCTGATCTGCGAGAGCGGGGAACGGACCGCGGGCGCGCCTCGGACGCTGCAAGCAGCGTCCACGGTGTGCCACAAAACACCGGCACATCGCTAGCGCGTGCCGAAAATGGCACGCGCTAGTGATGGGCGTCCCCATTGCTGTTAATGGGCGCGCTAACGGACGCGTTGCACGGCGTTAATTTCGCCGTGCAACGCTGTCTGTTAGCGCGGTCCCATTAACGCAATGGGAACCTACCCTTAATGCCAAAAACATCAATTCTTATTACTTAAGCTTGTCAATCTTAATTTACTTTATAATAATAGTTAGGAATTGAAAAATGGGGGTCACTTGGCTAAAGTTGTGGGGGGTAGGGATTGCTCAAGATTTTCGTGGGCCCAGGAAACGCGGAATACGTCACAGCGGTGGAGCAGGGAGAGGTAAGTATTTCAACTTTGCAAGTGCAGTGATCCTGAGCAAGCGGGGGGGGGGCACTCGTTGGCACTGGCACAGGGCCCCTCATAGTACGGCGGTGTGTTTGACGGCGGGTGGCGCCTCCCACTGGCAGAGACACTTTTGCGTACTACGAGGGGCCCTGTGCCAGTGACGTCACCAATGGGTATGCCCCCCCCCTACCTGATGAAGGAACCTGCACTTTCATCTGCACCTTCCTCTTTGTCCCCGTGTAAGGTGGTATAGTATGCGGGAAGGGGAACCTGACTTTCAGCAAGGTCAGATTCTGGCTGTGTAGAGTGCAAGGGGAATGTAGTGGTATGGGTCAATGTACCAGCAGACTCATCTAGCAGTGGCTGGGCAATGGGCAGGATGAGGAGGAAACACAGATATAGGCCCAAATAATATAGTAGGCTAAATGCAGTTCAAAATTGGTAACAGGAGTACACAGGCGGCATTGCTTTGTTCAGTGGAGGAAAACTGTAATGAGTGGCAGACATGCAGCGCCCCAGAAATCTGGTCGTTGCAGTATGACGCTCTGCCACTAAGGGAAGTGATGGTACGTCTGATGGCACTGAAGGAATTCTCCTGACCAGGTATCACCAGAACACATTACACTTCACACTCCGGCCACTAGGGGGAGAAAAAGGCTTTATTTATTGGGCCACTTCTCACACTGGTAAAACTAGGGGTTGGGGAGGAAGTTAGTCAGAAGCTGACTGGGTTGGATTCAGGCAACATCCCGTGGCAGGGGGTGTTGCAGGGAGAAGACACAGGGGGGTCCCTGTCAGGCGTGGGAACCTGGCTGGTGCCTAGCGAACAGAGCAGAACGTAACGGAGCCGCGCCTGCACCTCCTTGCGGCGGCATCCTAAGAAAGAGACACGAAGGGAAGGATATTGTGGAACAGTGTAAACGAGATCAAGCACAAAGGAGAGCCAGTAGGAGTCGTGCCGTGAGACCGAGGCAACATCCTACTGAGGCGTGTAGCCGGTGGCCGGAACACGGCGGAAGTAACTGACTCTAGGCCTTACTTCGAACTCTGCAGGACAGTTAATTATAGGTTGGCTGTCTACCTTAAATTTCCTAAGAAGACATAGAGGGCAACAGTGGGAGAGGGGCGTCTCTAGGGTCCCGGAAGACCTCCAGGCCTTCCCGTCATACGGGTGCGTCCTAGCCAAAACATACTGGGGGACGAGAAACTAGCAACATCTGGAACTAAAGAGAGAGAGAGCTGTAGAGAACGACGAACGAGAACAGCAGTTGTGAGGACTATTCCGAATGCTCAGCAGGGTAGGACTACAACACACAGGCGCTAGTGGTAGGCAATGAATTCCATCTGCGAAGGAAACTCTGGAAGTGCCCATCGGACCGGCCGGTCTCTGATAGCCCTGTTAAACGTGCTCTGGATTGAGGATCCTGAAGTCTTCAGTAAAGAGGTAAAGAGACTGCAACCCTGTGTCCTCGTTATTGACTGCACCTCACACCATCACCATCTACCTTACTGGGAAGCCCTGGGGACATACTTCACCTGTGGGAAGGTATACCATCCAGCTGCTATTCCATCACCCCAGCGGACCCCACAGTAGCGTCGGTCACCCTGACCGAACACCACAGGTGGCGTCACGAACCCCTGACAGACTGCACCACCTTTATTGGACGCCCCTTAGCAGGGTCGTGGACTGGGTCTAGCCACCGTGACAGCCCCAGAACCGAACCAGAGAGGCCCGGTACCGAGAACTCGTGGCCCTGTGTCTGGGGGTGATCCAGACACAGTTAGTAGGCCCAAATAATAAAGTAGGCTAAATGCAGTTCAAAATTGGTAACAGGACTAAACAGGCGGCATTGCTTTGTTCAGTGGAGGAAAACTGTAATGAGTGGCAGACAAAGTAGGCCCAAATAATAAAGTGGGCTAAATGTCTGCCAAAAAATTGTTCATAAATAAACAGGCGACATTGCTTTCCTCAGAGTCGGAAAATTGTAATGAGTAGCAGACTAAGGCCAGTCTCACACGTCCAGATAATTCCAGTACCGGAAAAATCCGTGTCCGTGTGTCCGTGCGTTTATGTGGCACATCAGTGTGGCACACATGCGGCACACGTGTGCCGCCTGTGTGCCGACTGGGTACCACACGGAGCGTGCAGGAGACAGCGCTAGAGATAAGCGCTGTCCCCTGCATCTGGTGCTGAAGCCACCATTCATATCTTCACTCCAGCAGCATTCGCTGGAGAGAATATATGAAAAACCCTTTTTTTTTTTCGTGTTTAAAATAAAGATCCCTGTCCCCACCCCCCATCCCACCCCCTGTGTGCCCGCCCGCTGTTAATAAAATACTCAACCGGCTCCCTCGCAGCGTCCTGTCCTCGCCGCACCTTCTCCTGTATGAGCGGTCACGTGGTGCAGCCCATTACAGTCATGAATATGCGGCTCCACCCCTATGGGAGGTGGAACCGCATATTCATGACTGTAATCGGCGGCCCCACGTGACCGCTCATACAGGAGAAGCTGCGGCGAGGAGAAGAAGCAGCGAGGGAGCCGGGTGAGTATTTTATTAACAGCGGGGGGGCGCACAGGGGGTGGGAGGGGGGTGGGGACAGGGATCTTTATTTTAAACATGAAAAAACAAAAAAAAAAGGATTTTTCATATCTTCTCTCCAGCGAACGCTGCTGGAGTGAAGATATGAATGGCGGCTTCAGGACCACGTGGGGGGGGACAGCGCTTACTGTAGCGCTGTCTCCTGCACGGCACACGGACTGCACACGGACAGCGTCCGTGTGCGGTACGTGTTTTACACGGACCCATTGACTTTAATGGGTCAGTGTAATCCGTGCGCTCCCACGAACACTGACATGTCTCTGTGTTTTGCACACGGTCTGTGAAAACACGCTGACATGTGCAGAGACACATTGATTTCAATGTGTCTACGTGAGTCAGTGTCTCCGGTACGTGAGGAATCTGTCACCTCACGTACCAGAGCCACTGACGTGTGAAACCGGCCTAAGTTAGTAGGCCCAAATAATAAAGTGGGCTAAATGTCTGCCAAAAAATTGTTCATAAATAAACAGGTGGCATAGCTAAGTACAGGGGTGGGCTCCTCTGCTTAGTAGCAGATAGTGGTAGTAGGCGCAAAGTATTAACTATCATCTATCATTTCAACAAATTTGTATTGGCAGTGCCATTGTAGGATTTAACAGCACAGACTACACAGTGGTGGAGCAGGGAGAGGTAAGTATTGCAAGTGGTAGAGCACTGTTCGAGCTGGGGGGGCACACTCTCTCGTGGGCGGCGGTACTGGCACAGGGCCTCTCATATTACGACGGTGTGTCTGACGTTGGTTGTGCACCACCACCGTCAGAGACACTTCATTGTACTATGAGGGACCAGTGCCGTCGCCCAAGAGTGGGCCCACCCACCTGTCCAGTCAAACACCACTCGCATGGGTGCTTGCGCCAGGTGGTGACCACAGCCCTGTGGGGGGAGTCAGCCCATTTAAGGAGGTATAAAAATGGCCTATGGTGGACATTCAGCAGCTGCAAATGGAGGAATTGGAGAAGTCAATAAGAGGAGGCCAAAAGCAAGACATTTTTCAGGCAAGCTACATGTCAGCAGGGGAAGGTGGGGCAAAATAATTTGAAATCCATGATTGGTTCATTTTAATGAAGGTTAGATCATCAACATTCTGGGAGGAAAAGTAGTTTGTAACTATACTGGACAAATGCTGTGTCCTGTCACTTTGAATCGATGCAGCGGTACCTGTCGTGTCAGCGGTCATTGCGAAATCACACCACAACCTGGTCATAAAACCCCTCTGTCTAACGCCACTTCTGATTTGTGCACCTCTAACACCTCTGCCATGTTGCCCCCTATGGCTCGTGTGAGAACCATCACCGCCACTGTGTGCTGGGAATGCCTGAACCAAACGGCCTACAAGAGTTGCTTGTTTGGTAGCCAATATTTGCTCAAGGTTCTCATGTGGCATGATATTTTGTAATTTTCCTTTATATCATGGATCCAGGAGGCAGGCCAACCAGTAATCGTCATCGGTCATCATTTTGATAATGCGGGGGTCCCTTTTTAGGATACGCAAGGCATAATCCTCCATGTGGGCCAATGTTCCAGGTGTCAATTCACTGCTTGTGCTGGGTTGAGGAGCACTTTCTTGCAAATCAACATCACTTGTGTCCCGCAAAAACCCTGTACCTGACATTGCAACGCCACCAGTTTCTATTGCCCCCTGAGAAGCATCCTCCTCCCATAAATATTCATCCCCATCATCCTCCTCCTCCTCCTCTTTGTCTGCCACCTCATCCAGGAGAGTTCCCTGAGCAGACAATGGCTGACTGTCATCAAGGCTTCCCTCCTCCTCGGCTGGAGACACCAGCGTGATACTGCGTAGGCCATCAGGGCTTTGAAAGCTTCGTTTTCAACCAACCGGTAGGGCATCATCTCTAACGACATTAGTATAGCAATGTGGGCGTTCAAACCCTATGTACGCGGATGAGAGGATGAGTACTTTCTTTTCCTAACGAGAGTCTCTTGTAGGGTGAGCTGGACTGGAGAGCTGCATATGGTGGAACTAGCGGTGGTGGTGGTGGACATGGTGGATTGAGAGAGGGTTGGTGATGGTATTCTTGATGTTGGCCTACATACAGTGTTTCCTACCGATAACCTTGTGATTCCCTGACTCCTTTGGCCTTGCGACGATACCTCCACATTTGCTGCTGGTGGTGTCCTAACCGGTGGGCTTACAGTGAGGGAAGCAATGTAGCGTTGCTGACTACCTTCATTCTGAGCAGGTGCACCAATGGTATGGGACGTTTGGTAGTTAGTCCAGGCTTGCAAGTCAATGCTGGTTAAATGTCTAAGCATGCACGTTGTATTTAAATTTTGAAGATTCTTCCCTCTGCTAAAGGTCTTTGAGCATTTCTTACAGATAACTTTTGACTGATCATTCAGATCTTGGATAAAAAATGTTGCAGAGTGCGTCTTCTTGCAGTCACCACTGTACTTAGGAGAGCTTCAATCAGCAAGATATCTTGAGTAAACAGTATTTACTTCATACTGGATAAACATGAGATACAATTCAGTGTCACACAGTCCGTGCACTGAAGACAACACATTCATGAAGAAAAACAAAACCGAAAGTTAGAAAACAACCAACCACTGAGAGCTTCCCTCCCCACATTACAGCAAGTATATGACTTTACACACTATCGCCATCTGCTGTCTGGTTAGTATAAAGTCCTCCTTTCACTTATAATAAGTCCTAATCTGTTGCATATGCCAACACCCTTTCTCAACAGTAAGGACTTATTCAATCAAACCCAACTTTTTTATTAGTCTCTGATGTTTATCAGCACTCAACGCCTTCGTGAAAATGTCTGCTGTCATTTCTTCAGTAGGACAGTACTCTAACTTCAAGACTCCTTGTTCCTGATGATCTCTCAAGAAATGATATTTCACATCAATATGCTTGGTTCTTGGATTGACTCTTTCCATCTGAGCAAGAACAAGACATCCTTGATTGTCCTCTTTTAGTTTTGTTGGTGCCAACTGTGGTTGTCCTAATTCTGTCAACAATTGTCTTAACCACAGTACTTCTTGACTCGCGTGTGCTGCTGCAACATATTCTGCTTCTGTTGAAGATAGTGTCACAATTGACTGTTTCTTACTTGTCCAACTTATTGGTCCACCTGAGAGGAAAAAAATATGTCCACTGGTAGATCTTCTGTCAGTTGGATCTCCAGCCCAATCTGCATCAACATATCCTGTTAAAATGCAATCATCGCTTGTGGGTAATTTCAGCTTAACATTGCTAGTTCCTTTCAAATAACGCATTACTCTCTTCACGGCATTCCAATCAGCTTTATTTGGTTTTGATACCTTTCTACTCAGGATTCCTACTGCTGCTGCGATGTCTGGTCTTGTAACGGTTGCTAGATACAGTAGTTTTCCTATTGCTGTTCTGTATTCTTCATTATTTGGTAGCATATTTTGTTCACTGTTCATCTCTTTGAGATAATTAGTTTCCATTGGAGACTTTACTGTTTTTGCATCCTTTAATCCAAATTTTTCTGTTATGTCTTGAATCATGTGATTTTGATTCAGTAGGAAACTTCCATCTTCTTCTCTTTCTACTTGTATTCCTAGGTATTGTTTTACATTTCCCGTTTCGCTCAACCCTATTCACCACAGTTCATCTCTGACCCCGATCAGCATAAGACACAGACCTCGTCCGTTACCTGTTGGCGACCTTCACAGGTTCCTGGACACCTCTTGGCCTCAGAGGTGCCCCATACACAATGTCTCTCTCTTCTAACCCCAGTTAGCATAATATGGATACCTTTCTGTTACCTGCTGATGCCGCACAGGTTTCTCAGATACCTCTCCTCCACAGAGGTATCCTTAAGACGTTTCTCACTCTGACCCCGGTCAGTTCAACACGGATATCCATCCGTTCCACACACTGGCATGTGCTAGGTCCAGAGCCCTGCCATGTGCTCTTCAGGAATCCTATACTCCAGGACTTCCAACACAGGCTTCCAGGACCTTCCAGCATAGACCACTCAGGTCCACACTCCAAGACCAAAACATGAACATGAACATGTGACCCACACCCTGGTCACATTATATACCCTTAACCACTCCCCTGGATAGGAGTGTGTGGATGTGTGGCTAGTTTGTCCCGCCCATCTCACACAGCTAGCCTAGTAAGTCTCCCTTGCAACTACACCATACATAAACATACTCTTGAGGGACTACAGGTCCCGGAACAACAATATTGCATCAGACTTACCACGCAGACTCCCTCTGCGACACATATTGGCCATTCACACCCCTGCCGGACTTTGTCTCATCAGAATTATGCCTCCAATTGCATCTTGCAGCGCACACACAGCACCCCCTGGCTGTACAATTGGTCACTACACCACACCACCTTGTGAGAATTTGAATCTCCCTTTTTTGGGGGGAGACTGAACCAAAACTCAAGGCCCAGTGTATAAAACAACACAATGTAAGTGGCAGAAAGTGGCTGGAAGATATATGAAAAAATACAAAGACTGTAGTACAATTTCAATCTCCCTACAATGATCTCAGGAAAAGTATGGCAGCAATAAAAAGGACTGTTGCACACAAAAGTGTGGACAAATAAACAAGATAACTGTGCAGAAAGGAGCAACAGGATTTTTGCTTTTAAAAAGCAGTTGGTTTGCACAGCAGCGTGCAAACAGCAGTGCAGCTATCAGGGAGTCTTATAAGGCAGCCTAATAAGCTACAGAGTTGATGCACAAAAATGTAGCCTCCACTGTCCCTGCAAACAAATGGTGGTGTTGGACAGTGGAAATCGCTACAGCACAAGCAGTTTCGGGGCGTAATCATCCCTCCCTAACTATATCCCTTCTTCTGATGAAGCTGCAGCAACCTCTCCCTATGCTAAGATCGGCAGAAGTAAGATGGTGGTCGGTGTGCGTGCCCCTTTATAGCCCCTGTGACACCGCAGAAAGCAAGCCAATCACTGTCATGCCCTTCTCTAAGATGGTGGGGACCGAGACCTATGTCATCACGTTGCCCACACTCTGCGTCCTCCTTCATTGGCTGAAAAATGGCGCTGAAAGTATCATATGAAATGCGACTTTTGCGCACAGATCGGCGACCTCATGGCCGATCCCACACTAGGATCGGGTCGGGTTTCATGAAACCCGACTTTGCCGAAAGTCGGTGATTTTTGAATTTGACCGATCCGTTTCGCTCAACCCTACTCCTGACCCCACACATAAGCTTACCCTCTCCCAGCACCATGACAACCAGAACAGCAGAGTCCTGCATACACTGAGGCCACTGATCATGTGACCCCTGACTCCTCCCATCTGGGAGCATCGTCACAGGTCCTGTGCGCACAGAACAGCCTTCTATGAGCAGCCCCAGCAGATGCAGGAGAGGAGTGACTTCAGGTTGAGGACCTGTGATGATGTCATGATCACGTGACCGGTCACATGAGCCGGGGAGGACTGGATGAGGGGATTCAGCCATTCGGGATGGTTGGGAGCCTTGAATACAGTAGTAATTAAACCTTCGTCTACGACGCAAATTCAGTTACTACAGCGGCAGAATCTGCCGCCCCCTCTCTTCATTGAAGGCAGTGCCGCCTGAGTCCTCAACTTACCACATTGTAGCGACGCCCCTGGTTATACCCTGCAGTAACTGACAATCCACAGATATGAATAAGCATTGTATTGTGAGCGGCAGCCAGGGCCGTAGTCATGGCCCATATAGGTGTCTGCTTTAGCGTGCCCTGACCACCCACATCACATATATACAGTCCCACTGTCTCACTTGCTTGGTTCTCAGAGGCCTCCCTTAGACGCAGGGACACTTCTTCACATAAAGAGACAGAGTCCAATTCCAAGTTAAAACGTAGAACTTAGCTTGTTTCCAATCGCAGCACGTCCACATCAGTTACAGCATCAGCACAGAGTTCTGCACAGTTCACATCCTTCGCTTTCCCTGTGCTCTTCCCTATGGCTTTAGGTTGTACCCAGGTTGTCCCATCTCAACCGGTACTGCAGCGTCCTCCCTGTTCAGCTTTGCTACCTTTAGGAGTTCCTTTGTCCGTTTTGATCCAGACATAAGGGCATCTGCCCAGGTAGAAAGCTGCCACATTTTGAAGCGACCTGCGTTTCTGTTCTGCAGTGACTTCTGCTACCATCTCTGCTCTCAGTTCTGCTGTTTCTGCTGCTCTCACTTCTGCTGTCCTGCTGCTCTCACTTCTGCTGTCCTGCTGCTCTCACTTCTGCTGTCCTGCTGCTCTCACTTCTGCTGTCCCGGATGACTGGGCTTCACACGTAACATTACATTGCCCACTGCTTAGCTGGGGGCCCCCAGGCACAGCTGACCTGACTGGGCTCCCTAGCCTGACTGACCCAAAAACCAGGAAATCCTCCTGTCTTACCCACAGTTGGCCCCTCCTAAGTTAACTGTTACTGTTCCTGAGTTACTATCTATATTCTCAGTGGCTAACCCAGACTCTTAGAGCTGCTTAAAATGTACAGGAACTGGCCAATACCCCATCACCATTTTTTTACACCAAAATTTAGAAAATTTAAGGGAAGTGACAGTTTAATAAAGAGACACAAGTCTCCTTTAGGAGCCTCTAAGAGCCAGCAATGGTCTTTGTCCAGCACTGGACAATGTATAGTGCTAACGTATATATATGCCCTATCTAACAATTTGTGAACAGACATATATGCAGACAAGGGACAACTGAACATTGGACTGGACGTGGTTGCTGACTGTTGTGTCTGTGCAACTGCAGGTTGTGGGCAGGAGGCATCAGCGCCTCCTTCCTTGACAGCAAATTGGGAAGGGTGTAACACAGGGGAATTGAATTACTCCATGCATTTAAATCAGGTACTTAAAGTACCCATCCAGAGTTACTTCATTAATGCAAGAAATGCAATTTGTAAAACAGTAACAGACCTACATAGTGTCCTAATGGCACCGAAAAATGACATGTTGACAGCATAGAAATCTCATTTATTCAGGAAACTTTTTTGAATGTTTTTCCTCTTAATACAGTATATTGCAATCATATTGTATATCACTGTGTACTTACAATTGCTCATTTTGTTTTTCTACCCAGCTAGTTCTAGAGCTTAGAAAGATTCAGCTAGTCTGTTTTTACTCACGTGATGTCATAGACCTAATAGAAAAGAAAATAATTAACTGAGAAAAAGGGAAAAATGAAGGGCAGAAGGGAAAAATGAGCAATTGTAAGTACACAGTGCCGTATAATATGATGATTGCAATAAATTAAGAGGAGTGCGTTTTAAAATTTAGCTTCCTTCAGTTGACTCATTTAGTGATGCGGTGAGACATTATAGCTCTTCTTCTAGAGTTTATTTAGGTGTCTGGTTCATGTAGGAAACTGGGCTCATAAGATGTGTTTCTCTCCAAGAATTGCAATGAGAAATCATATCTATCCCCTCATATGGATACATTTTGGTCAATGATTTTTAAATGATTTTTGTCATTTTTTTGGTCATTATGTACATTTTTTCCATAAGTGTGGTTTTTCTTTGAAAGGATTGAAAAAGATCAACATTTTCCAACTTACCCATATGACAGTGAAAAGTGGACAGCATTATGATGCCTCACTGATAGCGTGAATTTATCTATAAAAAAGCTGGACATGTGAGCATGCCCATAGACTATAATGAGTATTTGTTTATAATAGATAGAACACTATGAGGATATTGGATGAGTGAAAATGATCTAATATTTCTTTACTCTGTCTTATACTCATCATCGATTACAGGCTGTTAATAGCCAACAGCTGCATTCACAATTTTACAGAATAAATAGCAGTAATCTGCCAGCAGTAATTTCTGACTCAGTGCCTTGAGGTTTAGATTATTGATACATAGAATAGGAGAGTATTATCAGATCAGTGGGACTCTTCACACCCCATGAAGATCAGCACAAGTACTGTTAGAATGAGTCACAGCACTTGTACTAGCACCAGTGAAACAGAGCACTGCCAGCCCTGTATGACTGCCATCAGTTCCTCGTTAGATAGAAGCCCAGTCCATTAACGGGATTATATATCAGGCCAGAAACCAGCCCTGGTAGCATGGAAAGTTAAACCAAGAAACGGATATGTGGATTCGTGGAACAAGGTAAAAGAGCAGCCCAAGGTTAAATTACTGTATTTTTGCGGATTATAAGACACACCAGATTATAAAATGCACCCCTAATTTTGAGGAGAAAAATAAGAAAAAAAACTTTTTTTAACAAAATGGTGGTGCTTCTTATAATCCATGTGTCTTACTGCTTACCGGGGGTGGTGGCTAAGGTGAAGCGGGGTCCCAGGGTTGCCGCTGGAGGAGGCAAGAGTGGAGCGTTGCTGCAGGCCGCAGGCTAGGATGAAGGGGTGTTCGGATGTGCGGTGTGATGCGACGCTGCGGGTGTTCGGTGCTGCGGCTGTCCGGTGCTGTGCATGTCCGGTGCTGCAGGGGGTCTGTCGACATCTTGTGAAAGCCCAGAGCTTCCATAGTCACATTGTTTCCTATGCAGCGGACTGGACTCTGGGAAAATGGCTGCCGGCCGGGCGGCGCATGCACAGATGGAGATCTCAGCACCAAGATCTCGTTATATGTTTAATCACCTTAAGGGCACACTATTCAATACATTATATACTCGATGGTTACACATATACAATTGTCAGATATGTAAATACAGATAGTGGTATGACAAAAGATATAAGTAGATGGATTGTGTCAATTACTTGGCTAATGTTCGAGTATATGTACTCTGGGCAGCAGGGGGCATGGGCTGCCAGCTGGTTCCTAGGTTCTTCACAAGCATGTTACTCGACATGACCCCCCATCTCGAAGTGGACTGCATGCATAATAGAGAGAGACAACATGGCCATACACTAGCCTTTTTTCCCATTGGGTACCTCTCCTCATGCTGAACCTAAATCTACTCCCCTTGCCTCTAGCAGCTAAAATTCCAAAACCTAAGTGTTAAGAGTCATAATATTTTAATGGGCGGTTCTAGGGAGGTGGTTTTGTCACCATTGGATCTGGCCGGGCCACTGCTACGCGTTGAGTCTAAACACATCTTGGCTCTCTCATTCCTATTAGCCATTCTGCGTATCTCCCCTCCCTAGGCTGTTGAATTGAGCCCTCGGAAGGCGTTCGCCATGTTCCGGAGAGTGCAGAAATATACATGATGTATGGCTAGGACGCATTGTATCTCCTTAATTCCTTATGGAATCATGTTTCTAGAATGTTCTTTGGCAACTTCAGTATGAGTCTATAATGCAAACAAGCCTATGTTTTGCTCTGAGCTGGCATCATGGTGTGAGATCTGTCACTCACAGCCTTTGGAGGCTTGACCCCATGCTGAGCTAGATGCCAACTTTCTCCTTGAGGCTTGGAGAATATTGGACTTTCTGCTGAGTCTCTGCTGGACAAAGGAAAATGGGTTTTATAATCCCAGGCCAAATAGGATACAAATAATTGGTATGAAATTATATCTCCAATATTCTTCACACCTCCCCCCTTTAGAGGGTGCTAGGGGGCAGCATTTTTTGGTGTTCCCCTGCACGCCCATCCGCAACCTCCCTTCTTTCAGGATTACCCATCGGCATTACTGTATCCACCAGCCCTTCTTGTAGCGAATGCGAAGTGGTACCGCTGGAGTGCAAGGCTCCAGCGTATTGACCTCCCATTCGTTCTGGATAAGGTGTGTAACCAACTGAGGGAGTTGTGGTCTATTTCCACTGTGAATTGGTGCCCATACAAGTATGGCTGCAGGCACTGTAGCGCGCACACAATTGCCAAACATCCCTTCTCCATTGTGGAGTAGGCCACCTCCCTCAGCAGGCGCTTCCAACTCAGGAACAAAATCGAGTGTTCTTCACCCGTAGAGTCAGCATCGAGGCCAAAGTAACTGTCTGTACTACATATGGCCATGTAAAGTCAGGTGCATATAGTATCGGGAAGCTGGAAAGGGTGGTCTTCAGCGCCCTGAAGGCCGTCTCACAGTTGTTTGTCCACAGTTTGTTCTTGGTGAGGTCTGTCAGGGGCTTCAAGAGGCTACTATAGTGGGGTCGAACCTCTCATAGTACCCGGCGGTGCCCAGTAAGGACATCACCTTTTTTTTGGCTTTGGCATGGGCCAGGATGCAATGTCTTTAGAGCCCCCCAGACTACCCAGTGCCCCAGGTAGTGGACCTCACTCATACTAAGCTGGCACAGTTCCGGCTTAATGGTCAAACCTGCCTGACAGATCCTGACCTGAGCCAGATGCTCTAGATCATCCTCCCAGATGGGACTGAAGATGGCAATGTCATCTAGGTATGCAGCCATGTACCCTTCAAATCTGCTGAAAAGTGAAAACACAAAAAAGCACAGTAAAAGCAAAAACACTCTGTTGCAAAAAAATCACAGTGGACAGCAAGTGCTGCAAGGTTTTAAATACATCAGATAGGGATTACATACATTAGCTAGGACTGCTCTGATACGGGTATACCTTGACGTTTGGTAGAGCGGCTTAATATACATTTTTTGCAAAAACGTATCAACCAAATACCCTGTTTTTTCCATCTTTTTACCAGCACTTGCTGTCCACTGTGATTTTTTTGCAACAGAGTGTTTTTGGTTTTACTGTGCTTTTTTGTGTTTTCAAGTCTCTTGGTGGTGTGAACATGTCTCTACGGGCTTGTTCACTGTGCACGCAGCTCATGTGTTCTGGTTTTACATCTGCTGAAAAGTGGCAGGGGCATTCTGTAGACTCATACACTCCAAATGAGGTGATAAAAGCAGAGCATTCCCATGGCTTATGAGTCAGGGGAATGTGCCAATATCCCCAGCTCAGATCCATGATGGTCAGGTACTTGGCCCAGGCCAACTGATTGAGTAGGTCATTGATGCGCTGCATTGGGTGTATGCATCGATGACAATGGCAGCCTTGCTTCCCCAGTAGTCCACGCAGAACTGGGTTGAGCGGTCCTTCTTTGGGATGAGGACTACAGGCGAGGCCCAAAGTTTACATGATGGCTGGATGACTCTCAGGTTCAGCATCTCCTCAATCTCCTGGCGCATGTGCTGCTGCACCACCAGGGAGACCCAATATGCTGAACGCCATATTGTGGGGTGATTGCTGGTGTCCACGTGATGGATGGCAGACTCTGTTCTCCCAGACTTGTTGCTGAACAAATCCCTGAAGGGGTGTAGGGTTGCCCACAGCTGGGACTGTTGGTATGACAAGAGCTGGTGACAAGCCTCCATATCCTCGATGGTCCCACTTGACCTACCCTGTGCGAGCATATCTGTGAGGGTTTCTGCCTCTTCCTCTTCTGACAGGTTGCATACGCGCAGGGTGCAGGTCCCCTGCTCATGGTGTGCCTTCATCATGTTAACATGGAAGGCCTTCTGTTTTTCCCAGGCGTGGTCCAGGGTAACCAGGTACGCTACGGCGTTGAACTGCAGGTGCACGAGATACGAGCCCTTCCAGGCCTCTTGAAGCCTGTCCTGGGCTACGGGGACCAATACCCACACTTCTTGACCCACCTGGTAGGTCCTCTCACAAGCATTCTGGTCGGCCTGGGCTCGCATCATATTATCGTGCACCAGCTGCGCCAAGGCCTGCATCTTGTCACAGAAGTACAAACATACTCAATAACTCCAGGAGTGGCTCATTCTCCTTCCCAGACAGCTTTCACCAGAGCCAGCAGCCCCCGCACACGTCACCCGTACAGGAGCTCAAAGGTGGGAGAACCCCGTCCAGGCCTGTGGAACTTCCCAATAGACAAATAGCAGGTGTGGGAGTTACCACACCTGTGGGAGTTGACCAACATATTAAGCATCTGATTTAGAGTGCCATTGCACAGTTTGCACAGGCCGTTGATCTTTGGATGGTATGGGTTAGTCACCAGATGTTGCACTTGTATCTGCTTACAGAGGGACTCCATCAGCTGCGACATGAACCGGGTCCCCCGGTTGGTGAGCAAAATCCACTCTGGAAAAAATCTCCAATAAGGTGGTGGCAACATTGTTGGCCCGAATAGAAAAAAGGCTACCGGGTGGCATAGTCTACTAGTGTCAGTATGTAGCATTTCCCAAAGCTGCTGGGAGTGGCAATTAAGCCAACTAAATCCAGAGCCACCCTCCTAAAAGGATCTTCAATAATGGGCAGAGTTACTAGTGGGACTTTGGGGCGCTGCCCCACCTTCCCGCCCTTTGATGGTGTTGCACGAATGGTAGTAGGTAGCCACATCAGCGCCCATCCTGCACTAATAGAAATGCTGGGCTAACCTCGCCTTTGTGTTAGCGATCCCTAGATAAGCTGGTGCGCAATCCGCAACAACTTTGCCCTATGTTACCACCAACTGTTGGTCCCTAGGCCACGCCTCCGATGAACCCTGCTGGACCGTTACCTGGTACAGCCATCCTTGGTCCCAGACCACTCACTCGAGGCTGTGTTGCATTATCGTTTGAGAGCTTTCAGGCTGTCGTCAGTTTCCAAAGCCGCCTGAAACCTTTGACTGGACATGGCCAGAATAGATGATACCGCCATGTCTTCTGTCAGTTCCCTGGTGCCTATCTCCTGGCCTCCTTCTGAACTAGCAGCCACTTGGTTGGAAGGGTGGAAGCCATCAGACGCACGAGGGGCCCTTGGAGCCCCGGCACTACCATAGTGTATGATGGCGGTCTCTGGTCCATACTGACTAACTTGGCCTTCTGCCATCCCGGTCAAGGAGAAACCCTGTAATAAGGCCTTACCTGGGAGCCCTACCACTCCTGGGACAGCCCCGCCCTCAATTGCATGCACTCCCTACGCAGACGTCTGCCCCTCTATGACAAAATCACAGAACAGCTGGTTCCATAATGCCAGTTTGTTACACTCTAAGGCATTAGTACAGCTTGCTTGCTTGATCTCCCCCGGTGGGGGTAGAGGGACGCAGTACATTACCCATACCCACATCTCCATCATTATGTTGTTGTCTGGAAGATCAGGCACTGGAGTTCAGGGGCCACATACTGGGACACTAGCTGGCCCAAGTCCATCCCCACCTTCTGCACTCCCTTCCGGGTGCCCCAGTCTAAATACATCTTTGCGACGGGCAGCGCTACTCCTCCAATCCCGGAGACAGAAGGGTTTTCCTGGGTACCAAATCCTGTGAGGACACCAGCTCAGGCTGGCCGAGGGACATCTCAGCACCAGTGCCCCGTAGTTCCATGGCCATGTCCTGCCCTACGGTGATGGGCTGAAAGTTGTTGCAGGAAATTCCACCACCCCCACACACACACAAAACAGTGGACAATTTCTGGGATGGGGACGAGCCCTTCTGGTACTGGGGACACATGGCTTTGAAGTGAGATAAAGAGATGACACAGTCAGAGTTCCCCCACTGAAGTGGAGAGGGAAGTATGGCAGGCATCTTCTTGGGCTTTTGGGGCAGGAACAGTAGGCATAGCGTTCGTCTTACTACCTCTCCTGCCAGCAAGTTTCTTGGCCTTTGGAATCCCATTGTTGGAGTACTCGTCGGCAAGTGTCTCTGTTGGAGAGGCCCCCTGTGACTTCCGGTCACCGAGATACTGCTGTAGGTCCTCCGGGCAGTTCCACAAAAATTGCTCAGCCGTGATGAGCTCCTTTAGCTGTTGAATGGAGGTAATCTCCAATCCTGTGGTCCATTTGTCAATTGCTCTCTGTATGGCCCACATGTGATCAGCCCAGTTGTCTGCAGGACCCCGCTGCATATTCCGGAGTTTCCTCTGGTACATCATAAGGGTCAAGTTGTACTGCCAAACCAGAGCCTGCTTGATGTCCTCATAGCTCAGGGTGGTCTCGCTGGGCAGGTACCCAAAGATTTCTAGAGCCTTACCTCTGAGGCGAGGAACTAAGAACCCAACCCCCTTGTCCTCAGGCAGATGGTACTGATTGCAAGTTTTTTTAAATGCCAGCAAGAATGTGTCCAAGTCCCCTCCTTTGTCCAACAGGGGGAAGTCCTCCATCCATAGCTTCAGGAATCAGATCTCAGGGCACTCTTGACTGGCTGGAGTCTGCAGCTTGAGCTTGAGTTGGAGCTGAAGCATTGCTGGCTCACGACATTCTGCTGCTGCTATGAGATTCTCGAAGGAGGCCTTGTCTCCTTCCTTGAGTCTGGACAGGGCAACTTGCAGGAGTGTATCCGAGCCAGCCTGTCTCTGGGGGAATGTGCAGGTGGTGAGCAGCCCAATGCGGGAATGACCGCCTGTGAAGGGCTTCTTGCTAGAGCAACATCATCTTCCACCTCCTCCCCGCTGTCCATAGCATTGACAATCTCCTTGGTTTTGCCCCTGGTGCGACTGGCCACTGACACAGAGCTACAACCTGATACACCCATAAACCTTACAGTATTTGTACACGGGCTGTCTAGTGCTGAGCTGATCCCACACTCACACACACTATTCCCTTGATCCTACTGTTCTGCGACCACTGTAAAGGATTACACCAGAGAGATCACGCAGAATCCCACCAAATGTGATATATACACGCTTCGCCACCCAACCTGACATCACTATTACGTCAGACGGATCACGTTAAGCGGTCTCCCCACTATCACCAACGTGACATTGCGCACTCCCTGGGGACACATAAAATAACCTTGGTACAGCTTTACACAGACGGCCTCTCTCCACACAGGCCCAGGGAGGCATGGGCAATGAGGGGATGTTGCCCACGCAGTGACTGACGTGACACCACACTAACTCACAACCATGACAGCCTGAGAGGCCCCTATCACTAGCACCAGTGAAAAAGAGTGCTGCCAGCCCAGTAGGACTGCCACCAGTTCCTCGATAGATATAAGCCCTGTCCATTAACGGGATAATATTGGGCCAGAAACCAGCTCCGGTAGCATGAAAAGTTAAACTGAGAAACGGACATGTGGATCTAGATAAAAGAGCAACCCAAGGATAAATTATATATTCAATCATCTCAAGAGCACATTAGGCAATACACTATATACACAATGGTTGCATATATACACTGGTCAAATAAACAAATACAGATAGCGATTTATCACAAAAAACGGGGTGATGCCTGTTGGCATATGCAACAGATTGGGACTTATTATAAGTGAAAGGAGGACTTTATACTAACCAGACAGCAGATGGCGATAGTGTGTAAAGTAATATACTTGCTGTAATGTGGGGAGGGAAGCTCTCAGTGGTTGGTTGTTTTCTTACTTTCGGTTTTGCTTTTCTTCATGAATGTGTTGTCTTCAGTGCACGGACTGTGTGACACTGAATTGTATCTCATGTTTATCCAGTATGAAGTAAATACTGTTTACTCAAGATATCTTGCTGATTAAAGCTCTCCTAAGTACAGCGGTGACTGCAAGAAGACGCACTCTGCAACAGGTTATGGGCCCAGGCACCCCAGATAACCCCAGAACATCCCAGGCACCCCAGATAACTCCAGGCAACCCAGGCACCCCAGACACTACAGGTCTGCACTACAAGCTCAGGCAGAAGGATCCTGGTTTATAGCCCAGATAACGGAGCACACAGATAAGCTCTGTAAACAGAAGGAACTAAATCCAGATACAGAGTGACAGAGGAATTCACCATCCCAGGAGCTGGATATAATTGCAGAGAATTCACAGGACATACAGGAGAATATCTTCAGTACAACTCTCTAAACAAGTAAGACTATATAAAGATGATGAGTAACACAGAACTGAAATTTACAGTAGCTAAACTGAATAGTGAAAATTATCAGTTATGGGAATTCAAAGTAGAGATGTTGTTATCTAAGGATGAGCTATGGGAAGTAATTGTTACAGCAAGACCAGATCAAGATAATCAGACATGGGATAAGAAGGATATAAAAGCTAGAGCCACCATTAGCTTATTAGTGGATGATGCTCAATTAATACATATAAGAAATGAAGAAACAGCTAAGGGAATGTGGGAAGCATTAAGAAAATTGTATGAAAGACCTAGCTTGAATCACAAGTTATTTTTATTAAGAAAGCTGTACAGTATGAGATTGAGTGCAAATGACGATATGCAGAAGCACATATTCTCAATGATGGAAGTGATATCACAGCTAAGATCTATTGGTGAAGATATTAAAGAAAGTCATGTAGCAGCTATATTGTTGTGCAATTTACCAGATTCGTATACAGCCTTGATAAATGCCCTTGAGACGAGACCAGAAACTGACATTACATTAGATTTTGTGAAAAACAAGACTAATAGATGAATATCAGAGAAGAAAAGAACAAAGAAATGATTCTTCTACTGAAAAGGACAGTGAAAACGCTCTTAAAGCTACAGAATTCCAAAAACCCTATAATAAAGAGACAAGAGAATGCTTCAGATGTAAGAAAAAAGGTCATTTAAAGAAAGACTGTACCATATGGAAAGCAGAACAACAAAAATTACAACATAAAAAGCATACAGAGAAAGTAAAAAACACAATTTCCGATTCATGTGAGAATAATTGGAATGGCACATTTAAAGTAACAGACATGAAATCATCACTTGGTTGGTTTATTGATTCAGGAGCAACGAGTCATATGACAAGTGACAAGAATTTCTTTACTGATCTTGATTTAGATAAGAAAGAAGCCATTTATCTCGCAGATGGAAGCAAAATAACCGCAGAAGGTATCGGACAAGGTATGCTAAATTGTTCAAACAAGTTCGGACAAGATTCAAAGATACTTGTACAAGATGTGTTGTATGTTCCAAAATTGGAAGGCGGATTATTATCTGTGAAACGTTTAACAGCAAAAGGACTTACAGTGAAATTCAAAGACAATGAGTGTGCAATTATTGCAGGAAACAAGGTGATAACCAAAGTCAAGGCAGATGAACAATTATATCATTTTGACACACCAAAGGAACAGATGAAGGTATGTACACATGATCACAAAAACTGTATTCACATGTGGCATAGACGTCTAGGACATAGACACCCTGACAGTATAAGGGAACTACAGAGAAAAGAATTGACAAAAGATTTAAAGATATCAGATTGCTCAATTACCATAAGATGTGATTGTTGTATAAAATCCAAAGCCACAAGGATATCTATTCCAAAAGAAAGTGAGATGAAAAGCGAAAGACCACTTGATTTGGTGCATACTGACGTATGTGGACCCATGAAAGTGACTACATCAGGAGGCAATAGATACATGTTGACTTTTATAGACGATTACTCAAGATACACAGTCACATACTTAATTAAAAACAAAAGTGAAGTTTTTGATAAACTTGTAGACTATGTAACAAGATCAAGTAACAAATTTCAAAGGAAGCCAATTGTCATCAGAAGTGATAATGGAGGTGAATTTACAGGTCACAGAATAGAAGACTACTTAAGACAAAATGGGATAGAACACCAGAAAACTGTTCCATACACACCTGAACAAAATGGAGTAGCAGAAAGGAAAAACAGAACTCTAACAGAGATGATAAGATGTATGCTGACAGATTCCAAACTACCAGAAAAATATTGGGGTGAGGCAGCAATGCAGCTACTTATCTACAGAACAGACTTTTTTCCAGAAAACTGATGAAAACTCCATATGAACTGTGGCAAGGTATGAAACCAAGTGTCAATCATTTAAAAGTTTTTGGATGTAAAGTTTTCATATTCATTCCAACAGAAAACCGTTCCAAACTTCAAAACAGATCCATGGAAGGAATATTTGTTGGATATAGTGAAAATTGCAAAGGATACAGAATCCTAGATCCCAAAACAGACAGAGTTACGGTGAGTAACAGTGTGACATGAATTGAAGATTTGAATGAAGATATTATGATTTCAGTTGAAACTAAAAATGAGAAAACCAATAATGACATAACTGAAGAAATATCTGATGAGAAAGAAGCAGAAATTAATGAAGAAGAAAATACTGAAAGTGAAGAATCACAACTACAAACAGACACAGAACCAAGACGTTCAATGAGAGAGAACAAAGGAAAACCACCAAAACGTCTCTCATACAAGACAAGCACAAGAAAAATCTATGAGCCTACTTCTTGGGAAGAAATATCTAAACTGCCAGTAGAAGAAGCTAATAAATGGATAGAAGCAACAGAAACAGAAATTAAATCCATGCAAGATTCAAATACATGGACACTGACAGATTTACCAGAAGGAAGAAAAACCATAGGATGTAAATGGATTTTTAAAGTTAAATACCAAACAGATGGCACAGCTGAAAGATACCAAGCAAGACTCGTAGCTAAAGGGTATTCTCAAAAATATGGAGAAGACTATGATGAGACATTTGCTCCAGTTGTCAAACACACTACAATAAGAACTTTACTTACAGTTGCAGCAAGGAAACACATGCAACTGAGACATCTGGATGTAAAGACAGCTTTTCTGAATGGAGATTTAATAGAAGACATTTATATGGAACAACCTCCAGGATTCAAAGATGAAAGAAATCCAAACAAAGTTTGTAAGCTACAGAAAAGCATATATGGTTTAAAGCAAGCAGCTAAAGCGTGGAATGACAAAATCACGGAAGTACTTACAAATGAAAAATTTCAAAGAAGCAAAGCTGATCCATGCTTATACACAAAAAGGCTGATTCATAGATGGATTTACATACTCATATATGTAGACGACATTTTGATTTGTTTTGAACAAGAAAGGGATAACGAAAACATTCTAAAAATCCTGAAGCAACATTTCGAAATCAAAGACTTGGGAAATGTAAAACAATATCTAGGAATACAAGTAGAAAGAGAAGAAGATGGAAGTTTCCTACTGAATCAAAATCACATGATTCAAGACATAACAGAAAAATTTGGATTAAAAGATGCAAAAACAGTAAAGTCTCCAATGGAAACTAATTATCTCAAAGAGATGAACAGTGAACAAAATATGCTACCAAATAATGAAGAATACAGAACAGCAATAGGAAAACTACTGTATCTAGCAACCGTTACAAGACCAGACATCGCAGCAGCAGTAGGAAACCTGAGTAGAAAGGTATCAAAACCAAATAAAGCTGATTGGAATGCCGTGCAGAGAGTAATACGTTATTTGAAAGGAACTAGCAATGTTAAGCTGAAATTACCCACAAGCGATGATTGCATTTTAACAGGATATGTTGATGCAGATTGGGCTGGAGATCCAACTGACAGACGATGTACCAGTGGACATATTTTTTTCCTCTCAGGTGGACCAATAAGTTGGACAAGTAAGAAACAGTCAATTGTGACACTATCTTCAACAGAAGCAGAATATGTTGCAGCAGCACATGCGAGTCAAGAAGTACTGTGGTTAAGACAATTGTTGACAGAATTAGGACAACCACAGTTGGCACCAACAAAACTAAAAGAGGACAATCAAGGATGTCTTGTTCTTGCTCAGATGGAAAGAGTCAATCCAAGAACCAAGCATATTGATGTGAAATATCATTTCTTGAGAGATCATCAGGAACAAGGAGTCTTGAAGTTAGAGTACTGTCCTACTGAAGAAATGACAGCAGACATTTTCACGAAGGCGTTGAATGCTGATAAACATCAGAGACTAATAAAAAAGTTGGGTTTGATTGAATAAGTCCTTACTGTTGAGAAAGGGTGTTGGCATATGCAACAGATTGGGACTTATTATAAGTGAAAGGAGGACTTTATACTAACCAGACAGCAGATGGCGATAGTGTGTAAAGTAATATACTTGCTGTAATGTGGGGAGGGAAGCTCTCAGTGGTTGGTTGTTTTCTTACTTTCGGTTTTGCTTTTCTTCATGAATGTGTTGTCTTCAGTGCACGGACTGTGTGACACTGAATTGTATCTCATGTTTATCCAGTATGAAGTAAATACTGTTTACTCAAGATATCTTGCTGATTGAAGCTCTCCTAAGTACAGCGGTGACTGCAAGAAGACACACTCTGCAACAATGGCGCGCTGAGGGGTAGGGTGCTATGTGATGCTGGATGGCGTGTGCATGCGCTGGTTCGCGCGTGCCAAAGCTGTGACGTCACAAGTTGTACGGAGTGGCGTTGGGGCCACTTGTGACATCACAGCTTAGGGACGCGCGAGCCAGCGCTAGCAGCCATCTTTTCCTTGCGGTTACCAGGGATGCCTTCCGCCGGGGCTCCAAGGTATCGCGGCAGCTGCTACACACTCTCCTGCTCCCCTATTCCCTACATACGCCGCACCAGCCAATAGCGGTTTCTGGATTGAATAGCATTTCGGGCGGACACAGTGGGATTACAGGCACATCCATATGTCGGGTAAGCACCTTCCTGCAACACAGTATTTGTATGTGTATATATATGCACGCATGTTTCAAACATCCCACTAAGTATTTATCCACTCCAGGAAAAGGGTATATATTCATATCTTCATTCTGGGCACTAGTTAGGACCCGGATACCGGCCACACGCCGTCCAGCATCACATAGCACCCTAACCCTGAGCGCGGCATCATCCCATTTTTTGTGATAAATCTTTATTCTCTTCCAGGATAGGCACAGAACCTGTATAGTGATCCCAGCAGCTAGGGGCGTACAATCTATCATCTACTCTCCCTGTCACCAGCCTTTTGGCCCACAAGTGTGGTGAGCGCCAGTGTGTGTTTTTCTTTTATCCAAATACAGATAGCGGTAGGACAAAAGATATAAGCAGATGGATCGTGTCAATTACCGGGTTGATGTTCGAATATGTGTGCACTCGGCAGCAGGGGGTATGGAATGCCAGCTGGCTTCTAGGTCCTTCACAGCAAGTTACTCGATGTGACCCCCTTCTGAAATGGACCGCATGCATAATTCAGAGTGAGACCACATGGCCTTACACTAGCCTTTATCCCTTTTTGAGTCACTTCCCTCCTGCCCTCTGAGCTGAACCTAAATCCTCTCCCCTTGCCTCTAGCAGCTAAAAACTCCAAAAACCTAAGATGAATTATAGCTCTTTAATCGATGATCCTAGGGATGCGGTTTTGGCACCATTGGATCAGGCCGGGCCTCTGCTATGCATTGAGACTAAACACATTTTGGCTATCTGGCTCTTATCAGCCATTCTACATATCTCCTCTCCCTGGGGTGTTAGAATGGATCGAGCACCTGGAAGGTGTTCGCCATGTTTTGGAGATCTCGGAAATATACACTATGTACAACTAGGACATAAAGTGTCTCCATAACTCCTTATGGAATCATGTTTCTAGAATGTCCTTTGGCAGCTTCAGCATGACTCTATATTGCAAGCAAGCCTATGGCTCAAGGTGTGAGATCTTTCACTTACAGGCTTTGCAGGCTTGACCCTCTGCTGAGCTAGGCACACAATGACACTTATTTTGGGGCTGCAGTATAATACAACAGGACACAATAGCACTATTAGGCTATGTGCACATGATGATTCCCATAGTCCAAAATCAGACAGGCTGAGATCACTTCAAACATTCAATAATTAACATATTCATTTGTGAAAAATATCACAAAGGAAAAACGAAGTGAGAAGAAGGGGGTAGTATTAAAAGGTATTATATTTTATTAACAGTAGTTAAAACAGTACACTAATGTACATAAAACAGTAAGAAAAAAAGAAAGAAAACAGGGGGAGGGGTTTATTACCACCAGACAAAAAATAAGGGGAGACGAACCTGCTACGTACCACCAAGGGTCTTTATGTAGTATCACATGAGATAACATTTACGGTGATACACTAATATATATATGCGGAGCAGCACAGGAAGGCACAGAATGCTAATATAAATATCCCCTAGGCATGAACCAAAAAGCTTGCCTATGTAAATGAGTATCCTAATGGAAAAATATATTTACTGACACAGAGAGTCCATATATATATCCAGCAGTGCAAAACCCTATTGCTAATAAACTGGAGAGTGACTCCCTAAAAGATCAGAGAGGGAATGATTCCAAACGAAAGGAAGGACTCATGCAAGTTGGCAAAAAGGGTTCAATTACCTGAGATATGGGTGGGAATGAAGAGGTGCCTAACACGGATGGTGGAGAACAGGTGCGGATCCCCGGCGCCCGACAAGCGCTGTTTCGCCGTAGCTTCTTCCAGTGGGGGCGAGGACAAGTTAGGAAGGTATTGGGGGTGTTTAAATACAAGACGCGATGTGATGCCGGTTCCGGGGTGTCACAGGAAGCCTGATGGCTGCGCGCGCCGGAGTGCCGTCCCACCTTGCTAAGGGGACTTCCGGGATCGCGCACCGTGACACGCAGTGGAACGCACTGCGGTCACGTGGATCGGCGCCTCCCGGAAGTCAGGGGTGGGATACGGACACTGCGCGTGCGCAGTATAGCCTCTGGACAAGCGGAGCACGGCAGACCGAAATAGAGATGGAGCAGGCGCACTAGGGTAAAGGGAGACGTATCAGCGAACACTAGATGGAGATAAGGGGCGTGGGAGGGGAGGGAAACTTGGAGCTACCGCTTAAGGTGGTCCCCATAGTAAACAATGCTCGAAAGATTAATAATTAATAGTTATAAAAAGATACAGTAAATGCATAGGTACGGGGAAATTATGACATGTTCAGTAAAAATAATGCAATAAGCGGTGGCTCCAAGTTTCCCTCCCCTCCCACGCCCCTTATCTCCATCTAGTGTTCGCTGATACGTCTCCCTTTACCCTAGTGCGCCTGCTCCATCTCTATTTCGGTCTGCCGTGCTCCGCTTGTCCAGAGGCTATACTGCGCACGCGCAGTGTCCGTATCCCACCCCTGACTTCCGGGAGGCGCCGATCCACGTGACCGCAGTGCGTTCCACTGCGTGTCACGGTGCGCGATCCCGGAAGTCCCCTTAGCAAGGTGGGACGGCACTCCGGCGCGCGCAGCCATCAGGCTTCCTGTGACACCCCGGAACCGGCATCACATCGCGTCTTGTATTTAAACACCCCCAATACCTTCCTAACTTGTCCTCGCCCCCACTGGAAGAAGCTACGGCGAAACAGCGCTTGTCGGGCGCCGGGGATCCGCACCTGTTCTCCACCATCCGTGTTAGGCACCTCTTCATTCCCACCCATATCTCAGGTAATTGAACCCTTTTTGCCAACTTGCATGAGTCCTTCCTTTCGTTTGGAATCATTCCCTCTCTGATCTTTTAGGGAGTCACTCTCCAGTTTATTAGCAATAGGGTTTTGCACTGCTGGATATATATATGGACTCTCTGTGTCAGTAAATATATTTTTCCATTAGGATACTCATTTACATAGGCAAGCTTTTTGGTTCATGCCTAGGGGATATTTATATTAGCATTCTGTGCCTTCCTGTGCTGCTCCGCATATATATATTAGTGTATCACCGTAAATTTTATCTCATGTGATACTACATAAAGACCCTTGGTGGTACGTAGCAGGTTCGTCTCCCCTTATTTTTTGTCTGGTGGTAATAAACCCCTCCCCCTGTTTTCTTTCTTTTTTTCTTACTATTTTATGTACATTAGTGTACTGTTTTAACTACTGTTAATAAAATATAATACCCTTTAATACTACCCCCTTCTTCTCACTTCGTTTTTCCTTTGTGATATTTTTCACAAATGAATATGTTAATTATGTGCACATGATGCGTTTTTAATCCATTTTTGTGGCGTCTTTTTAAGCGTGTAAATGGTCCAAAAACACAATGGAATACTAAAGCAGGGTTGTTCAATGACAATCCTGAAGTATTGTGCACAAGATCCATAAATTTCTGTCCATATTTGCAGCGTTTTATTTTCTGCAGCAGGTCAATTCTTTTTGCGTTTCTGCAGCATTTTTGACTCATTAACTTCAATTGAGTTTGGATTTGCATATTTGTTGCAAATTTGCTGGCAAAATGCTGCAAATTGTCAAAGGGAAATTATGTCAGAAGGAGGAAGAGTTTGTGGGCGGGGAATAAGTGTGTGTCTGTGAGCGGAGAATATGTGCGTGTGTTTCTGTGTGTGGGTGGAGAATATGTGCGCGTGTCTGTCTGTGTGTGTTTGTGTGTGTCTGTGTGTGTGCATGTCTATAAGTGTGTCTGTATGTGCATACCCATGCGACGTGTGTACCCAGGCATCGTCTGATGGAACTCCCATATACTCATATACTCACCTTTCTGACGTAGTCCATTTAATACCGAGTGACCCACGTTGATCTCACCCGGCCGCCAGTGATACACTGACAGGAGGTAATCTGTTATGAATAGGTAATTCAGAACCACAATGGACCTTGAAGTTCAGAGCACACAAAGTGACCTGACAATAACCAAAAAACATAAGACGAGCTCTGAGACGTGGGAACTCTGCTGACCGCAATCCCTAATCCTATCACACCACACTAGAGGTAGCCGTGGATTGCGCCTAACGCTCCCTATGCAACTCGGCACAGCCTGAGAAACTAGCTAGCCCTGAAGATAGAAAAATAAGCCTACCTTGCCTCAGAGAAATCCCCAAAGGAAAAGGCAGCCCCCCACATATAATGACTGTGAGTTAAGATGAAAATATAAACACAGAGATGAAATAGATTTAGCAAAGTGAGGCCCGACTTACTGAATAGACCGAGGATAGGAAAGATAGCTTTGCGATCAACACAAAAACCTACAAACAACCACGCAGAGGGGCAAAAAGACCCTCCGCACCGACTAACGGTACGGAGGTGCTCCCTCTGCATCTCAGAGCTTCCAGCAAGCAAGAAAAACCAATATAGCAAGCTGGACAGAAAATATAGCAAACAAAAGTAACACAAGCAGAACTTAGCTTATGCTGAGCAGACAGGCCACAGGAACGATCCAGGAGGAAGCAAGACCAATACTAGAACATTGACTGGAGGCCAGGATCAAAGCACTAGGTGGAGTTAAATAGAGCAGCACCTAACGACTTAACCTCATCACCTGAGGAAGGAAACTCAGAAGCCGCAGTACCACTCACATCCACCAACGGAAGCCCATAGACAGAATCAGCCGAAGTACCACTTGTGACCACAGGAGGGAGCTCGACCACAGAATTCACAACAGTACCCCCCCCTTGAGGAGGGGTCACCGAACCCTCACCAGAGCCCCCAGGCTGACCAGGATGAGCCATATGAAAGGCACGAACAAGATCGGCAGCATGGACATCAGAGGCAAAGACCCAGGAATTATCTTCCTGACCATAACCCTTCCACTTAACCAGATACTGGAGTTTCCGTCTCGAAACACGAGAATCCAAAATCTTCTCCACTATATACTCCAACTCCCCTTCCACCAAAACCGGGGCAGGAGGATCAACAGATGGAACCATAGGTGCCACGTATCTCCGCAACAATGACCTATGGAATACGTTATGGATGTAAAAAGAATCTGGAAGAGTCAAACGAAAAGACACAGGATTAAGAACCTCAGAAATCCTATACGGACCAATGAAACGAGGCTTAAACTTAGGAGAGGAAACCTTCATAGGAATATAACGAGATAACAACCAAACCAAATCCCCAACACGAAGTCGGGGACCCACACAGCGTCTGCGATTAGCGAAACATTGAGCCTTCTCCTGGGACAAGGTCAAACTGTCCACTACATGAGTCCAAATCCGCTGCAACCCGTCCACCACAGCATCCACACCAGGACAGTCTGAAGACTCAACCTGCCCTAAAGAGAAACGAGGATGGAACCCAGAATTGCAAAAAAATGGCGAAACCAAGGTAGCCGAGCTGGCCCGATTATTAAGGGCGAACTCAGCCAACGGCAAAAAGGACACCCAATCATCCTGATCAGCAGAAACAAAACATCTCAGATATGTTTCCAAGGTCTGATTGGTTCGTTCAGTCTGGCCATTTGTCTGAGGATGGAAAGCCGAGGAAAAAGACAAATCAATGCCCATCCTAGCACAAAAGGCTCGCCAAAACCTCGAAACAAACTGGGAACCTCTGTCAGAAACGATGTTCTCTGGAATGCCATGTAAACGAACCACATGCTGGAAGAACAATGGCACCAAATCAGAGGAGGAAGGTAATTTAGACAAGGGTACCAAATGGATCATCTTAGAGAAGCGATCACAAACTAACCAAATGACCGACATTTTTTATGAGACGGGGAGATCCGAAATAAAATCCATAGAGATATGTGTCCAAGGCCTCTTCGGGACCGGCAAGGGCAAAAGCAACCCACTGGCACGAGAACAGCAGGGCTTAGCCCGAGCACAAATCCCACAGGACTGCACAAAAGAACGCACATCCCGCGACAGAGACGGCCACCAAAAGGATCTAGTCACTAAATCTCTGGTACCAAAGATTCCAGGATGACCAGCCAACACCGAACAATGAACCTCAGAGATAACTTTATTCGTCCACCTATCAGGGACAAACAGTTTCTCCGCTGGGCAACGATCAGGTTTATTAGCCTGAAATTTTTGCAGCACCCGCCGCAAATCAGGGGAGATGGCAGATACAATTACTCCCTCTTTGAGAATACCCGCCGGCTCAGGCAAACCCGGAGAGTCGGGCACAAAACTCCTAGACAGGGCATCCGCCTTCACATTTTTAGAGCCCGGAAGGTACGAAACCACAAAGTCAAAACGGGAGAAAAACAGCGACCAACGAGCCTGTCTAGGATTCAACCGTTTGGCAGACTCGAGATAAGTCAAGTTCTTGTGATCAGTCAAGACCACCACGCGATGCTTAGCTCCTTCAAGCCAATGACGCCACTCCTCGAATGCCCACTTCATGGCCAGCAACTCTCGATTGCCAACATCATAATTTCGCTCAGCAGGCGAAAACTTCCTGGAAAAGAAGGCGCATGGCTTCATCACCGAGCAATCAGAACCTCTTTGCGACAAAACAGCCCCCGCTCCAATTTCAGAAGCATCAACCTCGACCTGGAACGGAAGCGAAACATCTGGTTGACACAACACAGGGGCAGAAGAAAAACGACTCTTGAAAAGCTTCCACAGCAGCAGAAGACCAATTGACCACATCAGCACCCTTCTTGGTCAAATCGGTCAATGGTTTAGCAATAGTGGAAAAATTACAGATGAAGCGACGATAAAAATTAGCAAAGCCAAGGAACTATTGCAGACTCTTCAGAGATGTCGGCTGAGTCCAATCATAAATGGCCTGGACCTTAACAGGGTCCATCTCGATAGTAGAAGGGGAAAAAATGAACCCCAAAAATGAAACCTTCTGAACACCAAAGAGACACTTTGATCCCTTCACAAACAAAGAATTAGCACGCAGGACCTGAAACACCATTCTGACCTGCTTCACATGAGACTCCCAATCATCCGAGAAGACCAAAATATCATCCAAGTATACAATCAGGAATTTATCCAGGTACTCTCGGAAGATGTCATGCATAAAGGACTGAAACACTGATGGAGCATTGGCAAGTCCGAATGGCATAACTAGGTACTCAAAATGGCCCTCGGGCGTATTAAATGCAGTTTTCCATTCATCGCCCCGTTTAATACGCACAAGATTATATGCACCACGAAGATCTATCTTGGTGAACCAACTAGCCCCCTTAATCCGAGCAAACAAATCAGATAGCAGCGGCAAGGGGTACTGAAATTTGACCGTGATTTTATTTAGAAGGCGGTAATCAATACAAGGTCTCAGCGAACCATCCTTCTTGGCCACAAAAAAGAACCCTGCTCCCAATGGCGATGACGACGGGCGAATATGACCCTTCTCCAAGGATTCTTTTACGTAACTCCGCATAGCGGCGTGCTCAGGTACAGATAAATTAAACAGTCGACCCTTAGGAAACTTACTACCAGGAATCAACTCGATAGCACAATCACAATCCCTATGCGGAGGTAGGGCATTGGACTTGGGCTCATCGAATACATCCCGGTAATCAGACAAGAACTCTGGGACCTCAGAAGGGGTGGATGATGAGATAGACAGAAATGGAACATCACCATGTACCCCCTGACAACCCCAGCTGGACACAGACATTGATTTCCAATCTAATACTGGGTTATGGACTTGTAGCCATGGCAACCCCAACACGACCACATCATGCAGATTATGCAACACCAGAAAGCGAATATCCTCCTGGTGCGCAGGAGCCATGCACATGGTCAGCTGGGTCCAATACTGAGGCTTATTCTTGGCCAAAGGCGTAGCATCAATTCCTCTCAATGGAATAAGACACTGCAAGGGCTCCAAGACAAAACCCACAGCGCCTAGCAAACTCCAAGTCCATCAAATTCAGGGCAGCGCCTGAATCCACAAATGCCATGACAGAATAGGAAGACAAAGAGCAGATCAAAGTAACGGACAAAAGAAATTTCGACTGTACCGTACCAATGGTGGCAGACTTAGCGAACCGCTTAGTGCGCTTAGGACAATCGGAGATAGCATGAGTGGAATCACCACAGTAGAAACACAGCCCATTCTGACGTCTGTGTTCCTGCCTTTCTGCTCTGGTCAAAGTCCTATCGCACTGCATAGGCTCAGGTTTATGCTCAGATAATACCGCCAAATGGTGCACAGATTTACGCTCACGCAAGCGTTGACCGATCTGAATGGCCAAAGACATAGACTCATTCAGACCAGCAGGCATAGGAAATCCCACCATGACATCCTTAAGGGCTTCAGAGAGACCCTTTCTGAAAATAGCTGCCAGCGCACATTCATTCCATTGAGTGAGCACGGACCACTTTCTAAACTTCTGACATTAAATCTCTATCTCATCCTGACCCTTACACAGAGCCAGCAAATTTTTCTCTGCCTGATCCACTGAATTAGGTTAATTGTACAGTAATCCGAGCGCCAGAAAAAACACATCAATATTACATAATGCAGGATCTCCTGGCGCAAGGGAAAATGCCCAGTCTTGAGGGTCGCCACGTAATAAAGAAATAATGATCTTAACTTGTTGAACTGGGTCACCAGAGGAGCGAGGTTTCAACGCCAGAAACAGTTTGCAATTATTTTTGAAACTCAGAAATTTAGCTCTATCTCCAGAAAACAAATCAGGAATAGGAATTCTTGGTTCTAACATAGAATTCTGAGCCACAAAGTCTTGAATATTTTGTACTCTTGCAGTGAGATGATCCACACATGAAGACAGACCTTTAATGTCCATCACTACACCTGTGTCCTGAACCACCCAAATGTCTAGGGGAAAAAAAAGGCAAAACACAGTGCAAAGAAAAAAAAATGGTCTCAGAACTTCTTTTTTCCCTCTATTGAGAAGCATAGTACTTTGGGCCTCCAGTACTGTTATGAATAGGTAATTCAGAACCACAATGGACCTTGAAGTTCAGAGTACACAGTGACCTGACAATAACCAAAAAACATAAGACGAGCTCTGAGACGTGGGAACTCTGCTGACCGCAATCCCTAATCCTATCACACCACACTAGAGGTAGCCGTGGATTGCGCCTAACGCTCCCTATGCAACTCGGCACAGCCTGAGAAACTAGCTAGCCCTGAAGATAGAAAAATAAGCCTACCTTGCCTCAGAGAAATCCCCAAAGGAAAAGGCAGCCCCCCACATATAATGACTGTGAGTTAAGATGAAAATACAAACACAGAGATGAAATAGATTTAGCAAAGTGAGGCCCGACTTACTGAATAGACCGAGGATAGGAAAGATAGCTTTGCGGTCAACACAAAAACCTACAAACAACCACGCAGAGGGGCAAAAAGACCCTCCGCACCGACTAACGGTACGGAGGTGCTCCCTCTGCGTCTCAGAGCTTCCAGCAAGCAAGAAAAACCAATATAGCAAGCTGGACAGAAAATATAGCAAACAAAAGTAACACAAGCAGAACTTAGCTTATGCTGAGCAGACAGGCCACAGGAACGATCCAGGAGGAAGCAAGACCAATACTAGAACATTGACTGGAGGCCAGGATCAAAGCACTAGGTGGAGTTAAATAGAGCAGCACCTAACGACTTAACCTCATCACCTGAGGAAGGAAACTCAGAAGCCGCAGTACCACTCACATCCACCAACGGAAGCCCATAGACAGAATCAGCCGAAGTACCACTTGTGACCACAGGAGGGAGCTCGACCACAGAATTCACAACAGTAATCGCTCCTGCAGTGTATCACTGAGCCGCCGTGAGAGTTCACCGGAGTTCATCAGCTGATCAGCTCCGGTGCTCCCACGCACCGCTGCGTGGGAAAGTTCTCACACAGCGGTAGTGCCGTAAGTGAGAGCACCGGAGCTGATGAACTCTGGTGAACTCTCACGGCGGCTCAGTGATACACTGCAGAAGCGATTACCTCCTGTCAGTGTATTGCTGGAGACCGGGTAGAGCGGTCACATCTCTCGATGTGACTGTTCTACATGTGAGATCGCCGTGGGACATTTGGTATTAAATGGACTACGTCTGACAGGATAGTATTATATGTTGGTTTATTATTTTTTGATTGTTTGCAGAAGATGAGGGCGTCAGGGATTAGGTGTTTAGTAAGTATGGTAAATTTAGATTCAGTAAAGGAGTCTGTGTGATTATTTCAATTAAAGGACTTTATTTTGGGTGTCTGTGTTTTATACAATATCACTATGGAATTAGTAATTTACTAACCTGTGGGCTTGATGTCACCTGACAATACAAAGGTGACATCAACCCCACAAATATGAACCCCACTTGCCACCGCTACAGGGCAAGTGGGAAGAGCAAGGCTAAGTGCCAGAATTGGCACATCTATAAGATGCGCCATTTCTGGGGTGGCTGAGAGCTGATGTTTTTAGCCTGGGGGATGCCAATATCCATGGCCCATTCCAAAGCTAGTAAAATCAGCCCACAGCTCTCTGCCTAGCCTTTGCTGGTAGAATTTTATAGGGGGATCCCATGTCAATTTTTTTCTGGGGTTCCCTTGTAAACTAGCCAGTAAAGGCTAAGCAAACAGCTGTGAGCTGATATTAATAGCCTGGGAACCTTTGGCTATTGGTTCCATCCCAGAATATTAACAGCAACCCTCAGCTGTCGGCTTTCCCTTTGCTGGTTATGAAAATTATGCTGGAGTCCACACAATTTTTTTTGGACATTTTTTGAAAAATAAACATTGCATTCCATGCAGATTTCTGACAGTTGCTGTTGTGTTACAGCATATGTTGGTTAATTATGTTAATGCTCCTACATAAGCATGTGTGTCTGCGTCAGGGCCGGATTTAAGAGGTGGGTGGTCCGGGGCCCATTTTGGAGGGAGGCCCATTTTTCAAGGTGTTGCAATATGTAATGCAAAAACACAAAATGAAACAAACGCAAGTTTATTTACAAAAATCATTTATGCAGAGTAATTCAGGTAAAATTATTCATTTTTTTAAATCCAGGCACTTTCCTTGATTTTCGTGTTGCAAAATCACTAATGATGTCACTAGAATCCAATTCACGCAGTATTTATGACTCGGTGCTCATGATAGCCAAATTTACAAGTCGTTCCTGCTTCATGGATGTCCTTAATCGGTTTTCAACTAATTTGAGTTTTGAGAAGGAACGCTCACCACTGCAGATTGTTACCATCAAAATTAGATATATCCTTAGAGCTATCTCAATATTTGCTGTATATATCAGAGGCTGTTTACCTGTATATATCAGAGGCTGTTGCTGTAATGGCTGTATATAGAATAGAGGCTGAGGGACTGTATAAAGTGTGTACACAGCACTATACTGTAAACAGGTCCACACTATATACATACAGTATACACAGACACACGGTAATGCAGGATATAGTGTGGACCTGTATATCCAGTATGGTACTGTGTAGGACAGGAGCTGCAAGAAAGATACACAGACAGACAGACACACATAGACACACACACAGACAGAGATCATACTCGCCCACTGCGACACTGTGAAGACTGAACCACTTCACCTCTGGATCTTCAGTGACTGAAGTCCTGCCGCGCTCCGCGGTGGAGAATCCTCTTCTTGCACCGACATCATGGCTCTGCTTTCTTCCTCGTAGGTAGCTGAACAAACTCTCATCTAATCTAACCCGAGGGAGCGATCATATAGCTGAATAGGTAGCGCCTAGAAGCTTCTGTTGGGATCGGAGAAGGCTGCCGCATGCCATAAGCTAAGCATTAGGTACAGGGAGGGCACTAAGGAAGTCTGGCTAGGCTAGCCAGGTCAGTGGATGCTGACGCAGGTCAGGTGCCATGACTCTGCCGCTCTGCGCCAGCCACTGAGATGTAGGTCCGTAGCCAGGTCCCTACACTTTCAATAGTTTCTCTTGTGTTAAATGAAAATGCATAAAAAACGGGCGTATTTTCAGCTGTATTTTTCTGCAAAGAGATGCAGAAACCTTGCAGAAACTTGTGCAAGGAAATTCGCAATGTGCGCACATAGCCTTATTTGTACATTTCATAGTAATATTATCTAATTACAATTGCTGTTAATTGTGCAGTGCATGGTAACCTTTTGTGGGCACAATTTTACTTGTGTACTACATGGCAATATGTGGGCAAATATTGGAATTGTTTTTGGCGCACTGCATGGTAATATGTAGGCACACAATGATACTGTGCTTGATGCACAACATGGTAATTTTATGTGGCACTGTTATTTGTGTTAATTTGTGCGCGTACAATGGCACTGTTATTTGGGAACCACATGGTAACAAGTGGGCACACAATGACACTGTTATTTGGGCACTAAATGGTAATATGTAGGGACACAATGATACTCTCTTCTTTATGCACTAAATTTTAATATGTGGGTACACATAATTTTTTGTACACTGTATGGTAACGTTACATAGAAGCACCAGGGCTTTTTTATTTGGGCACTGTATGGTAATACTTGGACACATAATGGCTCTGTGAGGGATGAGGGATTATGTGGGTGCGGTTCGGGTTTGTAAACTGTATATATGCAAGGAAAATACGGGAAGCGCGCTACATGCAAGACCATTTATTATAAGTGTAGTAGTTTGGAATAATGTGGGATATTGCACCTATTTTGGATGTGCAGGTGGCACATCACTCTTGGATGGGTAGCGTGACAGGTTGCTATTCTTTTAATTTTCGTCTATTTTACATGTGTTCTCCTGTTTTCTTTTCCTTTTTATGTTTTGCCAACGTGGGAATGTTTTTTGCTTTCCAGATGCCTGTGGCTGATTAATCAATTGCAGCTTTTTAAAAAAGTCAGAATAATTTTGGTACAAATGTTCTGGTGTTTTAATGTACTTTTGAAATGTTTACCAAATTTTTGAGTCGTGGTAGCAAGTGGCACAACTTTTTGCTCTAAAAGTATTAAAAATCCTAAATACTTTATTGTGCATCCTATTTGAAACTGGGGACATCATTCCGTGACGCTAACGCATTTCAGGCCAGTTTGGCCCTTAGTCTGGTCTATGAGTGTTATGAGTGAGGGCCAAACTGGCCTGAAACGCGTTAACGTCACGGAATGATGTCCCCAGTTGCGTGTTGCCCGTAGTTTTTAACAGGATGCACAATAAAGTATCTAGGATTTTTAATACTTTGGATTCTGGCTTTCTATTGGTCTGATCTCTGCCATGTATATCGTCTACACGATTCCCTAAGTTTTGTTCTAAAAAATAAAGTTTAGTTTAGCCCAAAATTCATGAGCCACGTGCGCCATTTTGAAGAATTTTGTGCAAAAAAAAAAAAGCATTCTGGAACCATAACACCTAGATACTGTCTGACCCAAGAAACCGACCCATGATCTTTGCAGCAATGAGGGAATTTATTATAATTTGCCAGTGTTGTCCCTAACCTCAGGTGGCAACTATCCTATGGCTTCCCACCTACTCATCCCCACCTAGTATACAGCCTGTGTGCAGTGCATACTCTGGCTCAGTACAGTTACAGGGACGTGCGATTTCTCACGTTGTGTGTGTGTATATATATTTATTTATTTATAAAATCTGTAGAGTAATTTGTCACTGATATATGGTTTTCTTATCCTTAGGGAGGAAACAACGCAGGACACACTGTTGTGGTAGAAGGAAGAGAATATGATTTCCATCTCTTTCCCAGTGGCATTATTAACCCCAAAGCAATTTCCTTTATCGGTAAGTGCTTTCCTATAATATATAACATCTAATGAGAAAAAAATAGTTTTTTAAGTAGATATTATCAATTGAATCTGTACATGTTGCCATATAGAGCAAATGTGCCAATTAAATCACAAAAGACCAATCACACTGGGATTTACATATCGAAATGGTAAAGAGGATGTAAATCATAGACTGATCCAAAGAATCATTTGCAGCAGAGCGGACATCCCATTGGAGCAACCAGGGACCCGAAAGGTAAGGGGGCCACTACCACATCCAAAGCAGGAGGAATTGGGCATTATGATGAGCTATTGGACTGCAAAGGGCCCATATATTGTCCTAGCACAGAGTCCTCTTCTGTTGGTGTCCGCCACTGAAGGGCAGTACATAACATGGAGTGTTAAATTCTGAAATGAATCCCTTTTGCTATCATGACATCTAGTGGTGAAATAAAAGAACGGCACTGATTCATACATAGTCTTGCTACTATTTTCGAGTAGGTGTCAGACAAAGCCACACATACAACTATTAGTGCTCATGGAGATATGCCAACATCCAAGCACGGACTAGATGCGGCACTCCCGACCCGAATGTCACAGCTTCATATATGTCTATGAGCCAGAGCGGACACAGACAGAAGAGGCCCCTGTGCAAGGACAACATATGGGCCCTTTGCAGTCCTACAGCTCCTCATAATGGACAGGTTGAACCAATGGAATGTCTGACCATGTCTATGAAGCTGTGACACGCGTGCAGTCTGTGCTCGGACCGATTTGCACAGATGTCTGCATTAGACCTTACTTTTATAGACATTTTACTCCGAAAGGGAGAAAAAATTAATCCAAAAAGTTATGTCTTCAGCAGTTTTTAAGTTTTATCAACTTTAAAGAAAAGTTTGTAAGAAAAGTTTAAACCTTATTCGGCTTTGTTATATCAGGCTGGATTTCTGAATTGGTCATATCTGTTCTCCAGCTTTCTACAAGACCCTAAATGCATTTTTCTGCATAGTTATATCACCATACAATTCCTAAATAATATAATTGTGCGGTATCCTAATAATACCACCACATAGTGACCATATAAAACCGCCATAGCTTTCCTACACAATACTGTCATTCCACGCAAACATTAAACTGTTATTCAGTGTCCAAATACCACCACCATGCAGTGCCTGAACAATGAGGCCGTAAATGGTAAAATCCCTGGCACTCAAAGACAGTGGTGATTGATGTGCTGCAATCTCCGGTCACTCCTAGGGATTCTGTCTTTAAAGGATCATCAGAAATTGATCTATTGTTTAAATCAGGTTTTTGTGTTACATGTATTGTTAAAAATATTTGGCAATGGGTGTTTTGTTCATATCACAGTATTTAGTTTTTAAAAAAGAAGAGAAATCTTGCAATTTTCACACTGGCCACTGGGGCATTTTTAGACTGTTACTTCCTGTCCTTCAGGAAGAGTTTTCAACAGACTCCTTATCAGCAGAGTCAGGCTATGTTCACACGTTCAGGATTTCTTGCAGAATTTTCCTGAGCAAATACAGGACATTTTCTGCAAGAAATCTGCATGCGTTTTTCTCGCATTTTTACCGCGTTTTTACTACGTTTTTTTTTTTGCGGATTTTTCCGGAGGTTCCCAATGCAATAATATAGTGGAAAAGCCGCAAAAAATCCGCAAAATTAATGACCATGCTGCGTTATTTACCGCGATGCTTTTTTTTTCACGGAAAAAAATGCATCATGTGCACAAAAATTGCGGAATGCATTCTAAATGATGGGATGCATAATGTATGCGTTATTTTCGTGTTTTTATAGCGAAAAAACTCGGAAAATCTGCAACGTGTGCACACAGCCTCAGGATGACAGAAACAAGTAACCCCTCTATACACAGCTAATAACACAGGATCCACCAATCACAAAAGGCAATGTGAAAGCTCACCTCCTCCCCCTCCCTTCACAATGACCTTTGCACCTTAGCTTCCATTCTGTCAGAGTCAGTTTATTGCTGCTAATGTACATGTGCTGTTTGCAGTGCAAAAACTGCACCAAAACTAGTGATTGCAATTGTGGATTTCATTGGAAAAGTTGCAGATTTTGATACTCAAATTTTTTTTCCTCTGCATGTGTATTACATTTTGTCCAATCTTATCCCTTTTGCTGGTACGGTAAAACATTGCAGATTTCCTGCATGAAATACCCCGAGACCATGTTCTGAAGTGCTTTCTTCTGGTGTGTTTTTTCTGCTTTTTTCCCACACCAAAGTACTCAAGTTCTGCTCCAAATTCTCAATTTTTGCTGCATTTCTTTGTGTTTTTTCCCCTTTTTTGATGCGCTATTGGTACAAATTTGAAGCAGGATTTTTCATCCATTTTTTAGCACAGAAATGCTGGGATAAATCACTTAGAGAGGATGCCCGGGACTTTAACATTGATGGCCTGTCGTTAAGATAGTTCATTGATGTCTGATCAGTGGGGGTGTGCAACCCCTCCCCCCCCCCCACCGATTAGCTGTTCCCGATGTCGACAGCGGCTGGATCTGCTCAGTTACAGCTGCACAGCTTCGCCGACTGTATAGTGGCCGCGGACAGGTACTGCACATCCGCCCACAATTGATTTGAATAGGAGGTGGATGTGCAGTACCCGACCGCGGCCACTGTGCAGTCATTGGAGCTGGGCTGTCCACTGAGCGATTCCGGCCGCCAACATCAGGATCAGCTGATCGGTACGGAGCTGGGTGTTGCACCCACACTGATCAGACATTGATGACCTATTCTAAGGATAGGCCATCAATGTTAAAGTCCTGGACACCCCATTTAAAGAAAACACAACTGCTTTTTTTATATGTGTGTTTTCATGTTCCTCATAAACACACCAAAAAACGAACAGCTCCATAGCGTCTTTATACACACTGCGGGCAGTAGTTTTCCTACTTTGCTTAAACTGTTAAACACAGCAGATTTGCGGCAAAAAAAAATCTGAAAAATTCCCACCAAATTCCAATTATTGTGCAATTACCCTAAAAGTTGGCTGTGAAGAGTGAGGTCCGCAAATTACTAGACATCAGCTTGGTTATCAGTCTAGGCTCAGTCTTTGCTACCGACCATTTACAGTCCTATCAACAATAGAATAAATCAATACTTTCCAACTGGAGAAATACAGAGACATAACAGTGGCCTGGCACCACTTCCGTAATGCGGACAAAGGGGTTACCTATAGAATCATATAAAGAACATACAGATGGGTGGGACCAGTGACATACATAGACATCACAGGGCCCCATAGCAAAGGTCATAATCCCCCCACCTCTATACCCCCCAAAAATATTCAACAAAGTAAGAAGGCTCATACCTCCTAACTTTTAAAATCAGTTTTGCGACATGTGCACAGTAATTCTGCCAATATTGCAGCCCCACGTTCTATCCAACTGCATGACCCATTTCATGGCCCTAATAGAATATGATGCCCTCAAAAATGCCCCCCCTGACACACACAGACAGAATTTTACCACTACTTCACATCAAAGTCACCCCTCACATGCAAGGTATGATGACCCTACAATGCCTCCAGCAAAGTATGATGCTGCCACAGTGACCTTCAACGCAGTATAATGTCCCCATAGTATGATTCCCCTAAAGTGCCCCCCACAGTATGATGTCTTCATAGTTCCAACACACAGTATAATGCCCCCACAGCCCCACATACACAGTATGATGCCCCCAAAGTCAGCCACACACAGTATAATGCCGCCACACATAGTATAATAATAATAATAATAATATTAATTTTATTTATATAGCGCCAACATATTCCGCAGCACTTTACAAATTATAGAGGGGACTTGTACAGACAATAGACATTACAGCATAAAAGAAATCACAGTTCAAAATAGATACCAAGAGGAATGAGGGCCCTGCTCGTAAGCTTACAAACTATGTGGAAAAGGGGAGACACGAGAGGTGGATGGTAACAATTGCTTTAGTTATTCGGACCAGCCATAGTGTAAGGCTCAGGTGTTCCTGTAAAGCTGCATGAACCAGTTAACTGCCTAAGTATGTAGCAGTACAGACACAGAGGGCTATTAACTGCATAAAGTGTATGAGAACATGATACGAGGAACCTGATTATGTTTTTTTTTTTTTTTGAATGGGCCACACAGGGATAGTTAGGTTAATGCGTTGAGGCGGTAGGCCAATCTGAACAAATGTGTTTTTAGGGCACGCTTAAAACTGTGGGGATTGGGGATTAATCATATTAACCTAGGTAGTGCATTCCAAAGAATCGGCGCAGCACGTGTAAAGTCTTGGAGACGGGAGTGGGAGGTTCTGATTATTGAGGATGCTAACCTGAGGTCCTTAGCGGAGCGGAGGGCACGGGTAGGGTGGTAGACTGAGACCAGAGAGGAGATGACCGGTGGTGCTGAGCCATGGAGTGCTTTGTGGATGAGGGTAGTAGTTTTGTACTGGATTCTTGAGTGGATGGGTAGCCAGTGTAATGACTGGCACAAGGTAGAGGCATCGTTGTAACGGTTGGTGAGGAATATGATCCTGGCAGCAGCATTCAGGACAGATTGGAGAGTGGAAAATTTGGTAAGAGGGAGGTCAATTAATAGATTGTTACAATAGTCCAGATGAGAATGAATAAGTGAAACAGTAAGAGTTTTTGCAGAATCGAAAGTAAGAAAAGGGCGAATTCTAGAAATGTTTTTGAGATACATATAAGAAGAGTGAGCCAGTGATCGGATGTGAGGGGTGAATGAAAGCTCAGAATCAAGTATGACCCCAAGGCAGTGGGCATGTTGCTTTGGAGTAATGGTGGAACCACACACGGAGATGGCAATGTCAGGCAAAGGTAGGTTAATAGAGGGAGAAAATACGAGGAGTTCAGTATAATGCTCCCACATACACAGTAGGACACTCTCAAAGTCAGTCACACATAGAATGATGCCCCTACAATCATCCACACACAATATGATGCCTCCACAGTCACCCACACACAGTATGATGACTCCACAGTCACCCACAAATGGTATGATGTGTCTGCAGTCCCCCACCCACACAGTATGATGCTCCTGCAGTCCCACACACTTAATATGATGGCCCCTAGAATCCCCCACACACAGCCGGATGATTGACAGTCTCCCCACACATAGTCTGATACCCAACAGCCCCCACACACACAATCTGATTCTTCTACAGCTCCCCACACAAAGTATGATGCTTCAACAGTAATTCACACACAGTATGATGCCTCCACATTCACCCACAAATGGTACGATGTCTACAGGCCCTCAACCACACAGTATGATGCCCCTGCAGTTTCACACACACAATATGATGGCCCTTAGTGTCCCCCACACACAGTCTGATGCTCAACAGTCCCTGCACACATACACAGTCTAATGCTTGACAGTCCACCCACACACACAGTCTGATACCCAACAGCCCCCCACATACTATGATGCACCAACTGTCACCGACACACAGCATGATCCCTCCAGTCCCCCACACACAGTCTGATGCCCCCACAATCATACACACACAGTATGATGCCTCCACAGTCACCCACACACAGTATGATGCCTCCACAGTCACCCATAAATGGTATGATGTCTCTACAGTCCCCCACCCACACAGTATGATGCTCCTGCAGTCCCACACACACAATATGATGGCCCCTAGAATCCCCCCCACACACAGTCTGATGCTCGTCAGTTCCCTTCACACACACAGTCTGATACCTCCACAGCTCTCCACACACAGTATGATGCCCCAACAGTCACCCAAACACAGCATGATTCTCTACTGTCTCCCCTACACAGTCTGATGCCCGACATTCCCCCCACATACAGTCTGATACCCGACAGCACCCCACACACAGCATGATGCCCCATAATCATCCACACACAGCATTATGCCCTCACAATCATCCACACACAGTGTGATGCCTCCACAGTCACCCACACACCACACAGTATGATGCCTCCACAGTCACCCACAAATGGTATGATGTCTACAGCCCCCCAACCACACAGTATGATGCTTCTGCAGTCTCACACACACAATATGATGGTCCCTAGAATCCCCACACACAGCTGGATGCTCGACAGTCTCCCCACATACATAGTCTGACACCGAACAGCCCCCCCCACACACACTCTGATGCTTTCACAGCTCCACACACACAATATGATGCTCCAACAGTCACCCACACACAGTATGATGCCTCCACAGTCGCCCACAAATGGTACAATGTCTACAGCCACAGTATGATGCTCCTGCAGTCTCACACACACAATATGATGGCCCCTAGAGTCCCCCACACAGCATGATCTGTACAGTCCCCCCACACACAGTCTGATACCCAATAGCCCCCCACACACAGTCTGATGCCCGACAGTCCCCCCACATACAGTCTAATATCCGACAGCCCCCACATGCACAGTCTGATGCCCCCACAGCTCCCCACACATAGCATGATGTCTCAACAGTCACGCACACACTGCATGATCCCTCCACAGACCCCCCCCACACACACAGTCTGATGCCCGACAGTTCCCCCACATACACTTTCTGATACTCGACAGCCCCACACACACAGTCTCATTCCTCCACACACAGTCTGATGCCCACACAGCTCCCCACATACAGAATGATGGCCCCCACAGTCACCAACACACAGTATGATGCCCAGGTTATAGGGGCTACATGGTCTGCACTTTGGACAGTATGCCCCTGGGTGAGGCACAATTTTAGCTTTGCTGTGTGATTATGTAAATCAGACTTAAATTGGATATTTATTAGCTTCTGCGTGTGATATTTCAGCCCTAGACACTTGCAGCTCTCTTTTTATGGATGGATGGATGTAGTAGAGTTGGTGACCTCCACACTACTATTGTACATTCAGACGTGCAGTTCTAAGCTGACAAGAACCATTCAGTTAGTAGTCCCCATCCCACAGCCCTCCGGCCTCACTGTATATTTCCATTGTTACAGTCCATTGCAGACTTTTATGCTCAATCAAACAATCAAGAATCAAAGCTTCTACATTCCCGTTAATTCACCCAGAAAATATCTGCACGCCACCTAAAAAAAAAAAAGCCAAAATGATAGAAAGATCCATAAAAGCGGCAAAATCTATCTGTTGTTCCGTAAGGTTTATGCGGAAGCTCAGGTCCATAAATAGATGAGCGTCGCTCCGGCGAGTGCGGTATTTTACATCATTACTATTATTCTTTTACCTGAACGCTCTGCCTGTTCACTTAATGGGATTTTATGGCAAAAAGCCCCGAGTTTATCTTACGCTGGAAGCAGATCTATAAAAACGTTCTTTTAAAATTCCCAAACTGGTCATATATTCTTGTTTACCGATGACAAATGGAGCCGCAGCATATTTCCCCAGTGTCGTATTAATATTGCGCTTTTCCTCCGATCGCTTTATGTACTTTGTAATCTATATCCCTTAGGGGAATTGATGTGCGCTTCTTTTCGGAGTAGATGTATTACTTGGCGATCTGGAGTTGGCTCTGAAGTCCATATATTTCCGCAGAGTCGTATGCGCAGCTCAGTGTTATATGGCAGCGTCCCTGCACTTCTCACTGATGCACAAAACAGTGAAGAATTTTATTTTTTTGCCCATTTTTTTTTTTAAAGCTCCTTGTGTATTCCCAACAGGTAATGGGGTCGTCATACATCTGCCAGGACTTTTTGAAGAGGCGGAAAAAAATGAAAAAAAAGGTAAAAATCTTTAATCGCTCGTCTGAAAGATTTCGAGTCAAGGACAAACACAGGAGCAGAGAGAAAAATACTAAGACTAAGATGAAAAAAATAGCATATGGTAATTATGTCCATATACATCATGGATGATAGAGAAATGGGTCCACAGTTTGGCCCATCTAAGGAGATTAACAATTTTTGGTACCGTAATTTTTTTCATGTAAATGCATTTATTTTGGGCTAAAAAAAATTTGTAATTGGGTTTCATTAAAAAATTTGCACCATTTGCTTTCTATAGCTCCTGGGCTATGACTGAGAATCTGTTAATGGGCTTTGTGATTCTTTTTTATGTTTTTTTCTGAGCTCCATTTTGCTGAATTATGACCACAGGAAAGATTTTCTTTCCTTTTGATGTGGTCTGTGGTCCTTGTCGGAATGAGCTTGCTGACAGATTTTCAGGAAACTCACTCTGCAGCTTGCAAAAAACAGTGCGACACAGACGCAAACGGTGCAAAATGTGTAATTAAACACAATTGCGAAAATTATATTTAGCCCAAAATACATGCAATTAAGTAAAAAAACAAAACAAAATAAACCGTAAAAGAGGCCGCATTCTTGAATTTCAGGCTACGTGCACACGCTGCGGATTTTGCTGCGGATCCAGAGCGGATTTGACGCTGCGGATCCGCAGCAGTTTTCCATGCGTTGTACAGTACCATGTGAACCTATGGAAAAAAAAAAATCCACAGTGCACATGCTGCGGAAAAAAACGCGGAAATGCAGCGGTTTATATTCCGCAGCATGTCAATTCTTTGTGCAGATTCCGCAGCGGTTTACACCTGTTCCTCAATAGGAATCCACAGGTGTAAAACCGCAGGTGGAATCCGCACAAAAACTGCAGAAAATCCACAGTAATTCCGCAGTGCGGTTTACCTGCGGATTTTCCAAAATCAGTGCGGAAAAATCCGTACACCATTCCGCAGCGTGTGCACATAACCTAAATGTCTGGCATGTAATACTATATTTCACCTCCCGTGGCCACTATAGGAAAAATATCCAGTTAGCTAAGGCTTTCCCTGGGAATCTGAAGTGAAGGGTATCAGAGACAGGATCCCCAGGGATCAGCAGATATAATGGATAGTTTCAGTTGAATAATGGATTGTCTCCAAGATTTCCATTGTAGACAAAATCTCAAAAGGGGGTTCCAGAATTTCTTCTTACAGATGTACTTGTGGCCTTAAAGGGTTAAACAATCATGGCTGTTTCCATTCCTAAACAGCGCCACACTTGTTTGTGGTTAATTGTGCTATAGCAGCTCACAGAAATCAAAGATATAGTGGATTTGTTACAAGATTTCAAAATAAAAACTGCATAAATATATCCGTTGGATCTGATGAGTCTGGTGTACTCACTCTGAAAGTCCATGGCTGTATGTATCTGATATTAAATTGAACATTTTAAGAGTGTGACTTAAGAGTGAGAGAGCTCATGAGACCAATGTAAATTCAGTGTCTGTCCACATAGCCCGACTGACAGCTGCAGATTGCATAGAGCAGCGTGAGATCTTAGCAGGGCATAGGGACACTGAGGATCTGCCAATCAGGCTAGGTGGGCGGGGATTCAGCAGCAAGGAGGAGGGACACTGAGGAGCTGTCAGACCAGTTAGGTGGGTGAAGATTTAGCAGCAGGGAAGAGGGACACTGAGGAACCACCAGTCAGGGTAGGTGGGCAGCAATTCAGCAGCAGGATCGAGGGACAAAGAGATCCAGTCAATCAGGATAGCAGAATTCAGAAGCAGAGAAGAGCTGTTATCAGCTAGGTGGGAGAAATTCAACAGCAGTAAAGAAGGACAGTGAGGAGCTTTCTATCATACTAGATGGGTGAAGACTCAGCAACAAGGAGGAGGAACACTGAGGAACTATCAATCAGTCTAGGTGGGCAGGGATTCTGCAGCAAGGAGGAGGAACACAGGAGCTGTCTGACCAGTTAGGTGAGTGAAGATTTAGTGAAGATTTAGCAGCAGGGAAGAGGGACACTGAGGAACTACCAGTCAGAGTAGGTGGGCAGGGATTCAACAGCAGCAGGAAGGAAGGACACTAAGGACCAGTTATTCAGGATAGCACGATACACAGGGAAGAGGAGGTGTTATCAAGCTAAGTGGGCGAAATTCAGCAGCAGGAAAGAAGGACAGTGAGGAGCAGGGGAACAGGGATGGTGGGTGGGATTCAGCAGCAGGGAAGAGGGACAGTGAGGAGCTGTTCATCAGGCTAGGTGGGCATGGATTCAGCAGCAGTAAGGATAGTGAGGAGTTGTCAAGCGGGCTAGGAGGGTGAAGCCTCAGCTATAAGAAGGGAGTACACTGAGAATCTGTCAATTAGACTTGGTGGAGATTCTGCAGCAGAGAGAAGGGATACCGAGGAGTTGTCAATCAAGCTAGGAATGCCTTTGATAAATGATTTTTAAGCCATTTTGACAAGGCTTTTCAAAGTAACTAAACCTGTCCCACCAGGTCTTGAAAAATCTATTTAATAATGTATGCAATTTGTATTTTGAAATCTGATAACAAATCTGCTTTAAGGGTACTACCCCAAACCATGTGGATGGGAATGTTGCTGTTTTTGAAAGAAAGTAGCCATCTTTCATTATCCCAGCACAATCCCTTTAAAGCCTGTACAATTTTGCTTTCCTATATACCGTGTATTGTATTTTTTTATAGGTTTAAAAGATTGGGAGAAAAGGCTGATCATATCCGACCGAGCTCATATTGGTAAGTGTAGGAGGTGTAATAAATCTAGTATACGTGTGTTTCTCCCAGACTGACCGATGTTTGTCCCCCGTGTAGTATGTGACTTTCACCAGGCAGTTGACGGTCTCCAAGAAGTCCAGAGACAAGCTCAAGACGGGAAAAAGTAATTATATTACAACCCCTTCATGCTGTTAGTGATTTTCTTCTAGTCGGTCATTATAATGATTGATGTTGGATGTTACGATAGTCAAAATATATGGAAATATTTGTTTTTCTGCAATATACAACACTTCATATAATATAAGCCACCTATACTATATGGGTCATTGCATACACTGTAGGACACACTATCGGGGCAGGCTCCTGGTTTCTGCGGGCCCACGGGTCACAGCGTCCCAGGGGCCCACTCTTTACTTTTGTTTCTTTTCTCCTCTCCTAAAGCGATAATCAGATATTTTGCTGTTGACAACGTTGTATCAGGGTTTGTTTTCTTGTTGTCCAAGCTGTAGTTTTTGTCATTTCCATTTTGGGGTCTATATAACCTTCTGATCCCCTTTATACTCCATTGTTTTGGTAGGGAAGTGACCAAACACCAGAGATTCTGACATTTAAACCTTTGTCGTTCACAATAGGGAATAAATGTTATAATGTTACTTTAGTTTTTACAGTTACTCACAAAAAGATACAAAAATAAGGGTTTTTACATATTTTTTAAAAAAAATGCTAATACACACCCTATGAGACTTGAATCTACTATGAAGGCCGGGCTTTAAAGTTGTACAAACATGGCAGACACGAAGCCTTCAGTAGACCTCTATCTACCATGATAACACCACCGATGCCCCACAATTGTGTTGGACCTTGGAAGGGACATGAGTCGCCCGCCAGGACCGTGGGGTACCCGGCAGCGAGTCCAGTGTTCACAGGGGGATGTCACAGTGGCGACCCGGGCCGTTGCCCTGGGCGCCCATGTAAAAGGGGAAAGTCTTTAAAGGGATTTGGTGAATAGAATTTATGTTCGTGACGCCACCTGTGGTATTCGGTCAGTGGGGACCGACGCTACTTTAAGGAGTCCTCTGGGGTGATGTTATGGCAGCTACATGGTATAACTTCCCACAGGTGAAGTATATCCCCAGGGCTCCCGGTGTATAGATGGAAGATGGTGAATGGTGCAGTAAAGAACGAGGACACAGGTTTGCAGTCTCTTTACCTGGTTTACTGAAGACTTCAGGCAGCCACAATCCAGGGTACCAGATCACAGGGCAGGCAGGGTCCGGCCGGCTTGGAAGCGAATCCAGAGTCCCCTTTACCAGGTGGAGTTAAAAGCCTTCTTCTAGCGCGGTGGTGTTGTAGTCCCTTACTGCCTATGGCTTCAGATAAGGTCCTCACAGTTCTTCTTTCTGTCCCCCATATAGGACAGGACAATACCTGTATGACGGGTAACTCAAGCCTTTTTACAGGGACTCTATCACGCCCCGGGCTCTATGTGTTACTGTATCTTCAGGTGTGTGAGGCGGACAGATAACTTGCAGTTCAGCTGTCCTGCCGGTCTCTGCTGTAAGTCGTAGAGTCCCTTACAACCTCGGTGGTCCAGCTACCAGTTATCTGCGCTTCAGAGGGAGGCAGCCTGCTCTTAGCTGGTCTCCCCTAATGTTACTCTCCTGTGCTTCGCTCTCCTTCACGCTCACTGAACAATGTTCGGCTTTCTGCATGTCTCTTTCCAGGAGTTGTAGTACTTCAGACTACACGGCCCCTTCAGACCTGTCTGCTCTCTTCCCTGTCTGTAACTTTCTGAACTGAACTCTTTTCCCTCCAGATCAGAATGTATTTATAGGGGAGTTCACCCTAAACTAGGCTTAGAGCTCCCCCTTCTGGCCTGGAGTGTGAACATGTTGTATGCATGGTGGTTACCTGATAAAAGATATCCTTCATCGCTTCCAAATGTAACACCACTCTCCCTGGGAGGAAAGCAATGCTACTATGATGACCAGGACCCTGGGGCGCCACAGACACGTTCCCCCATGTCCAATCCCTTAACTGCTGCCGTATTACTGCATCTAAGGGGTTTAACTGCTGCACTGGATCTTTTTCAGACTCCATGATATAGTGCGCACATCCCATATACATGTATGATAGATGTTGCCAGTCGAAATCTGGAACGAGTGGGCACCAGTGAGAGCAGTGGACTCCAGCAGATGCCACTGGCAGTCGTGCAATGTAAGACACTCGGCACTCTGTACTACATCTCAGCACTCTGTAGGACACTCGGTACAGTGTGCAACGCTCGGCACTCTGTACAACACTCAGCACAGTGTAAGACACTCGGCACTCTGTATGACACTCGGCACTCTGTACTACGCTCGCCACAGTGTAAGACACTCGGCACTCTGCATTCTCTACGACGCTCGGCATTCTGTACAATGCTCGGCACTCTGTACAACACTCTGTATGAGGCTCGGCTCTCTATACTACGCTCTGCACTCTGTACGACACACGGCACTCTGTACGACACTCGGCACAGTGTACAATGCTTGGCACTCTGTACGACACTCGGCACTCTGTACGACACTCGGCACAGTGTATGATGCTTGGCACTCTGTACGACACTTGGCACTCTTTACTACGCTTGGCACAATGTAAGACACTCGGCACTCTGTATGACTCTCTGCATTCTGTACGGCGCTCAGCATTCTATACGACGCTCAGCACTCTGTACAACACTCTGCACTCTGTATGATTCTCGGCACTCTGTACGATGCTCGGCACTCTGTACAACACGCGGCACTCTATGACGCTCGGCACTCTGTACGACACTCAGCACAGTGTACGACGCTCGGCACTGTATGACACTCGGCACAGTGTAAGACACTCGGCACTCTGTACGGCACTCTGTACGACACTCTGCACTCTGTATGACACTCAGCACTTTGTACTACGCTCGGCACAGTGTAAGACACTCGGCACTCTGTACGACACTCGGCACTCTGTACTACGCTCGCCACAGTGTAAGACACTCGGCACTCTGTACGACACTCAGCACTCTGTGCGACGCTCTGCACTCTGTACGGCACTCAGCACAGTGTACGATGCTCGGCACTCTGTACTACACTCGGCACAGTGTAAGACACTCAGCACTCTGTACGACACTCGGCAATCTATATGACACTCGTCACTCTGTATGACGCTCGGCACTCTGTATGACGCTCGGCACTCTGTATGATACTTGGCACTCTAAACCCATATACAGAACAAATTTGCACAACTAGGAGCAAGGTAATATTTAAAAAGTTTTTTGCTTTATTACTTCATTAATAAAAACATGACGGTAACAAAAAGGTGGGATAATCAGATGGTGACAACTACCAGTAGTGGAACCACAGTTCTGGGTAATTAGATGCAAAAATATGCCATATATCCACCCCAAACATCTAGTTCATATATACAGTTAGGGCCAGAAATATTTGGACAGTGACACAAGTTTTGTTATTTTAGCTGTTTACAAAAACATGTTCAGAAATACAATTATATATATAATATGGGCTGAAAGTGCACACTCCCAGCTGCAATATGATAGTTTCCACATCCAAATCGGAGAAAGGGTTTAGGAATCATAGCTCTGTAATGCATAGCGTCCTCTTTTTCAAGGGACCAAAAGTAATTGGACAATGGACTCTAAGGGCTGCAATTAACTCTGAAGGTGTCTCCCTCGTTAACCTGTAATCAATGAAGTACTTAAAAGGTCAGGGGTGGATTCCAGGTGTGTGCTTTTGCATTTGGAAGCTGTTGCTGTGAGCAGACAACATGCGGTCAAAGGAACTCTCAATTGAGGTGAAGCAGAACATCCTGAGGCTGAAAAAAAAGAAAAAATCCATCAGAGAGATAGTAGACATGCTTGGAGTAGCAAAATCAACAGTTGGGTACATTCTGAGAAAAAAGGAATTGACTGGTGAGCTTGGGAACTCAAAAAGGCCTGGGCGTCCACGGATGACAACAGTGGTGGATGATCGCCGCATACTTAATTTGGTGAAGAAGAACCCGTTCACAACATCAACTGAAGTCCAGAACACTCTCAGTGAAGTAGGTGTATCTGTCTCTAAGTCAACAGTAAAGAGAAAACTCCATGACAGTAAATACAAAGGGTTCACATCTAGATGCAAACCATTCATCAATAACAAAAATAGACAGGCCAGAGTTAAATTTGCAGAAAAACACCTCAAGAAGCCAGCTCAGTTCTGGAAAAGTATTCTATGGACAGATGAGACAAAGATCAACCTGTACCAGAATGATGGGAAGAAAAAAGTTTGGAGAAGAAAGGGAACGGCACATGATCCAAGGCACACCACATCCTCTGTAAAACATGGTGGAGGCAACGTGATGGCATGGGCATGCATGGCTTTCAATGGCACTGGGTCACTTGTGTTTATTGATGACATAAGAGCAGACAAGAGTAGCCGGATGAATTCTGAAGTGTACCGGGATATACTTTCAGCCCAGATTCAGCCAAATGCTGCAAAGTTGATTGGACGGCGCTTCATAGTACAGATGGACAATGACCCCAAGCATACAGCCAAAGCTACCCAGGAGTTCATGAGTGCCAAAAAGTGGAACATTCTGCAATGGCCAAGTCAATCTCCAGATCTAAACCCAATTGAGCATGCATTTCACTTGCTCAAATCCAGACTTAAGACGGAAAGACCCACAAACAAGCAAGACCTGAAGGCTGCGGCTGTAAAGGCCTGGCAAAGCATTAAGAAGGAGGAAACCCAGCGTTTGGTGATGTCCATGGGTTCCAGACTTAAGGCAGTGATTGCCTCCAAAGGATTTGCAACAAAATATTGAAAATAAAAATATTTTGTTTGGGTTATGTTTATTTGTCCAATTACTTTTGACCTCCTAAAATGTGGAGTGTTTGTAAAGAAATGTGTACAATTCCTACATTTTCTATCAGATATTTTTGTTCAACCCTTCAAATTAAACGTTACAATCTGCACTTGAATTCTGTTGTAGAGGTTTCATTTCAAATCCAATGTGGTGGCATGCAGAGCCCAACTCGCGAAAATTGTGTCACTGTCCAAATATTTCTGGCCCTAACTGTATAACCCAAGTTTAACTTGTATTATCTACTAGAGTCAAGCGCATACAGCAAGTATGTGTGGAGAAGATGGAGGGGTAGAGAAGAAATAAACAGTGTAAACCATTACCTCAGACCTGCGGTGCCATAGCCCCTACGCGTATTTCGGCTATCGTGCCTTCTCGGGACTCTATGACGCTTGGCTGTATGATGCTCGGCTCTCTGTACGACACATGGCACTCTGTACGACGCTCGCCACCCTGTACGATGCTCGGTATTCCTGTACGACGCTCGCCACTCTGTACAATGCTCGGTACTCTGCACAACGCTTGGCATTCTGCACTCTGTACGGCGCTCGCCACTTTTGTACAATGATCAGCTCTCCTGTACTACCTTTGGCACTCTGTACGACACTCCTCGCAGAGCGGACATCCCCCATACATGAATGTTTGATGTCGCCAATTGAAAGTGGGATCGAGTGGGTCCTCCCTGAGATCAGAGGATTCCGGCAATTACCCTGGTTCACCTGGTGCTGCTGGCAGTCCAGCAATGTGAGACACTCAGCACAGTATGAGACACTCCGCATGGTTTAGTTCTTCACTATTAGATGGCTGATTACGTGGATAAATTTGGACTTGGCAGAAATCTATGTAATGATAATAGTGATTATTCCTACAGTGTCATATTACTAGTGTTATATTACAAAATGTGAGACACTGTGGAGCATGAGACACTCTGCGCAGCGGGAGACACTGCGTTCATAGTCTATGGGATTGCTGGAGGCAGCCAAGCACATGACTCTGCTCATTGTACACTTCAGAGCCCTGTTCTTGGAATCAGATAGAGTCCCAAAGGTGGGACCCCTGTGATCAGCAAGTAACCGCCTATCCTGCATATAGGTGGTACATTGCTGAGTTGGGCTAACCTTAACTAGAGGAGACCCTCATCAATTTTCCAGAGCTGATAAAGTGATAAAAAAGGATACAAATGATAAGTATTATTACAGGATCTGACTACATGGGGATTATATGTAGTCTGTAACCAGGGCTGCCACTAGAAATTTCGGGGCCCCATACTGGCAAAATTTTCAGGGCCCCTTTGAGACTCCGCCCAGGCTCCACCCCAGCTCCGCCTCCACGCTCCACCCCTCGAACTGTCCACAGTCCCACCGCTCTCTCTTGGAAAAACTCCACTTCTCACCTATCAAACATTAACAGTTCCCATCACCAGATCACACATATAGCCAGCAGCTTTTGTTTTGGCCAAAAGATTTTTTTAAGCCACCTCCATAACACGGTAGACACTTTTGGCTGGGCCCTACTCTACTGTAACCTACTAAATATTTGTTAAAATATGCAATACAATTTAGGTATATTTTTAATTATTTTTCAATTTTTTAAATAACCAATAATATCACATACAAGGAACAAACACAACACCATGACCAGACCACATATTACCACCAGTGACCGAATAATATCACATACAAGGAACAAATACCACCTGTTATGAAAGGCAATTCAGTATCAAAATGGACATGGAGGTTAGAGCACATACAGTGATCTGACAATAACCCAAAATAATAGAACGAGCTCTGAGACGTGGGAACTCTGCAGACCGCAATCCCTGATCCTCTCCAAACACAACTAGAGGCAGTCGTGGATTGCGCCTAACGCTACCTATGCAACTCGGCACAGCCTGAGAAACTAACTAGCCTGAAGATAGAAAAAATAAGCCTACCTTGCCTCAGAGAAATACCCCAAAGGAAAAGGCAGCCCCCCACATATAATGACTGTGAGTAAGATGAAAAGACAAACGTAGGGATGAAATAGATTCAGCAAAGTGAGGCCCGATATTCTAGACAGAACGAGGATAGGAAAGATAACTTTGCGGTCTACACAAAACCCTAAAGAAAACCACGCAAAGGGGCAAAAAGACCCTCCGTACCGAACTAACGGCACGGAGGTACACCCTTTGCGTCCCAGAGCTTCCAGCAAAACAAATAGACAAGCTGGACAGAAAAAATAGCAACAAATAGCAAAGAAGCACTTAGCTATGCAGAGCAGCAGGCCACAGGAATGATCCAGAGAAACACAAGTCCAACACTGGAACATTGACAGGAAGCATGAATCAAAGCATTAGGTGGGGTTAAGTAGAGAAGCACCTAACGACCTCACCAGATCACCTGAGGGAGGAAACTCAGAAGCAGCAGTACCAGTTTCCTCCACAAACGGAAGCTCCCAGAGAGAATCAGCCGAAGTACCACTTGTGACCACAGGAGGGAGCTCTGCCACAGAATTCACAACAGTACCCCCCCCTTGAGGAGGGGTCACCGAACCCTCACCAGAGCCCCCAGGCCGACCAGGATGAGCCACATGAAAGGCACGAACAAGATCGGGAGCATGGACATCAGAGGCAAAAACCCAGGAATTATCCTCCTGAGCATAACCCTTCCATTTAACCAGATACTGGAGTTTCCGTCTTGAAACACGAGAATCCAAAATCTTCTCCACAATATACTCCAATTCCCCCTCCACCAAAACCGGGGCAGGAGGGTCAACAGATGGAACCATAGGTGCCACGTATCTCCGCAACAATGACCTATGGAAGACGTTATGTATGAAAAAAGAATCTGGGAGGATCAGACGAAAAGACACAGGATTAATAACCTCAGAAATCCTATAAGGACCAATGAAACGAGGTTTAAACTTCGGAGAGGAAACCTTCATAGGAATATGACGAGAAGATAACCAAACCAGATCCCCAACACGAAGTCGGGGACCCACACGGCGTCTGCGATTAGCGAAACGTTGAGCCTTCTCCTGGGACAAGGTCAAATTGTCCACTACATGAGTCCAAATCTGCTGCAACCTGTCCACCACAGTATCCACACCAGGACAGTCCGAAGACTCAACCTGTCCTGAAGAGAAACGAGGATGGAACCCAGAATTGCAGAAAAACGGCGAAACCAAGGTAGCCGAGCTGGCCCGATTATTAAGGGCGAACTCAGCCAAAGGCAAAAAGGACACCCAGTCATCCTGATCGGCAGAAACAAAGCATCTCAGATAGGTTTCCAAGGTCTGATTGGTTCGTTCGGTCTTGCCATTAGTCTGAGGATGAAAAGCCGAGGAAAAAGACAAGTCAATGCCCATCCTACGACAAAAGGCTCGCCAAAACCTCGAAACAAACTGGGAACCACTGTCAGAAACGATATTCTCTGGAATGCCATGCAAACGAACCACATGCTGGAGGAACAATGGCACCAAATCAGAGGAGGAAGGCAACTTGGACAAGGGTACCAGATGGACCATCTTAGAAAAGCGATCACAGACCACCCAAATGACTGACATCTTTTGAGAGACGGGAAGATCTGAAATAAAATCCATAGAGATATGTGTCCAAGGTCTCTTCGAGACCGGCAAGGGCAAAAGCAACCCACTGGCACGAGAACAGCAGGGCTTAGCCCGAGCACAAATCCCACAGGACTGCACAAAAGAACGCACATCCCACGACAGAGACGGCCACCAAAAGGATCTAGCCACTAACTCTCTGGTACCAAAGATTCCAGGATGACCAGCCAACACCGAACAATGAACCTCAGAGATCACTTTATTTGTCCACCTATCCGGGACAAACAGTTTCTCCGCTGGACAACGATCAGGTTTATCAGCCTGAAATTTTTGCAGCACCCGCCGCAAATCAGGGGAGATGGCAGACACAATTACTCCTTCCTTGAGGATACCCGCCGGCTCAGATAAACCCGGAGAGTCGGGCACAAAACTCCTAGACAGAGCATGCGCCTTCACATTTTTAGAGCCCCGAAGGTACGAAATCACAAAGCCAAAACGGGCGAAAAACAGCGACCAACGAGCCTGTCTAGGATTCAAACACTTAGCAGACTCGAGATAAGTCAGGTTCTTATGATCAGTCAATACCACCACGCGATGCTTAGCTCCTTCAAGCCAATGACGCCACTCCTCGAATGCCCACTTCATGGCCAGCAACTCTCGATTGCCCACATCATAATTCCGCTCAGCAGGCGAAAACTTCCTGGAAAAAAAAGCGCATGGTTTCATCACTGAACAATCAGAACCTCTCTGCGACAAAACAGCCCCTGCTCCAATCTCAGAAGCATCAACCTCGACCTGGAACGGAAGAGAAACATCAGGTTGACACAACACAGGGGCAGAAGAAAAACGACGCTTCAACTCTTGAAAAGCTTCCACAGCAGCAGAAGACCAATTGACCAAATCAGCACCCTTCTTGGTCAAATCGGTCAATGGTTTGGCAATACTAGAACAATTGCAGATGAAGCGACGATAAAAATTAGCAAAGCCCAGGAACTTTTGCAGACTTTTCAGAGATGTCGGCTGAGTCCAATCATGGATGGCTTGGACCTTAACAGGATCCATCTCGATAGTAGAAGGGGAAAAGATGAACCCCAAAAATGAAACCTTCTGCACACCAAAGAGACACTTTGATCCCTTCACAAACAAAGAGTTAGCACGCAGGACCTGAAAAACCATTCTGACCTGTTTCACATGAGACTCCCAATCATCCGAGAAGATCAAAATGTCATCCAAGTACACAATCAGGAATTTATCCAGGTACTCTCGGAAGATGTCATGCATAAAGGACTGAAGCACTGATGGAGCATTGGCAAGTCCGAATGGCATCACTAGATACTCAAAATGACCCTCGGGCGTATTAAATGCAGTTTTCCATTCATCGCCTCGCCTGATTCGCACCAGATTATACGCACCATGAAGATCAATCTTGGTGAACCAACTAGCCCCCTTAATCCGAGCAAACAAATCAGATAACAAAGGCAAGGGGTACTGAAATTTAACAGTGATCTTATTAAGAAGGCGATAATCTATACAAGGTCTCAGCGAACCATCCTTTTTGGCTACAAAAAAGAACCCTGCTCCTAATGGCGACGATGACGGGCGAATATGCCCCTTCTCCAGGGATTCCTTCACATAACTGCGCATAGTGGTGTGCTCAGGCACGGATAAATTAAACAGTCGACCTTTTGGGAGTTTACCACCAGGAATCAAATTGATAGCACAATCACAATCCCTATGCGGAGGTAGGGCATCAGACTTGGGCTCATCAAATACATCCCGGTAATCAGACAAGAACTCTGGAACCTCAGAAGGGGTGGATGACGAAATTGACAAAAATGGAACATCACCATGTACCCCCTGACAACCCCAGCTGGACACCGACATGGATTTCCAATCCAGTACTGGATTATGGGCTTGTAGCCATGGCAACCCCAACACGACCACATCATGCAGATTATGCAACACCAGAAAGCGAATATCCTCCTGATGTGCAGGAGCCATGCACATGGTCAGCTGGGTCCAGTATTGAGGCTTATTCTTGGCCAAAGGCGTAGCATCAATACCTCTCAATGGAATAGGACACTGCAAGGGCTCCAAGAAAAACCCACAACGCTTAGCATATTCCAAGTCCATCAAATTCAGAGCAGCGCCTGAATCCACAAACGCCATGACAGAATATGATGACAAAGAGCAGATCAAGGTAACGGACAGAAGAAATTTTGACTGTACCGTACCAATGGTGGCAGACCTAGCGAACCGCTTAATGCGCTTAGGACAATCAGAGATGGCATGAGTGGAATCACCACAGTAGAAACACAGCCCCTTCAAACATCTGTGTTCTTGCCGTTCAACTCTGGTCAAAGTCCTATCGCACTGCATAGGCTCAGGTTTAAGCTCAGGTAATACTGCCAAATGGTGCACAGATTTACGCTCACGCAAGCGTCGACCGATCTGAATAGCCAAAGACATAGACTCATTCAAACCAGCAGGCATAGGAAATCCCACCATGACATCCTTAAGGGCTTCAGAGAGACCCTTTCTGAACATAGCTGCCAGCGCAGATTCATTCCATTGAGTGAGCACTGACCATTTTCTAAATTTCTGGCAATATACCTCTATCTCATCCTGACCCTGACAAAGAGCCAGCAAATTCTTTTCTGCCTGATCCACTGAATTAGGCTCATCGTACAGCAATCCGAGTGCCAGGAAAAACGCATTGATATTACTCAATGCAGGATCTCCTGGCGCAAGAGAAAATGCCCAGTCCTGAGGGTCGCCGCGCAAAAAAGAAATAATAATCAAAACCTGTTGAACTGGATCACCAGAGGAACGAGGTTTCAAGGCCAGAAATAACTTACAATTATTTTTGAAACTCAGAAACTTAGTTCTATCTCCAAAAAACAAATCAGGAATAGGAATTCTTGGTTCTAACATAGTTTTCCGATCAATAGTGTCTTGAATCTTTTGTACTCTTGCCGAGAACTGATCCACAAATGAAGACAGACTTCTAATGTCCATCGCTACACCTGTGTACTGAACCACCCAAATGTCTAGGGGAAAAAAAAGACAAAACACAAAGCCAAGAAAAAAAAATGGTCTCAGAACTTCTTTTTTCCCTCTATTGAGAATCATTAGTACTTTTGGCTTCCTGTACTGTTATGAAAGGCAATTCAGTATCACAATGGACATGGAGGTTAGAGCACATACAGTGATCTGACAATAACCCAAAATAATAGAACGAGCTCTGAGACGTGGGAACTCTGCAGACCGCAATCCCTGATCCTCTCCAAACACAACTAGAGGCAGCCGTGGATTGCGCCTAACGCTACCTATGCAACTCGGCACAGCCTGAGAAACTAACTAGCCTGAAGATAGAAAAAATAAGCCTACCTTGCCTCAGAGAAATACCCCAAAGGAAAAGTCAGCCCCCCACATATAATGACTGTGAGTAAGATGAAAAGACAAACGTAGGGATGAAATAGATTCAGCAAAGTGAGGCCCGATATTCTAGACAGAACGAGGATAGGAAAGATAACTTTGCGGTCTACACAAAACCCTAAAGAAAACCACGCAAAGGGGCAAAAAGACCCTCCGTACCGAACTAACGGCACTGTTGTGAGTTCTGTTTTTGGGCTCCCTCTGGTGGTTACTGATGGTACTGGGTGATTTGTGTTCTGCTGTCTCTGGTGTCCACCTGTTCTATTAGGATTTGGGAGGTTCCTATTTAACCTGGCTTTCTTGTCATTTCCCCGCCGGCTATCAAGGTTATCAGAGTGTTTTGTTACCTCAGCTTCTGGCTTCAGTAATCTTCAGGACAAGCTAAGTTTTGATTTTCTTGTTCCACGTTTTGCTTTATTTTTGTCTTGTCCAGCTTGCATATAATTGTCTCTTTGCTGCTGGTTGCTTTAGTGGGCTGTAATTGCTCCTCATGTTCCATGAGTTGGAACATGAGTTCAAGTAATTACAGGATGGTTTTTTGAAGGGTTTTTTGCTGACCGCGCAGTTTACTTTTGTATCCTCTGCTATCTAGTTTTAGCGGGCCTCATTTTGCTGAATCTGTTTTCATACTGTGTATGTGCCTTCCTCTCATTTCACCGTCATTATATGTGGGGGGCTGCTATTTCTGTGGGGTATTTCTCTGGAGGCAAGAGAGGTCTGTGTTTCTTCTAATAGGGGAAGTTAGATCTTCGGCTGGTGCGAGACGTCTAGGATCAATGTAGGCACGTTCCCCGGCTATTGTTATTTGTGTGTTCAGGTTTAGGGTCGCGGTCAGCTCAGGTTCCATCACCCTAGAGCTCGTTGGTGCTTGTCCTTTTGTGATTCCCTGCCATTGGAATCATGATAGTATAGCCGGCCAAAATGTTTGGGCTGAAGTAGGAGGAAAAGTAGTCTGAGGAAGTTTTTTTTTTTTTCTCTCCTCTGAGGTTGCTGCCTAGCCTTAATTGCAGCCAGGCTGATTTTTTTTTTTTCCTCCTCTTAATCCTTGAATGGCTCTGACCTTAGCTGTTTATCATGGACGTCCAGAGTTTAGCTTCCAGCTTGAATAATCTTGCTGCTAAGGTTCAAAATATACAAGATTTTGTTGTACATGCTCCTATGTCTGAACCTAGAATTCCTATTCCAGAGTTCTTTGTTGGAGATAGATCTAGTTTTCTGAATTTTAGGAACAATTGCAGGCTGTTCCTTTCTTTGAAATCTCGCTCTTCTGGAGACCCTGCTCAGCAGGTTAAGATTATTATATCTTTCCTGCGGGGTAACCCTCAAAATTGGGCATTTGCATTGGCACCAGGGGATCCTGCGTTGCTTAATGTGGATGCGTTTTTTCTGGCATTGGGTTTGCTCTATGAGGAACCTAACCAGGAGATTCAGGCTGAAAAAGCTTTATTAGCTCTCTCTCAGGGGCAAGATGAAGCAGAAATATATTGTCAAAAATTTCGGAAATGGTCAGTGCTTACTCAGTGGAATGAGTGCGCCCTGGCTGCAAAGTTCAGAGATGGCCTTTCTGAGGCCATTAAAGATGTTATGGTGGGGTTCCCTGCGCCTACGGGTCTGAATGAGTCTATGACTATGGCTATTCAGATTGATCGGCGTTTACGGGAGCGCAAACCTGTGCACCATTTGGCGGTGTCTTCTGAACAGGCACTTGAGACAATGCAATGTGATAGAGTTCAGTCTAGAAGTGAACGGCAAAACTATAGGAGGAAAAATGGGTTGTGCTTTTATTGTGGTGATTCAGCTCATGTTATATCAGCATGCTCTAAACGCACAAAAAAGGTTGATAAGTCTGTTGCCATTAGTACGTTACAGTCTAAGTTCATTCTGTCTGTGACTCTGATTTGCTCATTATCATCCATTTCCGTCGATGCCTATGTGGATTCAGGCGCTGCCCTGAGTCTTATGGATTGGTCATTTGCCAAGCGATGTGGGTTTAGTCTTGAGCCTCTGGAAGTCCCTATTCCTTTGAAGGGAATTGACTCTACACCTTTAGCTATGAATAAACCTCAGTACTGGACACAAGTGACCATGCGTATGACTCCCGTTCATCAGGAGGTGATTCGCTTCCTGGTATTGTATAATTTACATGATGTTCTAGTACTTGGTCTGCCATGGTTACAAACTCATAATCCAGTCCTTGACTGGAAAACAATGTCTGTGTTAAGCTGGGGATGTCAGGGGGTTCATGATGATGCACCTCCAATTTCTATCGCTTCATCTACTCCTTCTGAGGTTCCTGTATTTTTGTCTGATTATCGGGATGTTTTTGAGGAGCCTAAGCTCAGTTCGCTTCCTCCTCACAGGGATTGCGATTGTGCTATAGATTTAATTCCTGGTAGTAAATTTCCTAAAGGTCGTTTGTTCAATCTGTCAGTGCCAGAGCATACTGCTATTCGGGATTATGTTAAGGAGTCCTTGGAAAAGGGACATATCCGTCCATCTTCGTCCCCTTTGGGAGCAGGTTTTTTTTTCGTGGCCAAAAAAGATGGGTCCTTGAGGCCTTGTATAGATTATCGTCTTTTGAATAAGATTACCGTAAAATATCAGTATCCTTAGCCTTTGTTGACTGATTTGTTTGCTCGCATTAAGGGGGCTAAATGGTTCACTAAGATTGATCTTCGGGGTGCGTATAATCTTATACGAATAAAGCAAGGTGATGAGTGGAAAACCGCATTTAATACGCCTGAGGGCCATTTTGAGTATTTGGTAATGCCTTTCGGACTTTCTAATGCTCCTTCAGTCTTCCAGTCCTTTATGCACGATATTTTCCGTGAATATCTGGATAAATTTATGATTGTGTATTTGGATGATATTTTGTTTTTTTCTGATGACTGGGAGTCTCATGTTCAGCAGGTCAGGAAGGTGTTTCAGGTCCTGCGGGCTAATTCCTTGTTTGTAAAGGGCTCAAAGTATCTCTTTGGAGTCCAGAAGATTTCTTTCTTGGGGTATATTTTTTCCCCTTCTACTATTGAGATGGATCCCGTCAAGGTTCGGGCTATTTGTGACTGGACGCAGCCTGCATCTCTTAAGAGTCTGCAGAAGTTCTTAGGCTTTGCTAATTTCTATCGTCGTTTTATAACTAATTTTTCTAGTGTTGTTAAGCCTTTGACGGATTTGACTAAGAAGGGTGCTGATGTTGCTGATTGGTCTCCTGCGGCTGTGGAGGCCTTTCGGGAACTTAAACGCCGGTTTTCTTCTGCTCCTGTGTTGCGTCAGCCTGATGTTTCGCTTCCTTTCCAAGTTGAGGTTGATGCTTCCGAGATTGGAGCGGGGGCGGTTTTGTCACAGAGAAGCTCCGATTGCTCGGTGATGAAGCCATGTGCGTTCTTTTCTAGAAAATTTTCGCCCACTGAGCGGAATTATGATGTGGGTAATCGGGAACTTTTGGCCATGAAGTGGGCATTTGAGGAGTGGCGTCATTGGCTGGAGGGTGCTAGACATCGTGTGGTGGTCTTGACTGATCACAAAAATCTGATTTACCTTGAGTCTGCCAGGCGTCTGAATCCTAGACAGGCTCGTTGGTCACTGTTTTTCTCTCGTTTCAATTTTGTGGTTTCATACCTGCCAGGTTCAAAGAATGTGAAGGCGGATGCTCTTTCTAGGAGTTTTGTGCCTGACTCCCCTGGAAATTCTGAGCCCACTGGTATCCTTAGGGATGGGGTGATTTTGTCGGCCGTCTTCCCAGACTTGCGACGTGCTTTGCAGGAGTTTCAGGCGGGTAAACCTGATCGTTGTCCGCCTGAGAGACTGTTTGTTCCGGATAGTTGGACCAGTAGAGTCATCTCCGAGGTCCATTCTTCTGCGTTGGCAGGTCATCCTGGAATATTTGGTACTAGAGACTTGGTGGCCAGGTCTTTTTGGTGGCCTTCCTTGTCGAGGGATGTGCGTTCTTTTGTGCAGTCTTGTGAGGTTTGTGCTCGGGCTAAGCCTTGCTGTTCTCGAGCCAGTGGATTGTTGTCACCTTTGCCTATCCCGAAGAGGCCTTGGACGCACATTTCCATGGACTTTATTTCGGATCTCCCTGTCTCTCAAAAAATGTCTGTCATCTGGGTTGTGTGTGACCGCTTTTCTAAAATGGTTCATCTTGTACCCTTGCCTAAGTTGCCTTCCTCCTCTGAGTTGGTCCCTCTGTTTTTCCAGAACGTGGTTCGTTTGCATGGGATTCCGGAGAACATCGTTTCTGACAGGGGATCCCAGTTTGTGTCTAGATTTTGGCGGACGTTCTGTGCTAAGATGGGCATTGATTTGTCCTTTTCGTCTGCATTCCATCCTCAGACGAATGGCCAGACAGAGCGAACTAATCAGATACAAAAACCGTGTGCACTAGCGGTGGACACCGCGTCTGACAGCACCACCATCCAGCTCGGTCTCCTCAGTACCGCTCCTATCTGACTCACACATAAGACGCTGCTTTTGTGTACCCTATGACCATACGGTCTATTCTATTATTCTACAGTACGTTACTGACGAAGGTCCATTCAAGGACCGAAACGTTTATTGGGTACTACTACGATTAAAATTGCACTAAAGCATCAGTTGAGTGCTGGGTTCTTTTTCTTTATAGAGCGAACTAATCAGACCTTGGAAACTTATTTGAGGTGTTTTGTTTCTGCTGATCAGGATGACTGGGTTACCTTTTTGCCGCTGGCCGAGTTTGCCCTTAATAATCGGGCTAGTTCTGCTACCTTGGTTTCTCCTTTCTTTTGTAATTCGGGGTTTCATCCTCGTTTTTCCTCTGGTCAGGTGGAGCCTTCTGATTATCCTGGAGTGGACATGGTGGTGGATGGGTTGCATCGGATTTGGAGTCATGTGGTGGACAATTTGAAGTTGTCCCAGGAGAAGGCTCAGCAGTTTGCTAATCGCCGTCGCCGCGTGGGTCCTCGACTTCGTGTTGGGGACTTGGTGTGGTTGTCTTCTCGTTTTGTTCCTATGAAGGTCTCTTCTCCTAAGTTCAAGCCTCGGTTCATCGGTCCTTATAGGATCTTGGAAATTCTTAACCCTGTGTTGTTTCGTTTGGATCTCCCGGCATCGTTTGCTATTCATAATGTATTCCATCGGTCGTTGTTGCGGAAGTATGAGGTACCTGTTGTTCCTTCGCTTGAGCCTCCTGCTCCGGTGCTGGTGGAGGGAGAATTGGAGTATGTTGTGGAGAAGATCTTGGATTCTCGTGTTTCCAGACGGAAACTCCAATATTTGGTCAAGTGGAAGGGTTATGGTCAGGAGGATAATTCTTGGGTGGTTGCCTCTGATGTTCATGCTGATGATTTGGTCCGCGCTTTTCATAGGGCTCATCCTGGTCGCCCTGGTGGTTCTCGTGAGGGTTCGGTGACCCCTCCTCAAGGGGGGGGTACTGTTGTGAGTTCTGTTTTTGGGCTCCCTCTGGTGGTTACTGATGGTACTGGGTGATTTGTGTTCTGCTGTCTCTGGTGTCCACCTGTTCTATTAGGATTTGGGAGTTTCCTATTTAACCGGGCTTTCTTGTCATTTCCCCGCCGGCTATCAAGGTTATCAGAGTGTTTTGTTACCTCAGCTTCTGGCTTCAGTAATCTTCAGGACAAGCTAAGTTTTGATTTTCTTGTTCCACGTTTTGCTTTATTTTTGTCTTGTCCAGCTTGCATATAATTGTCTTTTTGCTGCTGGTTGCTTTAGTGGGCTGTAATTGCTCCTCATGTTCCATGAGTTGGAACATGAGTTCAAGTAATTACAGGATGGTTTTTTGAAGGGTTTTTTGCTGACCGCGCAGTTTACTTTTGTATCCTCTGCTATCTAGTTTTAGCGGGCCTCATTTTGCTGAATCTGTTTTCATACTGTGTATGTGCCTTCCTCTCATTTCACCGTCATTATATGTGGGGGGCTGCTATTTCTGTGGGGTATTTCTCTGGAGGCAAGAGAGGTCTGTGTTTCTTCTAATAGGGGAAGTTAGATCTTCGGCTGGTGCGAGACGTCTAGGATCAACGTAGGCACGTTCCCCGGCTATTGTTATTTGTGTGTTCAGGTTTAGGGTCGCGGTCAGCTCAGGTTCCATCACCCTAGAGCTCGTTGGTGCTTGTCCTTTTGTGATTCCCTGCCATTGGAATCATGACAGGCACGGAGGTACACCCTTTGCGTCCCAGAGCTTCCAGCAAAACAAATAGACAAGCTGGACAGAAAAAATAGCAACAAATAGCAAAGAAGCACTTAGCTATGCAGAGCAGCAGGCCACAGGAATGATCCAGAGAAACACAAGTCCAACACTGGAACATTGACAGGAAGCATGAATCAAAGCATTAGGTGGGGTTAAGTAGAGAAGCACCTAACGACCTCACCAGATCACCTGAGGGAGGAAACTCAGAAGCAGCAGTACCAGTTTCCTCCACAAATGGAAGCTCCCAGAGAGAATCAGCCGAAGTACCACTTGTGACCACAGGAGGGAGCTCTGCCACAGAATTCACAACAACCACCGCACTATGACCAGACCACATATTACCACCACAAAGTGACCGAATAATATCACATACAAGGAACAAATACCACCGCACTATGACCAGACCACATATTACCACCACAAAGTGACCGAATAATATCACATACAAGGAACAAATACCACCGCACCATGACCAGACCACATATTACCACCACATAGTGACTGAATACAATGCTGATCAGTAATAAAAAAAACCACAATACTAATATCACCATCAGTGCCATTATACACAGGAGATGTGTACTTAGTATGCAGTGTCTGTGTACAGGTTGTACAGTGATCACCGGTGACATTATACACAGGTCCTCTGTATATAGTATACAGTGTATAGTGTCAGAGTACAGGTAACACACTGACTCACCAGTGACGTCTCTAGGTGAAGTCCTTCATCTTTCATCCAGCACAGACTGCCATCACTTCATTCAGCCAGGACTTGTCTCTGCAGGAAATAACACAGTTATCTCGAGCTCCGCTTGCAGAACACATTACTTTTTTCCAACTTCTACATTACACCACATGAAGAAAAAAAGGCGACATAGTGTCACTCTACACAGTAACAGGACCGCCCCCCCATTTAAAACAGTGCCCTCAAAAAATAAAATAAATGTATCACTGCAGTAATAATATCCCTTAATTAGCCCCTATGGTAATAATAATATCCCCCACCCTGGCCCCTTGTGTCTCATTCCTGGCTTCAGCCATATGTTCACCCATCCTGCCCTCATGAGTATCCATCCTGTCCCATGATCCTGCACGATGTCTCCAACCCTGCTCCATCTGTCTCCAATCATGCCCCCATGTCTTTCATCCTGCACCGTGTCTCCAATCATACCGTGTATCTCCATTCTGCCCCGTGTCTCCAATCATGCCCGTATCTCCATTCTGCCCCCTATGGCTCCAATAATGCCCCCATGTCTCCAATCATGCCCCCTGTGTCTCCATTCTGCCTCGTCTGTCTCCAGTCATGCCCCCAGTGTCTCCAGTCATGCCCTGTATCTCCATTCTGCCCTGGTGTCCAGCATTCTGTCCCTGTTTCCAGCATTCTGCCCCTGTATCCAGCATTCTGCCCGTGTCTCATAGTCTGCCCCTCGTGTCCAGCATTCTGCCCCCGTGTCCAGCATTCTGCCCCCATGTCTCACAGTCTGCCCCTCGTGTCCAGCATTCTGCCCCTCGTGTCCAGCATTCTGCCCCTCGTGTCCAGCATTCTGCCCCTGTGTCCAGCATTCTGCCCCCGTGTCTCACAGTCTGCCCCTCGTGTCCAGCATTCTGCTCCTGTGTCCAGCATTCTGCCCCCGTGTCTCAGTCTACCCCTCGTGTCCAGCATTCTGCCCCTGTGTACAGCATTCTGCCCCCGTGTCTCACAGTCTGCCCTTCGTGTCCAGCATTCTGCCTCGGGGCCTCCTGGATCGCCGCTCTAAAAAAAAAAAAAAACACGAGTTCTTACCTGGCCGCGCTCCTGCGGCGGGCGAAGCTCACTCCCTCCACGCAGGTGAAGCACGCACTCGCCGGCGGTTGACAATGACATCAGACGCCGGTGAAGTGCGCACTGCGGCTCAAGTCAGCTGCCAGCCTCCGACTGGCTGGCGGCTGTTAACTATTGACGTGTGGGCGCGGGCCCGCATGTCAATAGCGTGCTGCAGCGCCTGTAGGGGGGCCCGGTGAGCAGATGAGACGGGGCCCGATGCGGGCCCCGTCTGCCCACTGGGCCCCATACGCCAGTCATGGCTGTAATGCCCTGATGGCGGCCCTGTCTGTAACCATAGAAATACAAAGGTCTGCTTAGGAGCTGTAGATGTAGAATCCTTTGTACAAACGCAGCATCCATGACATTATCAAAGGATTTATATCCATTTGCATTTATATAATTACTACTAAATAGTTTAAAAAGCAAAATATAGAAAATAAAAAAAAATGTGAAGAATAAATAACACATGTTCTAATTCTCCCATCTTTTTTGCTGTAGCATAGGCACTACGAAGAAAGGCATTGGACCAACGTACTCATCAAAAGCCTCACGCACCGGTCTCCGAGTCTGTGACCTTCTGTCAGACTTTGATGAGTTTTCATCCAGGTATGGGCTATTGTGTTACCTTATTATTATCCTTGCCTGAAACATTCAAGCACAACAAGATGCCGACGTACATGACAGCAGCTTCTTATCAGTCATCAAGAAGTGTAAAGGTACCGTCACACATAACGATATCGTTAACGATATCGTTGCTTTTTGTGACGTAGCAACGATATCGTTAACGAAATCGTTATGTGTAACAGCGACCAACGATCAGACCCCTGCTGGGAGATCGTTGGTCGCTGCGGAATGATCAGGACTTTATTTCGTCGCTGGATCACCCGCTGACATCGCTGAATCGGCGTGTGTGACGCCGATTCAGCGATGTCTTCACTGGTAACCAGGGTAAACATCGGGTTACTAAGCGCAGGGCCGCGCTTAGTAACCCGATGTTTACCCTGGTTACCATTGTAAAAGTAAAAAAAAAAACACTACATACTTACATTCCTGTAACGTCCTTCAGCGTCAGCTTCCCTGCGTCCCCCGGTGTCAGCGCTGGCCGGCCGTAAATCAGAGCACAGCGGTGACGTCACCGCTCTGCTTTCCGGCCAGCGCTTACACAGTGCAGGGAAGCTGAGGCCGGGGGATGCGACAGGAATGTAAGTATGTAGTGTTTTTTTTTTTACATTTACAATGGTAACCAGGGTAAACATCGGGTTACTAAGCGCGGCCCTGCGCTTACTAACCCGATGTTTACCCTGGTTACCGGGGAACTTCGGCATCGTTGGTCGCTGGAGAGCTGTCTGTGTGACAGCTCTCCAGCGACCAAACAGCGACGCTGCAGCGATCGGCATCGTTGTCTATATCGCTGCAGCGTCGCTTAATGTGACAGTACCTTAAGTATGGGTGTAGGATTGTGGTTGTTCAAGGTCAGAAAAGAAGGTCTTCTCCACTTTGGTCTGTAGACTGTGACTGATAGTGAAGCTTCTCACACTTGACATCTATCTATCCCATATCTATCTATCTGCCAGCATGTGAGATGAGTATTGTCTCATCAGTCCAGGATTCTGGGATCATCAAATGTTCTATTTTGTAGGTTCAAAAACCTGGCACATCAGCATCAGTCCATGTTCCCAAATCTGGAGGTGGATATAGAAGGACAGCTGAAGAAACTGAAGGTAAGACAAAGCTCCGCATGTAGTATACAGGCTGCCACAAATGCCACAGCAAAGAATGTTATTTCCCCTAAACCCAACAAGCTATATGTTACAGAACCCCCCAGCACCAAGAATGTTATGCAGTACTAGATGGCAGCCCGATTCTAAAGAATCGGGAGTCTAGAATCCATATATACTTTATTTATTCAAATGTAAGAATAATACAATTAATAAATAATAGTAAGAAAGAACAAAAATAATAGGCAGTATATGGAGAAAACACCAAACAAAAGTTCAAAATTGGTGTGAAAATGTCACTGAACCACTTCACAACTAAATATATATAGTTTTGGTAAATGGTATTATCATTTTTTTGACGAAATTCGGCAGGAGCTTGAAGAGCAACGTCACTGGGCCCGCCTCCACGCAGTAGAAACTTGCTGTGAGGTAAAAATTCAAAAATCACACCAAAATGGCGGGCGGAGTGTGTCACAGTACGGCACGTTTCTGATTGGTCGCTCGCAGCAGGCGGCAACCAATCAGACACTGGACACTGTTGACGTCACTTATCTCCGGACATTAGCTCCGGACATTAGCTCCGGACATTAGCTCCGGACATTATCTCCGCACATTAGCTCCGGACATTAGCTCCGGACATTAGCTCCGGACAAAGCCACGGAAGTTGGCACAAATTGCAGGAAGTAGTATTCTAGGCAATTAATCTCCGGACATTAGCTCCGGACATTAGCTCCGGACATTAGCTCCGGACATTAGCTCCGGACAAAGCCACGGAAGTTGGCACAAATTGCAGGAAGTAGTATTCTAGGCAATTATATATTAGATATGTATGTATAATAGTTTCCATGTGAAATGCATCAGTCCACAGGCTGCGCCCCTGGACAAGATATTCTCTTTCTGACCTCCCCCCACCTTTGTAATTCCCACAGTAAATATCGGCAGGCTCCGGCCCCCTGAGGCTATTGTAATGTATGTCTGGCCTGCTGTTTTCCTATTGGCCTGCCCTGTGTATATGTGTCACATATTCTGTGTGCTGTAAATAAAGGGTGTTCTTAGACTGGAAATACGTGGAGAAGCAGTCAGCTTTTATATGCTCTCATGTAATCAAGAAATTCCTGCCAGCGTCCTTCATTCAGAATCTAGCAAAAGCAGAGTGGACCTCCTGAAACAAGGGGGGTGCTGAAGGAGGTACTCCAGCACAGTAGACCCCGTTACACTATAGTAATCTACTCATTATAGGATGACTTATAACTGTATTATAACGTCCTGTAATATCACAGTTACACTGACTCTCTAAACTAATAGACCATCCTATACCACTCATCTCTTCTGTCATTTTCTTTAACGTTCTAGATGTACGCTGAGAAAATCCGGCCAATGGTTCGAGATGGTGTATACTTCATGTACGAAGCCCTTCATGGATCTCCAAAGAAGATTTTGGTGGAAGGAGCTAATGCTGCGCTACTTGACATTGACTTTGGTTAGTAAATCTAAGATGGATGAATGGATGAATGGAACGATTGATGGATGGATGTTACGATGGATGGATGGAACGATGGATGGATGGAACGATGGATAGATGGAACGACGGATGGATGGATAGAACTGTGGATGGAACGATGGATTGATGGATGGATGGAATGATGGATAGATGGAATGATGGATGGATAGACCGTTGCATGGATAGAACGATGGATGGATGGAATGATGGATGGATGGTATGATGGATGGAATTATTGATGGATGGGTGGATGGAATGATGGATGGATGGATGGATAGATGGAATGATGGATGGATAGACCGTTGCATGGATAGAATGATGGATGGATGGAATGATGGATGGATGGATGGTATGATGGATGGAATTATTGATGGATGGGTGGATGGAATGATGGATGGGTAGAATGTTGCATGGGTAGAATGATGGATGGAAGGATGGATGGAATGATGGATGGATAGAACGTTGCATGGGTAGAATGATGGATGGATGGATGGAATGAGGGATCGCTAGAATGTTGCACGGATAGAATGATGGATGGATGGATGGATGGACGGAGCGATGGATGGATGGAACAATAGATGGAAGGAACGATGGATGGATGGAACAATGGATGGATGGAATAACAATTCTCCTATATGTTAATAGCCCAGATAATCCGTTGCCTGATTCTAATAATAACCTATGACCAGTGCACAATGTAAATTACCATACAATTTCTGTTACCGTTTTGTTGCATTTTGCACATATTTTTGGAATTGTATTTGCATAATTGATAAAATGATCTATTCTAGAGAGGATTTTCAGAGGGCAGAAATAATGAACTGATTTGTCCCGATCTCTGTGCTGTGTGGTCATCGATGTGTGACAGAGAGAACAAGTAAAATCATGATGTACACTAATATAATAAATGACATAATGGTGATTAAACAATGTATCTATTTAATGAGAAGAAAGCTATTCTACAGTAATTAGCTCGGGGGTTGGACATATTATATAGTATCTGGACTGTAATTATCGGATTATTTTATTCATTAATGTCAGGCTTCACCCAGACTCATTGTGGAGGCGGCGGCAGTCGCTGATTAAACACACGCATCGCAAATTGGGTTAAATTAATTTATTGATGTCATCGACTATTCATAGAAAGTGAATGCTCACAAAGGATACTTACAAAGAAAACATGGATCTATTAAAGGGCATTTCCAGAAATGTGCATCGTTGACCTAAGCCCAAGGTCCCCATACACATTGGATTAAATTCAGCTGAAGCTGCCCATGTCAGCGGGAACCACCGACCACCTAATGTGTATTCTCCCCTGACATGGGTGATAAGGATTGGCCAGATAGAATCCCAATGCCAGAGCCTTACTTTTCCCCAGGCAGATAAGCCATCACATTTCTGGAAATGCCCTTTAATAGATCCGTGTTTTCTTTGTCACATGTGTGACCTATGGGGCCACCACCAATTTGCAGACCAAAAGGTGCCACATTGGGTGTGGTGTTTTCCACCCACAAACTTCAATGTTACTGAGAAATCAGCATTTGATTGGATATGTAGATGAGGCTGAAGACCTATGTTAGATCTGAAGCCTCTGTCACTCCAGCTCTATTCCCCGCCCAGCACCACCGCCTTCTCCTGCTTGACTGACAGCTTCTATGCTGTATGACTTCAGGCAAAGGTGCTGCCAGCCAAACATGAAGTGGCAGGGCAGAGCGGGAAAAAAGCTGGAGTGACAGAGGCTTCAGATCTACCGTAGCACTTCAGCCTCATTTGTATATCCAAATCAAATGCTGGTTTCTCAGTAATGGAGGAATGGACTGGCCATCTAAAGGTATCGCTGGACTTGTCTATAAGAGCCATACGTGCACATAAATAGTTTTGGGGTGAAATCCTAGACATATTCCCCTTTAATGGGATTTTGGGTAAGTGTCTCAAAGAAGTTGCACTGTATGTTTTTGATTTTAATTTTTTGCTCTTTCCCCTAATGCGGCCTCCCTATCTGCAGGTACATATCCTTTTGTGACATCATCAAATTGTACAGTGGGAGGCGTTTGCACTGGACTTGGAATCCCCCTTCAGAATATAGGGGACGTCTATGGTGTGGTGAAAGCTTATACCACCAGAGTGGGCATAGGAGCCTTCCCAACAGAACAGATAAATGTGAGTACTCCGAGACCACAGAATTGTAAAAATATTTAAAAAAAAGTCTCTTTCACAATTGTGATACAGTTCAGATTTTGTGCGACTGGTCTGCTCCCCTTATTGCATGCCAGCGGACTACCCCATACTTCCAAGGATCAGCTGCATAATTGGTTTCACTCCGAGCATCCTCATCCACCTACCTGAGATATAGTTATATTTTTTTTTTAGATTCATGGACCCCTGATGATGTTAGGTCCTTAGCAGCACTTATAGACTAGGAACGTGAAAAATCTTTGTTATCTTCCTCTGCAGCAACACTTCACTTACATTAAAGGGGTTCTATGGAAAAGAACAATATGGCTGTTTTGTTAGTAAAGCAGCGCCATAACCATCCACACTTTGTGTCTGGTATTGCAAAATGGCCCCATTCACTCTAACAGAGCTGAGCTGCAATACCAGACACAACCTATATACAAGTGTGGCGCTGTTTTTCAAATCCTGGACGACCCTTTTAAGGATTAAACAAAATGCAGTAACATCAATGAGATGTCCATGTAATGCTTGGAGGAATTAGGTCATCTGGAGGGAGAGACACTCTTCATAGCCACTCTCCACTCACTCTCCTTTATTATATGGATATTACATCATGGGGAATATGAATGGACTATCTAAAGAAGACTCAGTGTGAGAATAGGGTGTCAGTAATTGAGTCTTAAAGGGAACCTATCATGTCCCCAAATGCTATTAACAGTAGATATAGGGTTAATCTGCAGGATAATAGTGTTTCATTGCTGTCCCACCGCATTATTAAAAGTGCAGCTACTGGAAGAAAATTAACCTTATTTCTTCCAGGAGCTGCCAGCTTTCAGTCATAGAGGAGTGCGCACAGCGGCTACAGGCATCGCTAAGTACACATGCCCGGCACTTTGACAGCTCATAGCGCAGCGCATCTGTGCAGAACGAGCTATCAATCTAAGGGTTGGGGCGTGCTTCCCGTCACTGTGTACTGAGCAATGACTGAAGTCACTCTGGGGACGCCTCTATGACTGAAAGCCGGAGATTACTGGGAGGAATAAAGTTCACTTTCTACTGTTAGCCGGGCTTTCAGTAAGGCGGCCAGATGGTATTGGGACTGGAAATTAACCCTATATCTACAGGTTAATAGTCTTTGGAACATAACTGGTTCCCTTTAAAAAAAAATTGGTTAAGTCGTTGTTCTAAGCACCATGGGGCTGTGTGTTTGGAAGAGCTTCATAGTGCCATGAATTTGGAGATAAAACATTTACTGGTGAGAATTATCAGCCATGGACCATCTTCATGGATAAGTGATAGAAGGGTTAGGTCCCTTCACAACGTTTCTTCTATGAATGAAGGTGTAGCTTATTTACTCACAGAACACCTTGCTCTTTCTTCTTTCCAAGGAAATCGGTAACCTTCTTCAGACTCGTGGTCACGAGTGGGGAGTAACCACAGGCCGGAAAAGGAGATGTGGCTGGTTAGACCTGATAATTTTAAGATATGCCCACATGATCAATGGTTTCACTGCGTAAGTCAATCAATGGTAACTCAAAGCACAGACCCAAACCCAGAGACACAGTACAAGGCCAGGACCACAGAGATCAATAGCATTATAGACGCCATTTTATTGAGTTTATGGGGATGGCTTCTTGACCACATTACAGAAGGTGTCCTCACAACAGTCCCAAGTATTTCTCTATAGTTCATAGATCATCCTGTTGCACTTTGTGAAAGTGATCTTCTTTTTCCTTTTACGACAAAGAAAACATTAACACTTTAGTCATTTGTTTCAGTAAAATTCATATACGGTAAATCAATAGTACATGTGAACGTAGGAAACTCTGTAAAATATCTGATCACAGAAATGTTTCTTTCTCCACTTAATTGCTATTTTCCCTCCCTCTCTCGCCTCTTGAACTCAACATTAACTCAGAAATACAGTTAAAATCCTTCTAAAGAGGCAGACTGCTGCCAGCACACTGAGAGATCACATTACAGCTACCGATATGAAGTCTTTGGAAATGAGAGGGTCAAGGATATACAGTGCCTTGCAAAAGTATTCGGCCCCCTTGAACTTTTCAACCTTTTTCCACATATCATGCTTCAAACATAAAGATATCAAATGTAAATTTTTGGTGAAGAATCAACAACAAGTGGAACACAATTGTGAAGTTGAACGAAATTTATTGGTTATTTTACATTTTTGTGGAAATTTGAAAACTGAAAAGTGGGGCGTGGAATATTATTATTTCGTTCAACTTCACAATGGTGTTCCACTTGTTGGTTCTTCACAAAAAATTTACATTTAGTATCTTTATGTTTGAAGCATGATATGTGGAAAAAGGAGGATGAAAGTGAGAGAGACAGGTAAACTCTGCTGCTACTTTTTTATAATTATTTTAGTTCACACCAGTGCTGGATTCACATCTACAATGCTCAGTACTGCAGTATAATGGTTCTGCGCATGTGCTACTGTACATAGACAGGAGAGCAGAAATCTCTTTTCACTGTGTGCTGTGCATGGGTGACATCATAGCATCTAGTCTTCACTCACTAGTTAAAAAATTAGATAGAAAACCTACAGAGGGGAAAACTAGTTGAAAAACAAAACGAGGTACAAGTGAGGTAATGGCCACTAACAGGATTAAAGGGATTGTCCAGGCTTGGGATACAATCTGCAGTCACTCTACGTGACTGCAGACTTATGAAACCTCACACCACGCAGGATTTTCTGGTGCCAGGAACAGGCGGGTGCATGACCCCAGGTATGCGATTTGCATATATATAGTGACATGATGACTAGACATGCTCGGCCTCTTTCACTACAAGTGTATTGAGCGAGGCTGGACACGTCTTGTCGGAATGTGGCCAGAAGTATGCAAATCGTATATTTGCAGTAACATTACCACCCACTCCTGGCACCGGAAATCCTGATAGCTTACGCTGTGTGAGCTGTGAAGATTCACAAGTCTGCAGTCACATAGAGTAACTGTAGACTTGTACACCAAACCTGGACATCCCCTTTAATTTATTTTGAACAGTTACCTGAAATGACAGGTCCATTTTAATATAAAACACATTAAAGTACTTTTTACAGGACAATTGCATCTAGAATGATTTCGTCTGATGCTGACTAGCGATGAGCGAACGTGGTAGGATAAGGTGTTATCCGCCCATACTCGGGTGCTAACCGAGGATCTTCTGTGTGCTCGAATAATATGTTCCACTTCCTGCTCCTACATGTCTCACGGCTGTTTGACAGCAGCAACACATGTAGGGGGTTACCTGTTTGTTAGGCAATCCCTGCATGTGTTGCGGCTGCCATACACCAGTGAGATATGCAGCCGCCTAGACTCACACATATTTTTCGAGCACACCGAAGACCCTCGGTTCGCTCATCACTATTGCTGACCTCTTTGACTTGAGGACCTGAACTACTAAGGAGACCCACCCCACATACGAATATGGCTTTAGGTGGAGATTACTACTTGTTTAAACCATTTATCTTTTCTTTTCAGCCTGGCACTTACAAAACTGGATATTTTAGACTCTCTGGATGAGATTAAAATTGGTGTAGCATACAGACTGAATGGGAAGAGAATCCCATATTTTCCAGGTTTGTCCATTTCTAGTGTCTTGATATATATGGCTTTGGGTGAGAAGGGGAAATCTATAGGAGCTCACCAATTCGCTGTCCAAGAGACGACTTCACCTGAATTCAGTTTGTAGAACTTTGCAGTTGTAGTACAACATTAAAGGGAATCTGTCAGAAGGATCAACCCTCTAAAGTCATCCATATGGGCATGCAGGTCATAGGAAACAATAAAATGATACCTTGATGTCTGCGATCCGATGTCTTACTCCAGAAAAATGCACATTTTCCTTAATACCTTAATATGTAAATGAGCTCTTGAGATCTATGGGCTGGATATAGATCTCCATGAGAATCTGCCTTCAGAGCTTGTTTTAAATGAAAGTAGATGATACCAGTGTGAGACATTAATCAAAAGAGCAGACTGTCAGTCATTTCATGTCTCACACTGGTAACGCCCCCTTTTATTTATAAGGAGCCCTGGAGATAGTTTCTCAGGGAGATCTATGTCCGGGCCATAGATCTTACCAGCTCATTTATATATTAAGAAAACGGTGGATTTCTCTAGAATTAAGACATCGGATCACAGAGATCAAGATATCATATTATTTGACTTTCTACGACCTGCATGCCCATATAGACGGCTTAGGAGGGGTAATCCTACTGACAGATGCCCTTTAAGGTATAACTAAACTTATAAACATCTTTTGATATTTTCAAGACCTTTTAAAAGTCCTTTAGATCTATGGAGGGTCAAAGTCCTGAGACTGAACCACAGGTTAGAATCTTTCATCCAAATTTAGAGTTACTCAGAAGTGTAACAACAAGCTATGGACATGTGACACACAATGCCAAGATTGCCATACCCCTAGTGCCATTAAGTCTACTTTAATTAAAGGTGAACAGATAAACTCCCTTAAACACAGGGTTTCTATATGGACTGCGGCTTAAAAAGTGAACCCTAAGCAACATGTATGGCCAATCAGCCGTGCAAAACCACGTGGCTCTATATAAAGCACTTGAGTCTGTACAGTGTGATGGATGTGCCCCATGATCCAAGCAAGATGGCCATTGAAGAACCCATTTTTTGGAAGCACTCTGAACAGTAATTTGGGTGGGGGGGATTTTCTTACCTACTAGCCAGTCAGATGCCCTTGTTACATATTGTGCCGCCCCAGCAGCACAGGATTAAAAAACATAAATGAATTGTGAATGCAATGATTATATTCCCCCATTATGTCTCGTCATAGCAAATCAAGAAATACTACAGAAGGTAGAAGTGGAATATGAAGCCATGCCAGGATGGAAGTGTGACACCACCGGTGCCAGGAAATGGGAAGACCTTCCTGCCAAGGCGCAGAGCTATATCAGATTTGTGGAGAACCACATTGGAGTGCCTGGTATGTGTCATATGGATCAGAGTCGCTTTTTTTAGTTTAAGCAGATAACAATATAAATGATTTAAGCCCTCCCAACACATTAGACCAATGTTGACCAAAACTGCCGATATCGATGGTTTTGGCCGATAGTCTAATGTATATAGGAGCCCGGGACAATTTCGGACTGCAGATCGTATCAATTTAGGGATAAGACGTGTCTGGCTGAGGCTTTTTCATAGAGAACACAGGAGCAATCCGCTGAGCGAGAAACGGCCGAGGAGGGGCTGCCAGCCGAACGATCAGCCAAAGCGTTGTTCATGCAGAATATGAGTAGAGACTGAAAAATAAGTAAAGGGCTATTTCCAGAATCACAAGTGATCCCCTATCTGAAGGACCCCCAGCGATGCAGAGTTAGGGGCTCTGCACATTCCAATCCTGCATGAAGCGTTGTTGTGCATGCTTCTCCTTTGCTCCACTCATTGTCTATGGGGTTACTAGAAAAAGCCGTGCGCTGTACACCTCCGCTACAGAGTCCTGATCCCAGCAGTTGGATCCTCCATTATAATCTTTATTTTTTATATAGCGCTAACATATTCCGCAGCGCTTTACAGTTTGCACACATTATCATCGCTGTCCCCGATGGGACTCACAATCTAAATTCCCTATCAGTATGTCTTTGGAATGTGGGAGGAAACCGGAGAACCCGGAGGAAACCCACGCAAACACGGAGAGAACATATAAACTCTTTGCAGATGTTGTCCAGGGTGGGATTAGAACCCAGGACTCCAGCGCTGCAAGGCTGCTGTGCTAACCACTGCGCCACCGTGCTGCCCATTATTAAGCAAGTTATCCCCCAACCTACTTATTATGGAATAATATCTTGTGATTTTGAGACTAACCCTCTGTAAATCCTACACATATCCGGTGGTCCTAAACTATGATGTGATACGTTATATTAGAATGCACGCCACAGGAAATAATCACATGGAGAACATTATAATTAATCAGGGATGATGGGTGTATCATGGTAAACTTGCACTTCACTTCTTTTTAAAAAGTGACCCTGTTCTCCGCAAACCTTTTATTTTATCGCCAAGAGGACCGCCACCGTTCTGTCTAGCAGTGGTGGCCGAACATGTGCAGTGCTTACAAGCTCCTTCATAATGAGCTTGTAGGCAAAGCGTAAAAATGCCTCACACAGCAGCATCCAGAGTGCATAGTGTGGGCCAACAGCGTGACAATACTGCTGGTCCGAGCTGGCAATCAATCAGGTGCACACCGAGCAATTGGGAAGAGAGGAAGCTGGAGAGCGGTGTGGATTACAGGAGTGGAGGAAAGAAAGCTCACTTTGTATTATAAAGCTCTATCACATATATAATATATAGTGACCGGCTGTCTCAATCGTATTTGTAGTCACTTGTGTCTTGTTTTTACTTGCAGTCAAATGGGTTGGCGTTGGAAAGTCAAGAGAGTCTATGATTCAGCTGTTCTAGTGTTCAATACACCAGATGTCCAATCCCCGATAACAGCAGCTTGGACAGAGAATAGTGTGTACTACAGCGTATTGTGGACCTGGTGTGACAATGGTTTCCCACTTTGTAACAGGTCGTGACAACCTACAATTATCTAAATAAAACCGGGTTTGCAATAAACTTGTCTTCTGCTTATATTCCCAAACTGCCCCAAGTTCTAGGAGTTGTCATTGTCTCATCTGGACAACCACTTCTTTCACCTTCTGCAGGTATGACGGCTCTGACCAATATTGATCATCTGAGGATAGCTGCACGCTACCACTCATTTCCCCTGTAGTGGATTCAGGAGGGGAAATGTAGTTTTGCAAAGTGTCTCCTGCTCTACGCCAGCCATTGTAATCTGATAATGATGCATCGGGTATCTATCAGAGCTTATGACCTTTTAGAACACACAAATAGTAATCTGCAGATTTGTTCCAAGACTACAGAGCACCAAAAGTGTCACAAATACTTATCTGGAGAGATGCAGTCGTGTGAAAACATACTTTATATGGACAAAAGACTTGTGCCCCCTCCACATTATGCCTACGGGAGATTTTCTGACCTCCCATTCTAAAGCCATAAGCATTGAAAAGGAGTTACCGAACTATAAAGTTTGCATATATAACAGCCTCCACTCGTCAGTGAAGGTTTTCCTTTTCTACAAGATTTAAGAGGTGTCTGTGGAAACCTTTCCCCCTTCATCCAGAAGAGCATTTGTGAGGGAAAACCCTTATGTTGGTGAGAGATCGGGCTCACAATCTCTGATCTAGGTCATCCCAAAGGTGTTGATGGGGTTGAGGTCCAGGCTCTGTGCAGCCGCTCATGTTCTTCGCACCAAACGCCCCCAATCATGCCTTTAATGGACCTTGCGCACAGTTATGAGGAACAAAAAATGTCCTTCCCCAAACTGTCCCCACAAAGCTGGAAGCCACAATTGTCCGCAATGTCTTGTGAAGTATTTAGATTTCCCTTCACTGGAATTAAGGGGCCAAAAAATAAGCCTATAGCATTATCCTTCCTACACAAAACTATACAGAGGGCATAATGTAGGCAGGTGGGTAACATTCTCCTGGCATTCAGCAAACCCAGACTTCTCCATCACAGAAGTGTAATATGTCAGTGTTGGCCATGGAAACTCATACCATGAAATCCCTGGTGGGAGCACAGTATTTGTGCTGATGTTAATACCAGAGAAAATCTGGACTCTGCAGTTATGGAGTCAGCGGAGAGTTGGAGACTTTTCTGTCCTCTGCTTCCCAGCACTTGATGACCCCACTCTGTAATTTTATGTGGTCTCCACTTCGTGGCTGAGTTCCTTCCACTTCCCAATAATATCACTCACAGGTGACTGAGGAAGATGTAGGAGGAAAGAAATGTCATGAACGGACTTGATACATCGGTGGCTCCTATTACAGGACTGTGCTGGTATCTGTGAGATCTGCACCACCAGCCATCTGTCACGTTAGTAAAGACAGAAGACATGTGGGGGGTTATCCTACAAGGGCAGTGGCACTGTATGAGATATACGGGGGAGTTTGGAAGGGTGAAGCGCCGGATCTGCTATACATCAGGGGGCAAGGGGCTGGAGGTTACACACCAGGGGCAAAGGGTATGTGATACACGGTGGGCGGGCGAGGCGCCGGGTGTTATACCCCGGGGGCAATGTCACTGAGTGAAAAAACTAATTCAACTGGCCATATAGTGCATTTATATCCAGGTGAAGCTGTGTGAAAGCATATTACATAACTAAGCAATTTTAAATCCACAACAGTTCCCATTGGGATATCATCCAGATTTCCTAGATTCTTGACTATCAGGTACATACAGTGGGGCAAAAAAGTATTTAGTCAGTCAGCAATAGTGCAAGTTCCACCACTTAAAAAGATGAGAGGCGTCTGTAATTTACATCATAGGTAGACCTCAACTATGGGAGACAAACTGAGAAAAAAAAATCCAGAAAATCACATTGTCTGTTTTTTTAACATTTTATTTGCATAATATGGTGGAAAATAAGTATTTGGTCAGAAACAAAATTTCATCTCAATACTTTGTAATATATCCTTTGTTGGCAATGACAGAGGTCAAACGTTTTCTCTAAGTCTTCACAAGGTTGCCACACACTGTTGTTGGTATGTTGGCCCATTCCTCCATGCAGATCTCCTCTAGAGCAGTGATGTTTTTGGCTTTTCACTTGGCAACACGGACTTTCAACTCCCTCCAAAGGTTTTCTATAGGGTTGAGATCTGGAGACTGGCTAGGCCACTCCAGGACCTTGAAATGCTTCTTACGAAGCCACTCCTTCGTTGCCCTGGCGGTGTGCTTTGGATCATTGTCATGTTGAAAGACCCAGCCACATTTCATCTTCAATGCCCTTGCTGATGGAAGGAGGTTTGCACTCAAAATCTCACGATACATGGCCCCATTCATTCTTTCATGTACCCGGATCAGTCGTCCTGGCCCCTTTGCAGAGAAACAGCCCCAAAGCATGATGTTTCCACCACCATGCTTTACAGTAGGTATGGTGTTTGATGGATGCAACTCAGTATTCTTTTTCCTCCAAACACGACAAGTTGTGTTTCTACCAAACAGTTCCAGTTTGGTTTCATCAGACCATAGGACATTCTCCCAAAACTCCTCTGGATCATCCAAATGCTCTCTAGCAAACTTCAGACGGGCCCGGACATGTACTGGCTTAAGCAATGGGACACATCTGGCACTGCAGGATCTGAGTCCATGGTGGCGTAGTGTGTTACTTATGGTAGGCCTTGTTACATTGGTCCCAGCTCTCTGCAGTTCATTCACTAGGTCCCCCCGCGTGGTTCTGGGATTTTTGCTCACCGTTCTTGTGATCATTCTGACCCCACGGGGTGGGATTTTGCGTGGAGCCCCAGATCGAGGGAGATTATCAGTGGTCTTGTATGTCTTCCATTTTCTAATTATTGCTCCCACTGTTGATTTCTTCACTCCAAGCTGGTTGGCTATTGCAGATTCAGTCTTCCCAGCCTGGTGCAGGGCTACAATTTTGTTTCTGGTGTCCTTTGACAGCTCTTTGGTCTTCACCATAGTGGAGTTTGGAGTCAGACTGTTTGAGGGTGTGCACAGGTGTCTTTTTATACTGATAACAAGTTTAAACAGGTGCCATTACTACAGGTAATGAGTGGAGGAAAGAGGAGACTCTTAAAGAAGAAGTTACAGGTCTGTGAGAGCCAGAAATCTTGATTGTTTGTTTCTGACCAAATACTTATTTTCCACCATAATATGCAAATAAAATGTTAAAAAAACAGACAATGTGATTTTCTGGATTTTTTTTTCTCAGTTTGTCTCCCATAGTTGAGGTCTACCTATGATGTAAATTATAGACGCCTCTCATCTTTTTAAGTGGTGGAACTTGCACTATTGCTGACTGACTAAATACTTTTTTGCCCCACTGTATAAGACCGCAGAGGTCTGTAAAACATACCAGAATGCTGTCACTTCCAAATGCCCTATAAAAGTGAAAAATGGATTAAAACTCTACATTGCACCAGATTACTAAAAGATCCGTACCTAAAACTGTAACAAACCTGGTTATCGATATTATATGCCTCATCATAAGCCGTTCTCCAGCGGTAAATCTCTGGTTTACCATACACATCCAATGGGATATCAGACTTTTTGGTGCAAGTATCTTCTGCAAACCTGACCAAGCTGTTTTGTGGAGAGCGGAAACGTACATTTCTACCTGCGAAACTTTACACATGGAGAACACAAAGCAGGGGAAACAAATAAAAGCAAATAAATAAATATTTCTATCATCATTTTCTCTTTATTTACAATCGATAGCTTTAACATTTATTAATGGGACTAGAGGAAATCAGCAGAGGTTTTATTATAGAGTTTGACATTGCTGAATAGAGAGGTGTCTCACCTTTGCTCTGGTTTATGACTTGTTTTGTGCAGTCTGTTCATTTCTATATCCATAGCTGCTATGTAAAATACAACATGAAAAACAGAAAACAATATATCTCCTCTGGTAACTAATATATATATTTGTTAAAGACCATTTCCACCTATAAACATTTTTTACAGTAAAATTGTCCTTTTTGTCACTTGTTTCTCATTAGGATGTCGGAGCAAAAAAAAAATAAAAAGGTCATAGAGCATATCAGAAAAAGGTTATAAATACATGTGTAAGAGCTGACACCTTACTTGTAAGCCCGGGCTGCTGGAAATAGCAAGGGCGCGCTATGTTGTGTCCGTAGAGTTTGTTGTCCTCGTTACCAGGTGACAGCCATCAAGGCCACTGGGGTGGCAGGAACCAGCGCCTGGAGTTTAGAATTTGCAACTTTTAAAATCAACCCTCTCACATTGCAATACAATTTAGAACTGATCTCTTTTTATGCACATATTCTTTTTGTTTTTGCCTGCAAAATAGAACAATGTCCAAACGATATACATCAGAGTTCATTATCTACAGAGCCATGATCTGGTGTCTGAGGATGCTCATCTGCAGTAGTGCTCATACCATTTACAGCAACGGCAACAGAATTCTGTTCTTGACAAGGACTGCAACTGCCGTGCGGACTTCTGTTGTTAGGCTCATCTTGTAAGGTGGATCCTCAAAGAATAAGGTCCAGGCACACAAGAAACAGGTAGCAGAAGTATTGGAGACAGTAGGTGGTTAGAAGACTGGAAAGCAGGTAGCAGAGGTCCTGGAGACCACAGATTGGCAGGTATCAAAATTTCTGGAGAAAGCTGTCGGACAGGAGACCAGGAACAGGTACCAGAGGTTCTGGAGACCGCAGGTGGACAGGAGACTGTAAACAGGTACCAGAGGTTCTAGAGACAGCTGGCGGACAGGAGACCAGGAACAGGTACCAGAGGTTCTGGAGACCGTAGATGGACAGGAGACTGGGAACAGCTACAGAAGGTCCTGGAGACTGCAGGCGAACAGGAGACAGGGAACAAGCACCAGAGGTTCTGGAGACTGCAGGCGGACAGGAGACAGGGAACAAGCACCAGAGGTTCTGGAGACTGCAGGCGGACAGAAGACTGGGAGCAGGTAGCAGAGGTTCTGGAGACCACAGGCGGACAGAAGACTGGGAGCAGGTACCAGAGGTTCTGGAGACTGCAGGTGGACAGGAGACAGGGAACAGGCACCAGAGGGTCTGGAGACCGTAGGCACACAGGAGGCCGGGAGCAGGTACCAGAGGTCCTGGAGAATGCAGGTGGACAGGAAACCGCAAACAGGTACCAGAGGTTCTGGATACCGCAGGCAGATAGGAGACCGGGAACAGGTATCAAAGGTTCTGGAGACAGCAGATAAGTCGCAAAAGTCCTGGAAAATGCAGGCACTTAGAAGTCTTAATACCAAGAGACACAGGTGTGTGTCTTGGTGGGCCTTATATATGCTCAGGTACATGGCTGGCTCCATGTGTTCGGTGGCCCAGGGCAAAAGAGTATCAGTGGACCCCTTTAACACATACCACAATTCATGATGCACAGACACGGTAGAGAAATATAAGTATAGTACAATGCCAAATATTTCACTTCTTACATTACATGAGTGATATCAATAGCTCAGAAACTGGACAGTATAGTCCTCCATACAGTATTATGGACACCACATAGTGCTCCATACAGAATAATGAGCCCCATATAATGCTCCATAAAGAATAATGGGCCCCATATATTGCTCCAAACAGAATAATGAGCCCCATGTATTGATCCATGCAGAATAATGGACCCCATATAATGCTCCATACAGAATAATGAGCCTGATATATTTCTCCATACAGAATAATAGATCCCATATAATGCTCCATACAGAATAATAAACCCATATATTGCTCCATACAGAATAATAGACCCCATATAATGCTCCATACAGAATAATAAACCCCATATATTGCTCCATACTTTATAATGAGCCCCAGATATTGCTCTATACAGAATAAAGGACAAATATATTGCTCCATACAGTATACGATGGGCACCATATAATGCTCCGGTATATGATGGGCCCCATAAGGTGCTTCATATACACCGCTCAAAAAAATAAAGGGAACACTAAAATCTCACATCCTAGATATCACTAAATGAAATATTCCAGTTGTGAATCTTTATTCATTACATAGTGGAATGTGTTCAGAATATTAAGGCTATGTGCACACGTTGCGGGGGTCTGTGCCAAGCTGTGAGGGTCTGTGCCAGGCTGCGGGGGTCTGTGCCAGGCTGCGGGGGGGTCTGCGCTGGGCTGCGGGGGGTCTGTGCTGGGCTGTGGGGGGTCTCTGCTGGGTTGCGGGGGTCTGCGCCGGGCTGTGGGGGTCTGCGCCAGGCTGCGGGGGTCTGTGCCGGGCTGCGGGCGTCTGCGCTGGGCTGTGGGGGGTCTGTGCCGGGCTGTGGGGGGTCTGTGCTGGGTTGCGGGGGTCTGCACCGGGCTGCGGGGCTCTCTGCCAGGCTGCGGGGGTCTGTGCCGAACTGCATGGGGTCTGCGCTGGGCTGCGGGGGGTGTGCGTTGGGCTGCGGGGGTCTGCGCTGGGCTGCGGGGGGTCTGTGCCAGGCTGCGGGGGTCTGTGCTGGGCTGCGGGGCTCTGCGCCGGGCTGGGGGGGTCTGTGCTGGGCTGTGGGGGGTCTGCGCTGGGCTGCGGGGGGTCTGTGCCGGGCTGCGGGGGGTCTGTGCTGGGTTGCGGGGGTCTGCGCCGGGCTGCGGGGGTCTGCGCCGGGCTGTGGGGGATCTGTGCCGGGCTGCGGGGGACTGTGCCAGGCTGCAGGGGGTCTGTGCCGGGCTGCGGGGGGTCTGCACTGGGCTGTGGGGGTCTGCGCTGGGCTGCGGAGGGTCTGTGCCGGGCTACGGGGGGTCTGCGCCAGGCTGTGGGGGGTCTGTGCCGGGCTACGGGGGGTCTGCGCCAGGCTGCGGGGGTCTGTGCCGGGCTGCGGGGGGTCTGCACTGGGCTGCGGGGGGTCTGCACCAGGCTGCGGGGATCTGTGACAGGCTGCGGGGGTCTGTGCCGAACTGCATGGGGTCTGCGCTGGCTGCGGGGGGTCTGCGTTGGGCTGCGGGGGTCTGCGCTGGGCTGCGGGGGGTCTGTGCCAGGCTGCGGGGGGCTGTGCTGGGCTGCGGGGGTCTGCGCCGGGCTGCGGGGGTCTGTGCCAAGCTGCGGGGGTCTGTGCTGGGCTGTGGGGGGTATGTGCCGGGCTTTGGGGGGTCTGTGCTGGGTTGCAGGGGTCTGCACCGGGCTGCGGGGGTCTGTGCCAGGCTGCGGGGGTCTGTGCCGAACTGCATGGGGTCTGCGCTGGGCTGCGGGGGGTCTGCGTTGGGCTGCGGGGGTCTGCGCTGGGCTGCGGGGGGTCTGTGCTGGGCTGCGGGGGTCTGCGCCGGGCTGCGGGGGTCTGTGCCAAGCTGGGGGGGGTCTGTACTGGGCTGTGGGGGGACTGCGCTGGGCTGCGGGGGGTTTGTGCCGGGCTGCGGGGGGTCTGTGCTGGGTTGCGGGGGTCTGCGCCGGGCTGCGGGGGTCTGCGCCGGGCTGTGGGGGATCTGTGCCGGGCTGCGGGGGTTTGCGCCGGGCTGCGGGGGGTCTGTGCCAGGCTGCGGGGGTCTGTGCCAGGCTGCGGGGGTCTGTGCCGGGCTGGGGGGGGTCTGCACTGGGCTGCGGGGGTCTGCGCTGGGCTGCGGGGGGTCTGTGCCGGGCTACGGGGGGTCTGCGCCAGGCTGCGGGGGGTCTGTGCCGGACTACGGGGGGTCTGCGCCAGGCTGCGGGGGTCTGTGCCGGGCTGCGGGGGGTCTGCACTGGGCTGCGGGGGGTCTGCACCAGGCTGCGGGGGTCTGTGACAGGCTGCGGGAGCCTGCGCCGGGCTGCGAGGGGTCTGCACTGGGCTGCGGGGGGTCTGCACCAGGCTGCGGGGGTCTGTGACAGGCTGCGGGAGCCTGCGCCGGGCTGCGAGGGGTCTGTGCCAGGCTGCAGGGGTCTGTGCCGAGCTGCATGGGGTCTGTGCTGGGCTGCGGGGGTCTGCGCCGGGCTACGGGGGGGTCTGCGCCAGGTTGCGGGGGTCTGTGCCGGGCTGCGGGGGTCTGAGCCGGGCTGCGGGGGGGTCTGCGCTGGGCTGCGGGGGGTCTGTGCCAGGCTGCGGGGGTCTGTGCCGGGCTGCGGCGGTCTGCGCCGGGCTGAGGGGTATCTGTGCCAGGCTGCGGGGGTCTGCTTTGGGCTGCGGGGGTCTGCGCTGGGCTGCGGGGGGTCTGTGCTGGGCTGCGGGGGGTCTGTGCTGGGCTGCGGGGGGTCTGTGCCGTGCTGCGGGGGTCTGCGCCGGACTGCGGGGGGTCTGTGCTGGGCTGCGGGGGGTCTGGGGCGGGCTGCGGGGGTCTGCGCCGGGCTGCGAGGGGTCTGTGCCAGGCTGCGGGGGTCTGTGCCGAACTGCATGGGGTCTGCGCTGGGCTGCGGGGGTCTGCGCTGGGCTGCGGGGGGTCTGTGCCAGGCTGCGGGGGTCTGTGCTGGGCTGCGGGGGTCTGCGCCGGGCTGCGGAGGTCTGCGCCGGGCTGCGGAGGTCTGTGTCAAGCTGCGGGAGTCTGTGCTGGGCTGCGGGGGGTCTGTGCCGGGCTGCGGGGGGTCTGTGCTGGGTTGCGGGGGTTTGCGCCGGGCTGCGGGGGGTCTGTGCCAGGCTGCGGGGGTCTGTGCCAGGCTGCGGGGGTCTGTGCCGGGCTGCGGGGGTCTGTGCCGGGCTGCGGGGGGTCTGCACTGGGCTGCGGGGGTCTGCGCTGGGCTGCGGGGGGTCTGTGCCGGGCTACGGGGGGTCTGCGCCAGGCTGCGGGGGGTCTGTGCCGGACTACGGGGGGTCTGCGCCAGGCTGCGGGGGTCTGTGCCGGGCTGCGGGGGGTCTGCACTGGGCTGCGGGGGGTCTGCACCAGGCTGCGGGGGTCTGTGACAGGCTGCGGGAGCCTGCGCCGGGCTGCGAGGGGTCTGTGCCAGGCTGCAGGGGTCTGTGCCGAGCTGCATGGGGTCTGTGCTGGGCTGCGGGGGTCTGCGCCGGGCTACGGGGGGGTCTGCGCCAGGTTGCGGGGGTCTGTGCCGGGCTGCGGGGGTCTGAGCCGGGCTGCGGGGGGGTCTGCGCTGGGCTGCGGGGGGTCTGTGCCAGGCTGCGGGGGTCTGTGCCGGGCTGCGGCGGTCTGCGCCGGGCTGAGGGGTATCTGTGCCAGGCTGCGGGGGTCTGCTTTGGGCTGCGGGGGTCTGCGCTGGGCTGCGGGGGGTCTGTGCTGGGCTGCGGGGGGTCTGTGCTGGGCTGCGGGGGGTCTGTGCCGTGCTGCGGGGGTCTGCGCCGGACTGCGGGGGGGTCTGTGCTGGGCTGCGGGGGGTCTGGGGCGGGCTGCGGGGGTCTGCGCCGGGCTGCGAGGGGTCTGTGCCAGGCTGCGGGGGTCTGTGCCGAACTGCATGGGGTCTGCGCTGGGCTGCGGGGGTCTGCGCTGGGCTGCGGGGGGTCTGTGCCAGGCTGCGGGGGTCTGTGCTGGGCTGCGGGGGTCTGCGCCGGGCTGCGGAGGTCTGCGCCGGGCTGCGGAGGTCTGTGTCAAGCTGCGGGAGTCTGTGCTGGGCTGCGGGGGGTCTGTGCCGGGCTGCGGGGGGTCTGTGCTGGGTTGCGGGGGTCTGCGCCGGGCTGCGGGGGTCTGCGCCGGGCTGTGGGGGATCTGTGCCGGGCTGCGGGGGTCTGTGCCGGGCTGCGGGGGTCTGCGCCAGGCTGCGGGGGTCTGTGCCGGGCTGTCAGGCGTCTGTGCCGGGCTGAGAGGGGTCTGCACCGGGCTGCAGGGGGGTCTGTGCCGGGCTAAGGGGGTCTGTGCTGGGCTGAGGGAGTCTGCGCCGGGCTGTGGGGGGGTCTGCACCGGGTTGCGGTGGGTCTGTGCCAGGCTGCGGGGGTCTTTGCCGGGCTGCGGGGGTCTGTGCCAGGCTGCGGGGGGTCTGCACTGGGCTGCAGGGGGTCTGTGCCGGTCTGCGGGGGGTCTGTGCTGGGTTGCGGGGGTCTGCGCCGGGCTGTGGGGGATCTGTGCCGGGCTGCGGGGGTTTGCGCCGTGCTGCGGGGGGTCTGTGCCAGGCTGCGGGGGTCTGTGCCGGGCTGCGGGGGTCTGCGCCGGGCTGCGGGGGTCTGTGCCAAGCTGGGGGGTCTGTGCTGGGCTGTGGGGGGTCTGCGCTGGGCTGCGGGGGGTCTGTGCCGGGCTGCGGGGGGTCTGTGCTGGGTTGCGGGGGTCTGCGCCGGGCTGCGGGGGTCTGCGCCGGGCTGTGGGGGATCTGTGCCGGGCTGCGGGGGTTTGCGCCGGGCTGCGGGGGGTCTGTGCCAGGCTGCGGGGGTCTGTGCCAGGCTGCGGGGGTCTGTGCCGGGCTGCGGGGGGTCTGCACTGGGCTGCGGGGGTCTGCGCTGGGCTGCGGGGGGTCTGTGCCGGGCTACGGGGGGTCTGCGCCAGGCTGCGGGGAGTCTGTGCCGGGCTACGGGGGGTCTGCGCCAGGCTGCGGGGGTCTGTGCCGGGCTGCGGGGGGTCTGCACTGGGCTGCGGGGGGTCTGCACCAGGCTGCGGGGGTCTGTGACAGGCTGCGGGAGCCTGCGCCGGGCTGCGAGGGGTCTGTGCCAGGCTGCAGGGGTCTGTGCCGAGCTGCATGGGGTCTGTGCTGGGCTGCGGGGGTCTGCGCCGGGCTACGGGGGGGTCTGCGCCAGGTTGCGGGGGTCTGTGCCGGGCTGCGGGGGTCTGAGCCGGGCTGCGGGGGGGTCTGCGCTGGGCTGCGGGGGGTCTGTGCCGGGCTGCGGGGGTCTGTGCCGGGCTGCGGGGGTCTGCGCCGGGCTGAGGGGTATCTGTGCCAGGCTGCGGGGGTGTGCTTTGGGCTGCGGGGGTCTGCGCTGGGCTGCGGGGGTCTGTGCTGGGCTGCGGGGGGTCTGTGCCGTGCTGCGGGGGTCTGCTTTGGGCTGCGGGGGTCTGCGCTGGGCTGCGGGGGGTCTGTGCTGGGCTGCGGGGGGTCTGTGCCGTGCTGCGGGGGTCTGCGCCGGACTGCGGGGGGTCTGTGCTGGGCTGCGGGGGGCTGGGGCGGGCTGCGGGGGTCTGCGCCGGGCTGCGAGGGGTCTGTGCCAGGCTGCGGGGGTCTGTGCCGAACTGCATGGGGTCTGCGCTGGGCTGCGGGGGTCTGCGCTGGGCTGCGGGGGGTCTGTGCCAGGCTGCGGGGGTCTGTGCTGGGCTGCGGGGGTCTGTGCCGGGCTGCGGAGGTCTGTGTCAAGCTGCGGGAGTCTGTGCTGGGCTGCGGGGGGTCTGTGCCGGGCTGCGGGGGGTCTGTGCTGGGTTGCGGGGGTCTGCGCCGGGCTGCGGGGGTCTGCACCGGGCTGTGGGGGATCTGTGCCGGGCTGCGGGGGTCTGTGCCGGGCTGCGGGGGTCTGCGCCAGGCTGCGGGGGTCTGTGCCGGGCTGTCAGGCGTCTGTGCCGGGCTGAGAGGGGTCTGCACTGGGCTGCAGGGGGGTCTGTGCCGGGCTGAGGGGGTCTGTGCTGGGCTGAGGGAGTCTGCGCCGGGCTGTGGGGGGGTCTGCACCGGGTTGCGGTGGGTCTGTGCCAGGCTGCGGGGGTCTTTGCCGGGCTGCGGGGGTCTGTGCCGGGCTGCGGGGGGTCTGCACTGGGCTGCAGGGGGTCTGTGCCGGTCTGCGGGGGGTCTGTGCTGGGTTGCGGGGGTCTGCGCCGGGCTGTGGGGGATCTGTGCCGGGCTGCGGGGGTTTGCGCCGTGCTGCGGGGGTCTGTGCTGGGTTGCGGGGGTCTGCGCCGGGCTGCGGGGGTCTGCGCCGGGCTGTGGGGGATCTGTGCCGGGCTGCGGGGGTTTGCGCCGGGCTGCGGGGGGTCTGTGCCAGGCTGCGGGGGTCTGTGCCAGGCTGCGGTGGTCTGTGCCGGGCTGCGGGGGGTCTGCACTGGGCTGCGGGGGTCTGCGCTGGGCTGCAGGAGGTCTGTGCCGGGCTACGGGGGGTCTGCGCCAGGCTGCGGGGGGTCTGTGCCGGGCTACGGGGGGTCTGCGCCAGGCTGCGGGGGTCTGTGCCGGGCTGCGGGGGGTCTGCACTGGGCTGCGGGGGGTCTGCACCAGGCTGCGGGGGTCTGTGACAGGCTGCGGGAGCCTGCGTCGGGCTGCGAGGGGTCTGTGCCAGGCTGCAGGGGTCTGTGCCGAGCTGCATGGGGTCTGTGCTGGGCTGCGGGGGTCTGCGCCGGGCTACGGGGGGGTCTGCGCCAGGTTGCGGGGGTCTGTGCCAGGCTGCGGGGGTCTGAGCCGGGCTGCGGGGGGGTCTGCGCTGGGCTGCGGGGGGTCTGTGCCGGGCTGCGGGGGTCTGTGCCGGGCTGCGGGGGTCTGCGCTGGGCTGAGGGGTATCTGTGCCAGGCTGCGGGGGTCTGCTTTGGGCTGCGGGGGTCTGCGCTGGGCTGCGGGGGGTCTGTGCTGGGCTGCGGGGGGTCTGTGCCGTGCTGCGGGGGTCTGCGCCGGGCTGCGGGGGGTCTGTGCTGGGCTGCGGGGGGTCTGGGGCGGGCTGCGGGGGTCTGCGTCGGGCTGCGAGGGGTCTGTGCCAGGCTGCGGGGGTCTGTGCCGAACCGCACGGGATCTGTGCTGGGCTGCGGGGGTCTGCGCTGGGCTGCGGGGGGTCTGTGCCAGGCTGCGGGGGTCTGTGCTGGGCTGCGGGGGTCTGCGCCGGGCTGCGGAGGTCTGTGTCAAGCTGCGGGAGTCTGTGCCGGGCTGCGGGGGGTCTGTGCCGGGCTGCGGGGGGTCTGTGCTGGGTTGCGGGGGTCTGCGCCGGGCTGCGGGGGTCTGCGCCGGGCTGTGGGGGATCAGTGCCGGGCTGCGGGGGTCTGTGCCGGGCTGCGGGGGTCTGCGCCAGGCTGCGGGGGTCTGTGCCGGGCTGTCAGGCGTCTGTGCCGGGCTGAGAGGGGTCTGCACCGGGCTGCAGGGGGGTCTGTGCCGGACTGAGGGGGTCTGTGCTGGGCTGAGGGGGTCTGCGCCGGGCTGTGGGGGGGTCTGCACCGGGTTGCGGTGGGTCTGTGCCAGGCTGCGGGGGTCTTTGCCGGGCTGCGGGGGTCTGTGCCGGGCTGCGGGGGGTCTGCACTGGGCTGCAGGGGGTCTGTGCCGGTCTGCGGGGGGTCTGTGCTGGGTTGCGGGGGTCTGCGCCGGGCTGTGGGGGATCTGTGCCGGGCTGCGGGGGTTTGCGCCGTGCTGCTGGGGGTCTGTGCCAGGCTGCGGGGGTCTGTGCCAGGCTGCGGGGGTCTGTGCCGAGCTGCGGGGGGTCTGCCCGGGGCTGCGGGGGTCTGTGCCAGGCTGCGGAGGTCTGTGCTGGGCTGCGGGGGTCTGCGCCGGGCTGCGGGGGTCTGTGCCAAGCTGTGAGGGTCTGTGCCAGGCTGCGGGGGTCTGTGCCGGGCTGCGGGGGGTCTGCGCTGGGCTGCGGGGGGTCTGTGCCGGGCTGTGGGGGGTCTCTGCTGGGTTGCGGGGGTCTGCGCCGGGCTGCGGGGGTCTGCGACGGGCTGTGGGGGTCTGTGCCGGGCTGCGGGGGGGTCTGCGCCAGGCTGCGGGGGTCTGTGCCGGGCTGCGGAGGTCTGCGCTGGGCTGCGGGGGGTCTGCGCCGTGCTGCGGGGGTCTGTGCCGGGCTGTGGGGGTCTGCGCCAGGCTGCGGGGGGTCTGTGCTGGGCTGCGGGGTGTCTGAGGCGGGCTGCGGGGGTTCGCGCTGGGCTGCGAGTGGACGGTGCCAGGCTGCGGGGGTCTGTGCCGAACTGCATGGGGTCTGCGCTGGGCTGCGGGGGATCTGCGTTGGGCTGCGGGGGATCTGCATTGGGCTGCGGGGGGTCTGTGCCAGGCTGCGGGGGTCTGTGCTGGGCTGCGGAGGTCTGCGCCGGGCTGCGGGGGTCTGTGCCAAGCTGCGGGGGTCTGTGCTGGGCTGTGGGGGGTCTGTGCCGGGCTGTGGGGGGTCTGTGCTGGGTTGTGGGGGTCTGCACCGGGCTGCGGGGGTCTGTGCCAGGCTGCGGGGGTCTGTGCCGAACTGCATGGGGTCTGTGCTGGGCTGCGGGGGTCTGCGCTGGGCTGCGGGGGGTCTGTGCCAGGCTGCGGGGGTCTGTGCTGGGCTGCGGGGGTCTGCGCCGGGCTGCGGAGGTCTGTGTCAAGCTGCGGGAGTCTGTGCTGGGCTGCGGGGGGTCTGTGCCGGGCTGCGGGGGGTACAAAGCATCTCAGATAGGTTTCCAAGGTCTGATTGGTTCGTTCGGTCTGGCCATTAGTCTGAGGATGGAAAGCCGAGGAAAAAGACAAGTCAATGCCCATCCTACCACAAAAGGCTCGCCAAAACCTCGAAACAAACTGGGAACCTCTGTCCTGAGAGGGGTCTGCACCGGGCTGCAGGGGGGTCTGTGCCGGACTGAGGGGGTCTGTGCTGGGCTGAGGGGGTCTGCGCCGGGCTGTGGGGGGGTCTGCACCGGGTTGCGGTGGGTCTGTGCCAGGCTGCGGGGGTCTTTGCCGGGCTGCGGGGGTCTGTGCCGGGCTGCGGGGGGTCTGCACTGGGCTGCAGGGGGTCTGTGCCGGTCTGCGGGGGGTCTGTGCTGGGTTGCGGGGGTCTGCGCCGGGCTGTGGGGGATCTGTGCCGGGCTGCGGGGGTTTGCGCCGTGCTGCTGGGGGTCTGTGCCAGGCTGCGGGGGTCTGTGCCAGGCTGCGGGGGTCTGTGCCGAGCTGCGGGGGGTCTGCCCGGGGCTGCGGGGGTCTGTGCCAGGCTGCGGAGGTCTGTGCTGGGCTGCGGGGGTCTGTGCCGGGCTGCGGGGGGTCTGCGCTGGGCTGCGGGGGGTCTGTGCCGGGCTGTGGGGGGTCTCTGCTGGGTTGCGGGGGTCTGCGCCGGGCTGCGGGGGTCTGCGACGGGCTGTGGGGGTCTGTCCCGGGCTGCGGGGGGGTCTGCGCCAGGCTGCGGGGGTCTGTGCCGGGCTGCGGAGGTCTGCGCTGGGCTGCGGGGGGTCTGCGCCGTGCTGCGGGGGTCTGTGCCGGGCTGTGGGGGTCTGCGCCAGGCTGCGGGGGGTCTGTGTTGGGCTGCGGGGTGTCTGAGGCGGGCTGCGGGGGTTCGCGCTGGGCTGCGAGTGGACGGTGCCAGGCTGCGGGGGTCTGTGCCGAACTGCATGGGGTCTGCGCTGGGCTGCGGGGGATCTGCGTTGGGCTGCGGGGGATCTGCATTGGGCTGCGGGGGGTCTGTGCCAGGCTGCGGGGGTCTGTGCTGGGCTGCGGAGGTCTGCGCCGGGCTGCGGGGGTCTGTGCCAAGCTGCGGGGGTCTGTGCTGGGCTGTGGGGGGTCTGTGCCGGGCTGTGGGGGGTCTGTGCTGGGTTGTGGGGGTCTGCACCGGGCTGCGGGGGTCTGTGCCAGGCTGCGGGGGTCTGTGCCGAACTGCATGGGGTCTGCGCTGGGCTGCGGGGGGTCTGCGTTGGGCTGGGCTGCGGGGGTCTGCGCTGGGCTGCGGGGGGTCTGTGCCAGGCTGCGGGGGTCTGTGCTGGGCTGCGGGGGTCTGCGCCGGGCTGCGGGGGTCTGTGCCAAGCTGGGGGGTCTGTGCTGGGCTGTGGGGGGTCTGCGCTGGGCTGCGGGGGGTCTGTGCCGGGCTGCGGGGGGTCTGTGCTGGGTTGCGGGGGTCTGCGCCGGGCTGCGGGGGTCTGCGCCGGGCTGTGGGGGATCTGTGCCGGGCTGCGGGGGTTTGCGCCGGGCTGCGCGGGGTCTGTGCCAGGCTGCGGGGGTCTGTGCCAGGCTGCGGGGGTCTGTGCTGGGCTGCGGGGAGTCTGCACTGGGCTGCGGGGGTCTGCGCTGGGCTGCGGGGGGTCTGTGCCGGGCTAGGGGGGGTCTGCGCCAGGCTGCGGGGGGTCTGTGCCGGGCTACAGGGGGTCTGCGCCAGGCTGCGGGGGTCTGTGCCGGGCTGCGGGGGGTCTGCACTGGGCTGCGGGGGGTCTGCACCAGGTTGCGGGGGTCTGTGACAGGCTGCGGGAGTCTGCGCCGTGCTGCGAGGGGTCTTTGCCAGGCTGCAGGGGTCTGTGCCGAGCTGCATGGGGTCTGTGCTGGGCTGCGGGGGTCTGCGCCGGGCTGCGGGGCTCTGTGCCGAGCTGCGGGGGGTCTGCCAGGGGCTGCGGGGGTCTGTGCCAGGCTGCGGGGGTCTGTGCTGGGCTGCGGGGGTCTGCGCCGGGCTGCGGGGGTCTGTGCCAAGCTGTGAGGGTCTGTGCCAGGCTGCGGGGGTCTGTGCCGGGCTGCGGGGGGTCTGCGCTGGGCTGCGGGGGGTCTGTGCCGGGCTGTGGGGGGTCTCTGCTGGGTTGCGGGGGTCTGCGCCGGGCTGCGGGAGTCTGCGCCGGGCTGTGAGGTCTGTGCCGGGCTGCGGGGGTCTGTGCCGGGCTGCGGGGGTCTGCGCTGGGCTGCGGGGGGTCTGTGCCGTGCTGAGGGGGTCTGTGCCGGGCTGTGGGGGTCTGCGCCAGGCTGCGGGGGGTCTGTGCTGGGCTGCGGGGTGTCTGAGGCGGGCTGCGGGGGTTCACGCTGGGCTGCGAGTGGACGGTGCCAGGCTGCGGGGGTCTGTGCCGAACTGCATGGGGTCTGCGCTGGGCTGCGGGGGATCTGCGTTGGGCTGTGGGGGTCTGCGCTGGGCTGCGGGGGGTCTGTGCCAGGCTGCGGGGGTCTGTGCTGGGCTGCGGAGGTCTGTGCCAAGCTGCGGGGGTCTGTGCTGGGCTGTGGGGGGTCTGTGCCGGGCTTTGGGGGGTCTGTGCTGGGTTGCAGGGGTCTGCACCGGGCTACGGGGGTCTGTGCCAGGCTGCGGGGGTCTGTGCCGAACTGCATGGGGTCTGCGCTGGGCTGCGGGGGGTCTGCGTTGGGCTGCGGGGGTCTGCGCTGGGCTGCGGGGGGTCTGTGCCAGGCTGCGGGGGTCTGTGCTGGGCTGCGGGGGTCTGCGCCGGGCTGCGGGGGTCTGTGCCAAGCTGGGGGGTCTGTGTTGGGCTGTGGGGGGTCTGCGCTGGGCTGCGGGGGGTCTGTGCCGGGCTGCGGGGGGTCTGTGCTGGGTTGCGGGGGTCTGCGCCGGGCTGCGGGGGTCTGCGCCAGGCTGTGGGGGATCTGTGCTGGGCTGCGGGGGTTTGCGCCGGGCTGCGCGGGGTCTGTGCCAGGCTGCGGGGGTCTGTGCCAGGCTGCGGGGGTCTGTGCCAGGCTGCGGGGGTCTGTGCCGGGCTGCGCCGGGCTGCGGGGGTCTGTGCCAAGCTGTGAGGGTCTGTGCCAGGCTGCGGGGGTCTGTGCCGGGCTGCGGGGGGTCTGCGCTGGGCTGCGGGGGGTCTGTGCCGGGCTGTGGGGGGTCTCTGCTGGGTTGCGGGGGTCTGCGCCGGGCTGCGGGGGTCTGCGCCGGGCTGTGGGTGTCTGTGCCGGGCTGCGGGGGGGTCTGCGCCAGGCTGCGGGGGTCTGTGCCGGGCTACAGGGGGTCTGCGCCAGGCTGCGGGGGTCTGTGCCGGGCTGCGGGGGGTCTGCACTGGGCTGCGGGGGGTCTGCACCAGGTTGCGGGGGTCTGTGACAGGCTGCGGGAGTCTGCGCCGTGCTGCGAGGGGTCTGTGCCAGGCTGCAGGGGTCTGTGCCGAGCTGCATGGGGTCTGTGCTGGGCTGCGGGGGTCTGCGCCGGGCTGCGGGGGTCTGTGCTGAGCTGCGGGGGGTCTGCCCGGGGCTGCGGGGGTCTGTGCCAGGCTGCGGGGGTCTGTGCTGGGCTGCGGGGGTCTGCGCCGGGCTGCGGGGGTCTGTGCCAAGCTGTGAGGGTCTGTGCCAGGCTGCGGGGGTCTGTGCCGGGCTGCAGGGGGTCTGCGCTGGGCTGCGGGGGGTCTGTGCCGGGCTGTGGGGGGTCTCTGCTGGGTTGCGGGGGTCTGCGCCGGGCTGCGGGGGTCTGCGCCGGGCTGTGGGGGTCTGTGCCGGGCTGCGGGGGGGTCTGCGCCAGGCTGCGGGGGTCTGTGCCGGGCTGCGGGGGTCTGCGCTGGGCTGCGGGGGGTCTGTGCCGTGCTGCGGGGGTCTGTGCCGGGCTGTGGGGGTCTGCGCCAGGCTGCGAGGGGTCTGTGCCAGGCTGCGGGGGTCTGTGCCGAACTGCATGGGGTCTGCGCTGGGCTGCGGGGGATCTGCGTTGGGCTGTGGGGGTCTGCGCTGGGCTGCGGGGGGTCTGTGCCAGGCTGCGGGTCTGTGCTGGGCTGCGGAGGTCTGTGCCAAGCTGCGGGGGTCTGTGCTGGGCTGTGGGGGGTCTGTGCCGGGCTTTGGGGGGTCTGTGCGGGGTTGCAGGGGTCTGCACCGGGCTGCGGGGGTCTGTGCCAGGCTGCGGGGGTCTGTGCCGAACTGCATGGGGTCTGCGCTGGGCTGCGGGGGGTCTGCGTTGGGCTGCGGGGGTCTGCGCTGGGCTGCGGGGGGTCTGTGCCAGGCTGCGGGGGTCTGTGCTGGGCTGCGGGGGTCTGCGCCGGGCTGCGGGGGTCTGTGCCAAGCTGTGAGGGTCTGTGCCAGGCTGCGGGGGTCTGTACCGGGCTGCGGGGGGTCTGCGCTGGGCTGCGGGGGGTCTGTGCCGGGCTGTGGGGGGTCTCTGCTGGGTTGCGGGGGTCTGGGCCGGGCTGCGGGGGTCTGCGCCGGGCTGTGGGGGTCTGTGCCGGGCTGAGAGGGGTCTGCACCGGGCTGCAGGGGGGTCTGTGCCGGGCTGAGGGGGTCTGTGCTGGGCTGAGGGAGTCTGCGCCGGGCTGTGGGGGGGTCTGCACCGGGTTGCGGTGGGTCTGTGCCAGGCTGCGGGGGTCTTTGCCGGGCTGCGGGGGTCTGTGCCGGGCTGCGGGGGGTCTGCACTGGGCTGCAGGGGGTCTGTACCGGTCTGCGGGGGGTCTGTGCTGGGTTGCGGGGGTCTGCGCCGGGCTGCGGGGGATCTGTGCCAGGCTGCGGGGGTTTGCGCCGTGCTGCGGGGGTCTGTGCCAGGCTGCGGGGGTCTGTGCTGGGCTGCGGGGGTCTGCGCCGGGCTGCGGGGGTCTGTGCCAAGCTGGGGGGTCTGTGCTGGGCTGTGGGGGGTCTGCGCTGGGCTGCGGGGGGTCTGTGCCGGGCTGCGGGGGGTCTGTGCTGGGTTGCGGGGGTCTGCGCCGGGCTGCGGGGGTCTGCGCCGGGCTGTGGGGGATCTGTGCCGGGCTGCGGGGGTTTGCGCCGGGCTGCGGGGGGTCTGTGCCAGGCTGCGGGGGTCTGTGCCAGGCTGCGGTGGTCTGTGCCGGGCTGCGGGGGGTCTGCACTGGGCTGCGGGGGTCTGCGCTGGGCTGCGGGAGGTCTGTGCCGGGCTACGGGGGGTCTGCGCCAGGCTGCGGGGGGTCTGTGCCGGGCTACGGGGGGTCTGCGCCAGGCTGCGGGGGTCTGTGCCGGGCTGCGGGGGGTCTACACTGGGCTGCGGGGGGTCTGCACCAGGCTGCGGGGGTCTGTGACAGGCTGCGGGAGCCTGCGTCGGGCTGCGAGGGGTCTGTGCCAGGCTGCAGGGGTCTGTGCCGAGCTGCATGGGGTCTGTGCTGGGCTGCGGGGGTCTGCGCCGGGCTACGGGGGGGTCTGCGCCAGGTTGCGGGGGTCTGTGCCAGGCTGCGGGGGTCTGAGCCGGGCTGCGGGGGGGTCTGCGCTGGGCTGCGGGGGGTCTGTGCCGGGCTGCGGGGGTCTGTGCCGGGCTGCGGGGGTCTGCGCTGGGCTGAGGGGTATCTGTGCCAGGCTGCGGGGGTCTGCTTTGGGCTGCGGGGGTCTGCGCTGGGCTGCGGGGGGTCTGTGCTGGGCTGCGGGGGGTCTGTGCCGTGCTGCGGGGGTCTGCGCCGGGCTGCGGGGGGTCTGTGCTGGGCTGCGGGGGGTCTGGGGCGGGCTGTGGGGGTCTGCGTCGGGCTGCGAGGGGTCTGTGCCAGGCTGCGGGGGTCTGTGCCGAACCGCATGGGGTCTGTGCTGGGCTGCGGGGGTCTGCGCTGGGCTGCGGGGGGTCTGTGCCAGGCTGCGGGGGTCTGTGCTGGGCTGCGGGGGTCTGCGCCGGGCTGCGGAGGTCTGTGTCAAGCTGCGGGAGTCTGTGCTGGGCTGCGGGGGGTCTGTGCCGGGCTGCGGGGGGTCTGTGCTGGGTTGCGGGGGTCTGCGCCGGGCTGCGGGGGTCTGCGCCGGGCTGTGGGGGATCAGTGCCGGGCTGCGGGGGTCTGTGCCGGGCTGCGGGGGTCTGCGCCAGGCTGCGGGGGTCTGTGCCGGGCTGTCAGGCGTCTGTGCCGGGCTGAGAGGGGTCTGCACCGGGCTGCAGGGGGGTCTGTGCCGGACTGAGGGGGTCTGTGCTGGGCTGAGGGGGTCTGCGCCGGGCTGTGGGGGGTCTGCACTGGGCTGCAGGGGGTCTGTGCCGGTCTGCGGGGGGTCTGTGCTGGGTTGCGGGGGTCTGCGCCGTGCTGCTGGGGGTCTGTGCCAGGCTGCGGAGGTCTGTGCCAGGCTGCGGGGGTCTGTGCCGAGCTGCGGGGGGTCTGCCCGGGGCTGCGGGGGTCTCTGCCAGGCTGCGGAGGTCTGTGCTGGGCTGCGGGGGTCTGCGCCGGGCTGCGGGGGTCTGTGCCAAGCTGTGAGGGTCTGTGCCAGGCTGCGGGGGTCTGTGCCGGGCTGCGGGGGGTCTGCGCTGGGCTGCGGGGGGTCTGTGCCGGGCTGTGGGGGGTCTCTGCTGGGTTGCGGGGGTCTGCGCCGGGCTGCGGGGGTCTGCGACGGGCTGTGGGGGTCTGTGCCGGGCTGCGGGGGGGTCTGCGCCAGGCTGCGGGGGTCTGTGCCGGGCTGCGGAGGTCTGCGCTGGGCTGCGGGGGGTCTGCGCCGTGCTGCGGGGGTCTGTGCCGGGCTGTGGGGGTCTGCGCCAGGCTGCGGGGGGTCTGTGCTGGGCTGCGGGGTGTCTGAGGCGGGCTGCGGGGGTTCGCGCTGGGCTGCGAGTGGACGGTGCCAGGCTGCGGGGGTCTGTGCCGAACTGCATGGGGTCTGCGCTGGGCTGCGGGGGATCTGCGTTGGGCTGCGGGGGATCTGCATTGGGCTGCGGGGGGTCTGTGCCAGGCTGCGGGGGTCTGTGCTGGGCTGCGGAGGTCTGCGCCGGGCTGCGGGGGTCTGTGCCAAGCTGCGGGGGTCTGTGCTGGGCTGTGGGGGGTCTGTGCCGGGCTGTGGGGGGTCTGTGCTGGGTTGTGGGGGTCTGCACCGGGCTGCGGGGGTCTGTGCCAGGCTGCGGGGGTCTGTGCCGAACTGCATGGGGTCTGTGCTGGGCTGCGGGGGTCTGCGCTGGGCTGCGGGGGGTCTGTGCCAGGCTGCGGGGGTCTGTGCTGGGCTGCGGGGGTCTGCGCCGGGCTGCGGAGGTCTGTGTCAAGCTGCGGGAGTCTGTGCTGGGCTGCGGGGGGTCTGTGCCGGGCTGCGGGGGGTCTGTGCTGGGTTGCGGGGGTCTGCGCCGGGCTGCGGGGGTCTGCGCCGGGCTGTGGGGGATCAGTGCCGGGCTGCGGGGGTCTGTGCCGGGCTGCGGGGGTCTGCGCCAGGCTGCGGGGGTCTGTGCCGGGCTGTCAGGCGTCTGTGCCGGGCTGAGAGGGGTCTGCACCGGGCTGCAGGGGGGTCTGTGCCGGACTGAGGGGGTCTGTGCTGGGCTGAGGGGGTCTGCGCCGGGCTGTGGGGGATCTGTGCCGTGCTGCTGGGGGTCTGTGCCAGGCTGCGGGGGTCTGTGCCAGGCTGCGGGGGTCTGTGCCGAGCTGCGTGGGGTCTGCCTGGGGCTGCGGGGGTCTGTGCCAGGCTGCGGAGGTCTGTGCTGGGCTGCGGGGGTCTGCGCCGGGCTGCGGGGGTCTGTGCCAAGCTGTGAGGGTCTGTGCCAGGCTGCGGGGGTCTGTGCCGGGCTGCGGGGGGTCTGCGCTGGGCTGCGGGGGGTCTGTGCCGGGCTGTGGGGGGTCTCTGCTGGGTTGCGGGGGTCTGCGCCGGGCTGCGGGGGTCTGCGACGGGCTGTGGGGGTCTGTGCCGGGCTGCGGGGGGTCTGCGCCAGGCTGCGGGGGTCTGTGCCGGGCTGCGGAGGTCTGCGCTGGGCTGCGGGGGGTCTGCGCCGTGCTGCGGGGGTCTGTGCCGGGCTGTGGGGGTCTGCGCCAGGCTGCGGGGGGTCTGTGCTGGGCTGCGGGGTGTCTGAGGCGGGCTGCGGGGGTTCGCGCTGGGCTGCGAGTGGACGGTGCCAGGCTGCGGGGGTCTGTGCCGAACTGCATGGGGTCTGCGCTGGGCTGCGGGGGATCTGCGTTGGGCTGCGGGGGATCTGCATTGGGCTGCGGGGGGTCTGTGCCAGGCTGCGGGGGTCTGTGCTGGGCTGCGGAGGTCTGCGCCGGGCTGCGGGGGTCTGTGCCAAGCTGCGGGGGTCTGTGCTGGGCTGTGGGGGGTCTGTGCCGGGCTGTGGGGGGTCTGTGCTGGGTTGTGGGGGTCTGCACCGGGCTGCGGGGGTCTGTGTCAGGCTGCGGGGGTCTGTGCCGAACTGCATGGGGTCTGCGCTGGGCTGCGGGGGGTCTGCGTTGGGCTGGGCTGCGGGGGTCTGCGCTGGGCTGCGGGGGGTCTGTGCCAGGCTGCGGGGGTCTGTGCTGGGCTGCGGGGGTCTGCGCCGGGCTGCGGGGGTCTGTGCCAAGCTGGGGGGTCTGTGCTGGGCTGTGGGGGGTCTGCGCTGGGCTGCGGGGGATCTGTGCCGGGCTGCGGGGGTTTGCGCCGGGCTGCGCGGGGTCTGTGCCAGGCTGCGGGGGTCTGTGCCAGGCTGCGGGGGTCTGTGCTGGGCTGCGGGGAGTCTGCACTGGGCTGCGGGGGTCTGCGCTGGGCTGCGGGGGGTCTGTGCCGGGCTAGGGGGGGGTCTGCGCCAGGCTGCGGGGGGTCTGTGCCGGGCTACAGGGGGTCTGCGCCAGGCTGCGGGGGTCTGTGCCGGGCTGTGGGGGGTCTGCGCTGGGCTGCGGGGGGTCTGTGCCGGGCTGCGGGGGGTCTGTGCTGGGTTGCGGGGGTCTGCGCCGGGCTGCGGGGGTCTGCGCCAGGCTGTGGGGGATCTGTGCTGGGCTGCGGGGGTTTGCGCCGGGCTGCGCGGGGTCTGTGCCAGGCTGCGGGGGTCTGTGCCAGGCTGCGGGGGTCTGTGCCAGGCTGCGGGGGTCTGTGCCGGGCTGCGCCGGGCTGCGGGGGTCTGTGCCAAGCTGTGAGGGTCTGTGCCAGGCTGCGGGGGTCTGTGCCGGGCTGCGGGGGGTCTGCGCTGGGCTGCGGGGGGTCTGTGCCGGGCTGTGGGGGGTCTCTGCTGGGTTGCGGGGGTCTGCGCCGGGCTGTGGGGGTCTGTGCCGGGCTGCGGGGGGGTCTGCGCCAGGCTGCGGGGGTCTGTGCCGGGCTACAGGGGGTCTGCGCCAGGCTGCGGGGGTCTGTGCCGGGCTGCGGGGGGTCTGCACTGGGCTGCGGGGGGTCTGCACCAGGTTGCGGGGGTCTGTGACAGGCTGCGGGAGTCTGCGCCGTGCTGCGAGGGGTCTGTGCCAGGCTGCAGGGGTCTGTGCCGAGCTGCATGGGGTCTGTGCTGGGCTGCGGGGGTCTGCGCCGGGCTGCGGGGGTCTGTGCTGAGCTGCGGGGGTCTGACCGGGGCTGCGGGGGTCTGTGCCAGGCTGCGGGGGTCTGTGCTGGGCTGCGGGGGTCTGCGCCGGGCTGTGGGGGTCTGTGCCAAGCTGTGAGGGTCTGTGCCAGGCTGCGGGGGTCTGTGCCGGGCTGCAGGGGGTCTGCGCTGGGCTGCGGGGGGTCTGTGCCGGGCTGTGGGGGGTGTCTGCTGGGTTGCGGGGGTCTGCGCCGGGCTGCGGGGGTCTGCGCCGGGCTGTGGGGGTCTGTGCCGGGCTGCGGGGGGGTCTGCGCCAGGCTGCGGGGGTCTGTGCCGGGCTGCGGGGGTCTGCGCTGGGCTGCGGGGGGTCTGTGCCGTGCTGCGGGGGTCTGTGCCGGGCTGTGGGGGTCTGCGCCAGGCTGCGAGGGGTCTGTGCCAGGCTGCGGGGGTCTGTGCCGAACTGCATGGGGTCTGCGCTGGGCTGCGGGGGATCTGCGTTGGGCTGTGGGGGTCTGCGCTGGGCTGCGGGGGGTCTGTGCCAGGCTGCGGGTCTGTGCTGGGCTGCGGAGGTCTGTGCCAAGCTGCGGGGGTCTGTGCTGGGCTGTGGGGGGTCTGTGCCGGGCTTTGGGGGGTCTGTGCTGGGTTGCAGGGGTCTGCACCGGGCTGCGGGGGTCTGTGCCAGGCTGCGGGGGTCTGTGCCGAACTGCATGGGGTCTGCGCTGGGCTGCGGGGGGTCTGCGTTGGGCTGCGGGGGTCTGCGCTGGGCTGCGGGGGGTCTGTGCCAGGCTGCGGGGGTCTGTGCTGGGCTGCGGGGGTCTGCGCCGGGCTGCGGGGGTCTGTGCCAAGCTGTGAGGGTCTGTGCCAGGCTGCGGGGGTCTGTACCGGGCTGCGGGGGGTCTGCGCTGGGCTGCGGGGGGTCTGTGCCGGGCTGTGGGGGGTCTCTGCTGGGTTGCGGGGGTCTGGGCCGGGCTGCGGGGGTCTGCGCCGGGCTGTGGGGGTCTGTGCCGGGCTGCGGGGGTCTGCGCTGGGCTGCGGGAGGTCTGTGCCGTGCTGCGGGGGTCTGTGCCGGGCTGTGGGGGTCTGCGCCAGGCTGCGGGGGGGTCTGCGCCAGGCTGCGGGGGTCTGTGCCGGGCTGCGGGGGTCTGCGCTGGGCTGCGGGAGGTCTGTGCCGTGCTGCGGGGGTCTGTGCCGGGCTGTGGGGGTCTGCGCCAGGCTGCGGGGGGTCTGCGCCAGGCTGCGGGGGGTCTGTGCCAGGCTGCAGGGGTCTGTGCCGAGCTGCATGGGGTCTGTGCTGGGCTGCGGGGGTCTGCGCCGGGCTACGGGGGAGTCTGCGCCAGGCTGCGGGGGTCTGTGCCGGGCTGCGGGGGTCTGTGCCGGGCTGCGGGGAGGTCTGCGCTGGGCTGCGGGGGTCTGTGCCGGGCAGCGGGGGTCTGCGCCAGGCTGAGGGGTATCTGTGCCGGGCTGCGGGGGTCTGCGTTGGGCTGCGGGGGTCTGCGCTGGGCTGCGGGGGTCTGTGCTGGGCAGCGGGGGTCTGCGCCAGGCTGAGGGGTATCTGTGCCGGGCTGCGGGGGTCTGCGTTGGGCTGCGGGGGTCTGCGCTGGGCTGCGGGGGTCTGTGCTGGGCTGCGGGGGGTCTGTGCCGTGCTGCGGGGGTTTGCGCCGGGCTGCGGGGGATCTGTGCTGGGCTGCGGGGGGTCTGGAGCGGGCTGCGGGGGTCTATGATGGGCTGTGGGGAGTCTGCGCTGGGCTGCGGGGGTTTGCGCCAGGCTGCGGGAGTCTGTGCCGGGCTGCGAGGGTCTGCGCCGGGCTGCGGGGGTCTGTGCCGAACTGCATGTGGTCTGCACTGGGCTGCGGAGGGTCTGCGTTGGGCTGCGGGGGTCTGCGCTGGGCTGGGGGGGGTCTGTGCTGGGCTACGGGGGTCTGCGCCAGGCTGCGGGGGTCTGTGCCGGGCTGCGGGGGTCTGCGCCGGGCTGTGGGGGGTCTGCGCTGAGCTGCGGGGGGTCCGTGCCGGGCTATGGGGGGTCTCTGCTGGGTTGCGGGGGTCTGCGCCGGGCTGCGGGGGTCTGCGCCGGGCTGTGGGGGTCTGTGCCGGGCTGCGGGGGGGTCTGCGCCAGGCTGCGGGGGTCTGTGCCGGGCTGCGGGGGTCTGCGCTGGGCTGCGGGAGGTCTGTGCCGTGCTGCGGGGGTCTGTGCCGGGCTGTGGGGGTCTGCGCCAGGCTGCGGGGGGTCTGTGCTGGGCTGCGGGGTGTCTGAGGCGGGCTGCGGGGGTTCGCGCTGGGCTGCGAGTGGACGGTGCCAGGCTGCGGGGGTCTGTGCCGAACTGCATGGGGTCTGCGCTGGGCTGCGGGGGATCTGCGTTGGGCTGTGGGGGTCTGCGCTGGGCTGCGGGGGGTCTGTGCCAGGCTGCGGGGGTCTGTGCTGGGCTGCGGAGGTCTGTGCCAAGCTGCGGGGGTCTGTGCTGGGCTGTGGGGGGTCTGCACCGGGCTGCGGGGGTCTGTGCCAGGCTGCGGGGGTCTGTGCCGAACTGCATGGGGTCTGCGCTGGGCTGCGGGGGTCTGCGTTGGGCTGCGGGGGTCTGCGCTGGGCTGCGGGGGGTCTGGGCCAGGCTGCGGGGGTCTGTGCTGGGCTGCGGGGGTCTGCACCGAGCTGCGGGGGTCTGTGCCAAGCTGGGGGGTCTGTGTTGGGCTGTGGGGGGTCTGCACTGGGCTGCGGGGGGTCTGTGCCGGGCTGCGGGGGGTCTGTGCTGGGTTGCGGGGGTCTGCGCCGGGCTGCGGGGGTCTGTGCCGGGCTGTGGGGGATCTGTGCCGGGCTGCGGGGGTTTGCGCCGGGCTGCGCGGGGTCTGTGCCAGGCTGCGGGGGTCTGTGCCAGGCTGCGGGGGTCTGTGCTGGGCTGCGGGGGGTCTGCCCTGGGCTGCGGGGGTCTGCGCTGGGCTGCGGGGGGTCTGTGCCGGGATACGGGGGGTCTGCGCCAGGCTGCGGGGGGTCTGTGACAGGCTGCAGGAGCCTGCGCCGGGCTGCGAGGGGTCTGTGCCAGGCTGCAGGGGTCTGTGCCGAGCTGCATGGGGTCTGTGCTGGGCTGCGGGGGTCTGCGCCGGGCTACGGGGGAGTCTGTGCCAGGCTGCGGGGGTCTGTGCCGGGCTGCGGGGGTCTGTGCCGGGCTGCGGGGAGGTCTGCGCTGGGCTGCGGGGGTCTGTGCCGGGCAGCGGGGGTCTGCGCCAGGCTGAGGGGTATCTGTGCCGGGCTGCGGGGGTCTGCGTTGGGCTGCGGGGGTCTGCGCTGGGCTGCGGGGGTCTGTGCTGGGCTGCGGGGGGTCTGTGCCGTGCTGCGGGGGTTTGCGCCGGGCTGCGGGGGGTCTGTGCTGGGCTGCGGGGGGTCTGGGGCGGGCTGCGGGGATCTGCGCCGGGCTGCGAGGGGTCTGTGCCAGGCTGCGGGGGTCTGTGCCGAACTGCATGGGGTCTGCGCTGGGCTGCGGGGGTCTATGATGGGCTGTGGGGAGTCTGCGCTGGGCTGCGGGGGTTTGCGCCAGGCTGCGGGAGTCTGTGCCGGGCTGCGAGGGTCTGCGCCGGGCTGCGGGGGTCTGTGCCGAACTGCATGTGGTCTGCACTGTATAGAGAGAAATTTTAGCGTGCACTCAGTCTGCTGGAGGCGAGGTGCTGGTGTAATGGACCAATAGGTCCTAAATGGTAAATATTCGTAATTCACCGCACACTCTGATTAAATGCTGTACAATTAATTCATGCAAAATAAAAGTGTGGATTTATTTATACAATTGGGAGCATAACAGAATAAAGCAGCTCATGCGATCTGACACAACGTTTCGGCTCCACCGGAGCCTTTTTCACGTGATCGCTTATTCCAGTGTGAAGGGAACATACGGAGGAGGGAAAAGAACCCCGTAGTGACACTAACACTAATGAAGATGCAGTATCCTATGTATGGCTGCTGGCCAGATAAGGGTACTCTGTCTGGATCGCTGTGTTAAGCGGCGCTCCTGCGCCCTGCTTGTGCTGGCGTGGTCTGCACTGGGCTGCGGAGGGTCTGCGTTGGGCTGCGGGGGTCTGCGCTGGGCTGGGGGGGGTCTGTGCTGGGCTACGGGGGTCTGCGCCAGGCTGCGGGGGTCTGTGCCGGGCTGCGGGGGGTCTGCACTGGGCTGCGGGGGGTCTGCACCAGGCTGCGGGGGTCTGCGCCGGGCTGTGGGGGGTCTGCGCTGGGCTGCGGGGGGTCCGTGCTGGGCTGCGGGGGTCTGTGCCGGGCTACGGGGGGTCTGCGCTGGGCTGCGGGGGGTCTGTGCCGGGCTTCGGGGGGTCTGCGCCAGGCTGCGGGGGGTCTGTGACAGGCTGCGGGAGTCTGCGCCGGGCTGCGAGGGGTCTGTGCCAGGCTGCAGGGGTCTGTGCCGAGCTGCATGGGGTCTGTGCTGGGCAGCGGGGGTCTGCGCCGGGCTACGGGGGAGTCTGCGCCAGGCTGCGGGGGTCTGTGCCGGGCTGCGGGGGTCTGTGCCGGGCTGCGGGGAGGTCTGCGCTGGGCTGCGGGGGTCTGCGTTGGGCTGCGGGGGTCTGCGCTGGGCTGCGGGGGTCTGTGCTGGGCTGCGGGGGTCTGTGCCGTGCTGCGGGGGTCTGCGCCGGGCTGCGGGGGGTCTGTGCTGGGCTGCGGGGGGTCTGGGGTGGGCTGCGGGGATCTGCGCTGGGCTGCGAGGGGTCTGTGCCAGGCTGCGGGGGTCTGTGCCGAACTGCATGGGGTCTGCGCTGGGCTGCGGGGGGGTCTGCGCCAGGCTGCGGGGTTCTATGATGGGCTGTGGGGAGTCTGCGCTGGGCTGCGGGGGTTTGCGCCAGGCTGCGGGAGTCTGTGCCGGGCTGCGAGGGTCTGCGCCGGGCTGCGGGGGTCTGTGCCGAACTGCATGTGGTCTGCACTGGGCTGCGGAGGGTCTGCGGGGGTCTGCGCTGGGCTGGGGGGGTCTGTGCTGGGCTACGGGGGTCTGCGCCAGGCTGTGGGGGTCTGTGCCGGGCTGCGGGGGGTCTGCACTGGGCTGCGGGGGGTCTGCACCAGGCTGCGGGGGGTCTGCACCAGGCTGCGGGGGTCTGCGCCGGGCTGAGGGGGGTCTGCGTTGGGCTGCGGGGGGTCCGTGCTGGGCTGCGGGGGGTCTGTGCCGGGCTACGGGGGGTCTGCGCCAGGCTGCGGGGTTCTGTGCCGGGCTGCGGGGGGTCTGCACTGGGCTGCGGTGGGTCTGCACCAGGCTGCGGGGGTCTGTGACAGGCTGCGGGAGTCTGCGCCGGGCTGCGAGGGGTCTGTGCCAGGCTGCAGGGGTCTGTGCCGAGCTGCATGGGGTCTGTGCTGGGCTGCGGGGGTCTACGCCGGGCTACGGGGGGTCTGCGCCAGGCTGTGGGAGTCTGTGCCGGGCTGCGGGGGTCTGTGCCGGGCTGCGGGGGGGTCTGCGCTGGGCTGCGGGGGGTCTATGCCGGGCTGCGGGGGTCTGTGCCGGGCTGAGGGGTATCTGTGCCGGGCTGCGGGGCTCTGCGTTGGGCTGCGGGGGTCTGCACTGGGCTGCAGGGGGTCTGTGCTGGGCTGCGGGGGGTCTGTGCCGTGCTGCGGGGGTCTGCGCCAGGCTGCGGGGGGGTCTGTGCTGGGCTGCGGGGGGTCTGGGGCGGGCTGAGGGGCTCTGCGCCGGGCTGCGAGGGGTCTGTGCCAGGCTGTGGGGGTCTGTGCCGAACTGCATGGGGTCTGTGATGGGCTGTGGGGAGTCTGCGCTGGGCTGCGGGGGTTTGCGCCGGGCTGCGGGGGTCTGTGCCGGGCTGCGAGAATCTGCGCCGGGCTGCGGGGGTCTGTGCCGAACTGCATGTGGTCTGCGCTGGGCTGCGGAGGGTCTGCGTTGGGCTGCGGGGGGTCTGTGCTGGGCTACGGGGGTCTGCGCCAGGCTGCGGGGGTCTGTGCTCGGCTGCGGGGGTCTACGCCGGGCTACGGGGGGTCTGCGCCAGGCTGTGGGGGTTTGTGCCGGGCTGCGGGGGTCTGTGCCGGGCTGCGGGGGGGTCTGCGCTGGGCTGCGGGGGGTCTGTGCCGGGCTGCGGGGGTCTGTGCCGGGCTGAGGGGTATCTGTGCCGGGCTGCGGGGTTCTGCGTTGGGCTGCGGGGGTCTGCACTGGGCTGCAGGGGGTCTGTGCTGGGCTGCGAGGGGTCTGTGCCGTGCTGCGGGGGTCTGCGCCAGGCTGCGGGGGGGTCTGTGCTGGGCTGCGGGGGGTCTGGGGCGGGCTGCGGGGGTCTGCGCCGGGCTGCGAGGGGTCTGTGCCAGGCTGTGGGGGTCTGTGCCGAACTGCATGGGGTCTGTGATGGGCTGTGGGGAGTCTGCGCTGGGCTGCGGGGGTTTGCGCCGGGCTGCGGGGGTCTGTGCCGGGCTGCGAGGATCTGCGCCGGGGTGCGGGGGTCTGTGCTGAACTGCATGTGGTCTGCGCTGGGCTGCGGAGGGTCTGCGTTGGGCTGCGGGGGTCTGCGCTGGGCTGTGGGGGGTCTGTGCTGGGCTACGGGGGTCTGCGCCAGGCTGCGGGGGTCTGTGCCGGGCTGCGGGGGGTCTGCACTGGGCTGCGGGGGGTCTGCACCAGGCTGCGGGGGTCTGCGCCGGGCTGTGGGGGGTCTGCGCTGGGCTGCGGGGGGTCTGTGCTGGGCTGCGGGGGGTCTGTGCCGTGCTGCGGGTGTCTGTGCCAGGCTGTGGGGGTCTGTGGCGGGCTGTGGGGGTCTGCGCCGGGCTGCGAGGGGTCTGTGCCAGGCTGCGGGGGTCTGTGCTGGGCTGCGGGGGTCTGCGCTGGGCTGCGGGGGGTCTGTGCTGGGCTACGGGGGTCTGCGCCAGGCTGCGGGGGGGTCTGTGCTGGGCTGCGGGGGGTCTGGGGCAGGCTGCGGGGCTCTGCGCCGGGCTGCGAGGGGTCTGTGCCAGGCTGTGGGGGTCTGTGCCGAACTGCATGGGGTCTGTGATGGGCTGTGGGGAGTCTGCGCTGGGCTGCGGGGGTTTGCGCCGGGCTGCGGGGGTCTGTGCCGGGCTGCGAGGATCTGCGCCGGGCTGCGGGGGTCTGTGCCGAACTGCATGTGGTCTGCGCTGGGCTGCGGAGGGTCTGCGTTGGGCTGCGGGGGTCTGCGCTGGGCTGTGGGGGGTCTGTGCTGGGCTACGGGGGTCTGCGCCAGGCTGCGGGGGTCTGTGCTGGGCTGCGGGGGGGTCTGCGCCAGGCTGCGGGGGTCTGTGCCGGGCTGCGGGGGGTCTGCACTGGGCTGCGGGGGGTCTGCACCAGGCTGCAGGGGTCTGCGCCGGGCTGTGGGGGGTCTGCGCTGGGCTGCGGGGGGTCTGCGCTGGGCTGCGGGGGGTCTGTGCTGGGCTGCAGGGGGTCTGTGCCGTGCTGCGGGTGTCTGTGCCAGGCTGTGGGGGTCTGTGGCGGGCTGTGGGGGTCTGCGCCGGGCTGTGAGGGGTCTGTGCCAGGCTGCGGGGGTCTGTGCTGGGCTGCGGGGGTCTGCGCTGGGCTGCGGGGGTCTGTGCTGGGCTACGGGGGTCTGCGCCAGGCTGCGGGGGTCTGTGCCGGGCTGCGGGGGGTGTGCGCTTGGCTGCGGGGGGTCTGCGTCGGGCTGCGGGGGTCTGCGCTGGGCTGTGGGGGGTCTGTGCTGGGCTACGGGGGTCTGCGCCAGGCTGCGGGGGTCTGTGCCGGGCTGCGGGGGGTCTGCACTGGGCTGCGGGGGGTCTGCACCAGGCTGCGGGGGTCTGCGCCGGGCTGTGGGGGGTCTGCGCTGGGCTGCGGGGGGTCTGTGCTGGGCTGCGGGGGGTCTGTGCCGTGCTGCGGGTGTCTGTGCCAGGCTGTGGGGGGTCTGAGGTGGGCTGCGGGGTCTGCGCTGGGCTGCGAGGGGTCTGTGCCAGGCTGCGGGGGTCTGTGCCGAACTGCATGGGGTCTGCGCTGGGCTGCGGGGGGTCTGTGTTGGGCTGCGGGGGTCTGCGCTGGGCTGCGGGGGGTCTGTGCCAGGCTGCGGGGGTCTGTGCTGGGCTGCGGGGGTCTGCGCCGGGCTGCGGAGGTCTGTGCCAAGCTGCGGGGGTCTGTTCTGGGCTGCGGGGGGTCTGTGCCAGGCTGCGGGGGTCTGCGCTGGGCTGTGGGGGGTCTGTGCTGGGCTACGGGGGTCTGCGCCAGGCTGCGGGGGTCTGTGCCGGGCTGCGGGGGGTCTGCACTGGGCTGCGGGGGTTCTGCACCAGGCTGCGGGGGTCTGCGCCGGGCTGTGGGGGGTCTGCGCTGGGCTGCGGGGGGTCTGTGCTGGGCTGCGGGGGGTCTGTGCCGTGCTGCGGGTGTCTGTGCCAGGCTGTGGGGGGTCTGAGGTGGGCTGCGGGGTCTGCGCTGGGCTGCGAGGGGTCTGTTCCAGGCTGCGGGGGTCTGTGCCGAACTGCATGGGGTCTGCGCTGGGCTGCGGGGGGTCTGTGTTGGGCTGCGGGGGTCTGCGCTGGGCTGCGGGGGGTCTGTGCCAGGCTGCGGGGGTCTGTGCTGGGCTGCGGGGGTCTGCGCCGGGCTGCGGAGGTCTGTGCCAAGCTGCGGGGGTCTGTTCTGGGCTGCGGGGGGTCTGTGCCGGGCTGCGGGGGGTCTGTGCTGGGTTGCGGGGGTCTGCGCCGGGCTTCGGGGGTCTGCGCCGGGCTGTGGGGGATCTGTGCCGGGCTGCGGGGGTCTGTGCCGGGCTGCGGGGGTCTGCGCCAGGCTGCGGGGGTCTGTGCTGGGCTGTGGGGGGTCTGAGGCGGGCTACGGGGGTCTGCGCCAGGTTGCGGGGGGTCTGTGCTGGGCTGCGGGGGGTCTTCGCTGGGCTGCGGGGGGTCTGTGCCGTGCTACGGGGGGTCTGCGCCAGGCTGTGGGGGTCTGTGCCGGGCTTCGGGGGGTCTGCACTGGGCTGCGGGGGGTCTGCACCAGGCTGCGAGGGTCTGTGACAGGCTGCGGGGGTCTGCGCCGGGCTGTGGGGAGTCTGCGCTGGGCTGCGGGGGGTCTGTGCTGGGCTGCGGGGGTCTGTGCCGTGCTGCGGGTGTCTGTGCCGAGCTGTGGGTGTCTGTGGCGGGCTGTGGGGGTCTGCGGCGGGCTGCGAGGGGTCTGTGCCAGGCTGCAGGGGTCTGTGCCAAGCTGCATGGGGTCTGTACTGGGCTGCGGGGGTCTGCGCCGGGCTGCGGGGATCTGCGCCGGGCTGCAGGGGGTCTGTGCCGGGCTGCGGGGGTCTGCATTGGGCTGCGGGGGTCTGCGCCAGGCTGCGGGGGGTCTGTGCCGGGCTGCGGGGGGTCTGTGATGGGCTGCGGAGGTTTGCGCTGGGCTGCGGGGGTCTGTGCTGGGCTGTGGGGGGTCTGCACCGGGCTGCGGGGGGTCTGCGCCAGGCTGCGGGGGTCTGTGCCAGGCTGCGGGGGTCTGCGACGGGCTGTGGGGGGTCTGCGCTGGGCTGCGAGGGGTCTGTGCCGAGCTGTGGGGGGTCTCTGCCGGGCTGTGGGGGTCTGTGCCAGGCTGTGGGGGGTCTGTGCCGGGCTGCGGGGGGTCTGCGGCGGGCTGTCGGGGGTCCTTGGGGGTGTGTGCGCGTGCAGGCATCGCCCGATGGGACTACAAGTGATGCTTGCTACAGTGACAGTGATTGACACATTAGCCAATGATGGGACAGTAATAGTCCCATCATCCGGCTAATGTGTTTAATGTAAAAAAACAAAACAAAACACGAACATACAACATACTACATACATACAACATACTACATACATACAACATACTACATATATACAACATACATACAACATACATACTACATACATACTTCATAGATACGACATACATACAACATACAACATACATATATACAACATACTACATACATACAACATACATACTACATACATACTACATACATACATTCTACATAAATACTACATACATACATTCTACATACATACTACATACATACTACATACACACTACATACATACTACATACATACATACTACATACATACAACATACATACTACATACATACTACATACAATACATTCATACATTACATACAATACATACATATAGACATACAGTACATATAACATAGAGTACATACTCACCATCACTTGTCACTTTGTTCCCCGAAGCCATTGTCACCTGTAAAAAATATTAAAATAACAAACAAATAATATACTCCCTGATCCGCAGATATCCAGGAGTGTCCCACCACGATCTCGCATGGAGAACAGCAGCAACAGCTGATGCGACTGTTCTCTATGGGCTCCAGGAATACAATGACGGGAGGAAGGTATCCTTCCGACTTTATTCCTCCGCCACTGTAAAAAAAATAGTCCCTAGTCTCACTTTTGGCATTGCTGTATGAGAAAGTTCCCACGCAGCTATTGCCATAAAGTGAGGCCAGTGAACTAAGGTAACCTCTCAGTGATGCACTGCAGGAGCCATTATCTCCTGTCAGTGTGTCACTGAGGGTCCTATAGAACAGTGACATCACCCGATGTCACTGTTATATAGGGGAGATCGTCGTGGGACACTTGTTATTAATTGGACTGTGTCGGACAGGGAGTATGCGGTTTAATATTTTACTTTTTTTGCAGGCGCTGAGGTATGGTAAGTATGGTGAAATTAAGAATAATAAAATACTTTTTTCTGGCTGTGTCTTTTTTTTTTTACTATTTCACTACTGTAGGATTAATAATGGATAGGCGTCTTTTTGACGCCTCTCCATTATTAACCCGGCTTAATGTCACCTTACAATAGCAAGGTGACATTAACCCCTTATTACCCCATATCCCATCGCTACACGGGCTGTGGGGGGTCTCTGCTGGGTTGCGGGGGTCTGCGCCGGGCTGCGGGGGTCTGCACCGGGCTGTGGGGGTCTGCGCCGGGCTGCGGGGGGGTCTGCGCCAGGCTGCGGGGGTCTGTCCCGGGCTGCGGGGGTCTGCACTGGGCTGCGGGGGGTCTGCACCGTGCTGCGGGGGTCTGTGTCGGGCTGTGGGGGTCTGCGCCAGGCTGCGGGGGGTCTGTGCTGGGCTGCGTGGGGTCTGAGGCGGGCTGCGTGGGTCTGCGCTGGGCTGCGAGGGGTCTGTGCCAGGCTGCGGGGGTCTGTGCCGAACTGCATGGGGTCTGCACTGGGCTGCGGGGGGTCTGCGTTGGGCTGCGGGGGTCTGCGCTGGGCTGCGGGGGGTCTGTGCCAGGCAGCGGGGGTCTGTGCTGGGCTGCAGGGGTCTGAGCCGGGCTGCGGGGGTCTGTGCCAAGCTGCGGGGGTCTGTGCTGGGCTGCGGGGGGTCTGTGCCAGGCTGCGGGGGTCTGTGCCGGGCTGCGGGGGTCTGCGCCAGGCTGCGGGGGGGGGGGTCTGTGCTGGGCTGCGGGGGGTCTGAGGCGGGCTGCGGGGGTCTGCGCCGGGCTGCGGGGGGTCTGTGCTGGGCTGCGGGGGGTCTGTGCCGGGCTGCGGGGGTCTGCGCCGGGCTGCGGGGGGTCTGTGCTGGGCTGCGGGGGGTCTGTGCCGGGCTGCGGGGGTCTGCGCCGGGCTGCGGGGGGTCTGTGCTGGGCTGTGGGGGTCTGTGGCAGGCTGTGGGTGTCTGCGCCGGTCTGCGAGGGGTCTGTGCCGAGCAGCATGGGGTCTGTGCTGGGCCTTGGGGGGTCTGCGCCGGGCTGCGGGGGTCTGTGCCGGGCTGCGGGGGGTCTGTGCCGAACTGCGGGGGTCTGCATCGGGCTGCGGGGGTCTGCGCTGGGCTGCGGGGGGTCTGTGCCGGGCTGTGGGGGGTCTGTGATGGGCTGCGGGGGTCTGCGCTGGGCTGCAGGGGTCTGTGCTGGGCTGTGGGGGGGTCTGCGCCGGGCTGTGGGGGGTCTGCAACGGTCTGCGGGGGGTCTGCGCCAGGCTGCGGGGGTCTGTGCCAGGCTGCGGGGGTCTGCGACGGGCTGTGGGGGGTCTGCGCTGGGCTGCGAGGGGTCTGTGCCGAGCTGTGGGGGGGTCTCTGCCGGGCTGTGGGGGTCTGTGCCGGGCTGTGGGGAGTCTGTGCCGGGCTGCGGGGTGTCTGCGGCGGGCTGTCGGGGGTCCTGCAAATAAAATGTTAAAAAAAACAGACAATGTGATTTTCTGGATTTTTTTTTCTCAGTTTGTCTCCCATAGTTGAGGTCTACCTATGATGTAAATTACAGACGCCTCTCATCTTTTTAAGTGGTGGAACTTGCACTATTGCTGACTGACTAAATACTTTTTTGCCCCACTGTACATACTACATACACACTACATACATACTACATACATACTACATACATACTACATACATACTACATACAATACATTCATACATTACATACAATGCATACATATAGACATACAGTACATATGACATAGAGTACATACTCACCATCACTTGTCACTTTGTTCCCCGAAGCCATTGTCACCTGTAAAAAATATTAAAATAACAAACAAACAATATACTCCCTGATCCGCAGAAATCCAGGAGTGTCCCACCACGATCTCGCATGGAGAACAGCAGCAACAGCTGATGCGACTGTTCTCTATGGGCTCCAGGAATACAATGACGGGAGGAAGGTATCCTTCCGACTTTATTCCTCCGCCACTGTAAAAAAAATAGTCCCTAGTCTCACTTTTGGCATTGCTGTATGAGAAAGTTGCCACGCAGCTTTTGCCATAAAGTGAGGCCAGTGAACTAAGGTAACCTCTCAGTGATGCACTGCAGGAGCCATTATCTCCTGTGTTATGACCTGGTGGTCAGGACAATAATGGACCTAGTGGTTAAGAGCACACGGAATGACCTGATAGTTACTGATAATATAGGACGAGCTCTGAGACGTGGAAACTTTGCTGACCGCAATCCCTAATCCTATCACACACACTAGAAATAGCCGTGGATTGCTCCTAACGCTCCCTATGCAACTCGACACAGCCTAAGGAACTAGCTAGCCCTAAAGATAGAAAAATAAAGCCTACCTTGCCTCAGAGAAATTCCCCAAAGGAAAAGGCAGCCCCCCACATATAATGATTGTGAGTAAAGATGAAAATTACAAACGCAGAGATTAAATAGATTTAGCAAAGTGAGGCCCGACTTACTGAACAGACAGAGGATAGGAAAGGTAGCTTTGCGGTCAGCACAAAAAACTACAAAAAGACCACGCAGAGGGCGCAAAAAGACCCTCCGCACCGACTCACGGTGCGGAGGCGCTCCCTCTGCGTCCCAGAACTTCCAGCAAGCAAGACAACAATCAAAATAGCAAGCTGGACAGAAAAATAGCAAACCAGAGAAAAACAAGCAGGAACTTAGCTTCTGCTGGGAAGACAGGTCACAAGAACGATCCAAGAGTGAACTAGACCAATAATGGAACATTGACAGGTGGCATGGAGCAATGATCTAGGTGGAGTTAAATAGAGCAGCCAGCTAACGAATTAACCTCGTCACCTGTGGAAGGAACCTCAGAAGCCGCAGCCCCACTCACCACCACCAGAGGAAGCCCATGGACAGAACCAGCCGAAGTACCATTCATGACCACAGGAGGGAGCTTGACAACAGAATTCACAACAGTACCCCCCCTTGAGGAGGCGTCACCGAACCCTCACCAGAGCCCCCAGGCCGACCAGGACGAGCCAAATGAAAGCCACGAACCAGATCGGCAGCATGAACATCAGAGGCAAAGACCCAGGAATTATGTTCCTGACCATAACCCTTCCATTTGACCAGGTACTGGAGTTTCCGTCTCGAAATACGAGAATCCAAAATCTTCTCCACCACATACTCCAACTCCCCTTCAACCAACACCGGAGCAGGAGGATCAACGGATGGAACCACAGGCGCCACGTATCTCCGCAACAATGACCTATGGAATACATTATGGATGGCAAAAGAAGCTGGAAGTGTCAAACGAAACGACACAGGATTGAGAACCTCAGAAATCTTATACGGACCAATGAAACGAGGCTTAAACTTAGGAGAGGAAACCTTAATAGGAACATAACGAGACGACAACCAAACCAAATCCCCAACACGAAGTCGGGGACCCACACAGCGCCGGCGGTTAGCGAAACGTTGAGCCTTCTCCTGGGACAATGTCAAATTGTCCACCACATGAGTCCAAATCTGCTGCAACCTATCCACCACAGTATCTACACCAGGACAGTCCGAAGACTCAACCTGCCCTGAAGAGAAACGAGGATGGAAACCAGAATTGCAGAAAAATGTCAAAACCAAAGTAGTCGAGCTGGCCCGATTATTAAGGGCGAACTCAGCCAAAGGCAAAAAGGACACCCAATCATCCTGATCAGCAGAAACAAAGCATCTCAGATATGTTTCCAAAGTCTGATTAGTTCGTTCGGTTTGGCCATTTGTCTGAGGATGGAAAGCCGAGGAAAAAGACAAATCAATGCCCATCCTAGCACAAAAGGCTCGCCAAAACCTCGAAACAAACTGGGAACCTCTGTCCGAAACGATGTTCTCCGGAATGCCATGTAAACGAACCACATGCTGGAAAAACAATGGCACCAAATCAGAGGAGGAAGGCAATTTAGACAAGGGTACCAAATGGACCATCTTAGAGAAGCGATCACAAACCACCCAAATGACCGACATCTTTTGAGAGACAGGGAGATCCGAAATAAAATCCATAGAGATATGCGTCCAGGGCCTCTTTGGGACTGGCAAGGGCAAAAGCAACCCACTGGCACGAGAACAGCAGGGCTTAGCCCGAGCACAAGTCCCACAGGACTGCACAAAAGAACGCACATCCCGCGACAAAGACGGCCACCAAAAGGATCTAGCCACCAAATCTCTGGTACCAAAGATTCCCGGATGACCAGCCAACACCGAACAATGAACCTCAGAGATAACTCTACTAGTCCATTTATCAGGGACAAACAGTTTCTCTGCTGGGCAACGGTCAGGTCTATCAGCCTGAAATTTTTGCAGCACCCGCCGCAAATCAGGGGAAATGGCAGACAAAATTACCCCCTCTGTGAGAATACCCGCCGACTCAGGAACACCCGGAGAGTCGGGCACAAAACTCCTTGACAGGGCATCAGCCTTCACATTCTTAGAGCCTGGAAGGTACGAAACCATAAAATCAAAACGGGAGAAAAATAGCGACCAACGAGCCTGTCTAGGATTCAACCGTTTGGCAGACTCGAGATAAGTCAAATTCTTGTGATCCGTCAAGACCACCACGCGATGCTTGGCTCCTTCAAGCCAATGACGCCATTCCTCGAATGCCCACTTCATGGCCAACAACTCTCGATTGCCAACATCATAATTGCGCTCAGCAGGCGAAAACTTTCTAGAAAAGAAGGCACATGGTTTCATCACCGAGCCATCAGAACTTCTTTGCGACAAAACAGCCCCTGCTCCAATCTCAGAAGCATCAACCTCGACATGAAACGGAAGCGAAACATCTGGCTGGCACAACACAGGGGCAGAAGAAAAACGACGCTTCAACTCCTGAAAAGCTTCCACAGCCGCAGAAGACCAATTGACCACATCAGCACCCTTCTTGGTCAAATCAGTCAACGGTTTAGCAACACTAGAAAAATTACTGATGAAGCGACGATAAAAATTAGCAAAGCCCAGGAACTTTTGCAAACTCTTCACAGATGTCGGCTGAGTCCAATCATAAATGGCCTGGACTTTAACAGGGTCCATCTCGATAGTAGAAGGGGAAAAAATGAAACCCAAAAATGAAACTTTCTGAACTCCAAAAAGACACTTTGACCCCTTCACAAACAAAGAATTTGCACGAAGGACCTGAAACACCATTCTGACCTGCTTCACGTGAGACTCCCAATCATCCGAGAAGACCAAAATATCATCCAAATATACAATCAGGAATTTATCCAGGTACTCTCGGAAGATGTCATGCATAAAGGACTGAAATACTGATGGAGCATTGGAAAGCCCGAATGGCATAACCAGGTACTCAAAATGGCCCTCGGGCGTATTAAATGCTGTTTTCCATTCATCGCCCTGTTTAATACGCACAAGATTATACGCACCACGAAGATCTATCTTGGTGAACCAACTAGCCCCCTTAATCCGAGCAAATAAATCAGACAGCAGCGGCAAAGGGTACTGAAATTTGACTGTGATCTTATTAAGAAGGCGGTAATCAATACAAGGTCTCAAAGAACCATCCTTCTTGGCCACAAAAAAGAACCCTGCTCCCAATGGTGACCACGACGGGCAAATATGACCCTTCTCCAAGGATTCCTTTACATAACTCCGCATAGCGGCGTGCTCTGGCACAGATAAATTGAACAGTCGGCCCTTAGGAAACTTACTACCAGGAATCAAATTGATAGCACAATCGCAATCCCTATGAGGAGGTAGGGCACTGGATTTGGGCTCATCAAATACATCTCGGTAATCCGACAAAAACTCCGGGACTTCAGAAGGGGTGGATGACGAAATAGACAAAAATGGAACATCACCATGTACTCCCTGACAACCCCAGCTGGACACAGATATAGATTTCCAATCCAATACTGGATTATGGACCTGTAGCCATGGCAACCCCAAAACGACCACATCATGCAGATTATGCAACACCAAAAAGCGAATATCCTCCTGATGTGCAGGAGCCATGCACATGGTCAATTGGGTCCAGTACTGAGGCTTATTCTTGGCCAAAGGCGTAGCATCAATTCCTCTCAATGGAATAGGATACTGCAAGGGCTCCAAGAAAAAAACACAGCGCCTAGCAAACTCCAAGTCCATCAAATTCAGGGCAGCGCCTGAATCCACAAATGCCATAACAGAATAGGATGACAAAGAGCAGATCAGAGTAACGGACAAAAGAAATTTCGACTGTACCGTACCAATGGTGGCAGACCTAGCGAAACGCTTAGTGTGCTTAGGACAATCGGAGATAGCATGAGTGGATTCACCACAGTAAAAACACAGCCCATTCCGACGTCTGTGTTCTTGCCGTTCAGCTCTGGTCAAAGTCCTATCACATTGCATAGGCTCTGGTCTATGCTCAGATAATACCGCCAAATGGTGCACAGCTTTACCCTCACGTAAGCGTCGATCGATCTGAATGGCCAAAGACATAGACTCATTCAGACCAGCAGGCATGGGAAATCCCACCATGACATCCTTAAGGGCTTCAGAGAGACCCTTTCTGAAAATTGCTGCCAGGGCACATTCATTCCACTGAGTGAGTACAGACCACTTCCTAAACTTCTGACAATATATCTCTACCTCATCCTGACCCTGACACAGAGCCAGCAAGATTTTCTCTGCCTGATCCACTGAATTAGGTTCATCATAAAGCAATCCGAGCGCCAGAAAAAACGCATCAACATCACGCAATGCCGGATCTCTTGGCGCAAGGGAAAATGCCCAGTCTTGAGGGTCACCACGCAACAAAGAAATAATGATTTTCACTTGTTGAACAGGGTCACCTGAGGAGCGAGGTTTCAAAGCAAGAAACAATTTACAATTATTTTTGAAATTCAGAAACTTAGATCTATCCCCAAAAAACAAATCAGGAATTGGAATCCTAGGCTCTAACATTGGATTCTGAACCACAAAATCTTGAATGTTTTGTACCCTTGCAGTGAGATTATCCATACAAGAGGACAGACCTTGAATGTCCATATCTACACCTGTATCCTGAACCACCCAGAGGTAAAGGGGAAAAGAGAGACAAAACACACTGCAAAGAAAAAAAAATGGTCTCAGAACTTCACTTATCCCTCTATTGAGATGCATTAGTACTTTGGGCCACCTGTACTGTTATGACCTGGTGGTCAGGACAATAATGGACCTGGTGGTTAAGAGCATACGGAATGACCTGATAGTTACTGATAATATAGGACGAGCTCTGAGACGTGGGAACTCTGCTGACCGCAATCCCTAATCCTATCACACACACTAGAAATAGCCGTGGATTGCTCCTAACGCTCCCTATGCAACTCGACACAGCCTAAGGAACTAGCTAGCCCTAAAGATAGAAAAATAAAGCCTACCTTGCCTCAGAGAAATTCCCCAAAGGAAAAGGCAGCCCCCCACATATAATGATTGTGAGTAAAGATGAAAATTACAAACACAGAGATTAAATAGATTTAGCAAAGTGAGGCCCGACTTACTGAACAGACAGAGGATAGGAAAGGTAGCTTTGCGGTCAGCACAAAAAACTACAAAAAGACCACGCAGAGGGTGCAAAAAGACCCTCCGCACCGACTCACGGTGCGGAGGCGCTCCCTCTGCGTCCCAGAGCTTCCAGCAAGCAAGACAACAATCAAAATAGCAAGCTGGACAGAAAAATAGCAAACCAGAGAAAAACAAGCAGGAACTTAGCTTCTGCTGGGAAGACAGGTCACAAGAACGATCCAGGAGTGAACTAGACCAATACTGGAACATTGACAGGTGGCATGGAGCAATGATCTAGGTGGAGTTAAATAGAGCAGCCAGCTAACGAATTAACCTCGTCACCTGTGGAAGGAACCTCAGAAGCCGCAGCCCCACTCACCACCACCAGAGGAAACCCATGGACAGAACCAGCCGAAGTACCATTCATGACCACAGGAGGGAGCTTGACAACAGAATTCATAACACTCCTGTCAGTGTGTCACTGAGGGTCCTATAGAACAGTGACATCACCCGATGTCACTGTTATATAGGGGAGATCGTCGTGGGACACTTGTTATTAATTGGACTGTGTCGGACAGGGAGTATACGGTTTATTATTTTACTTTTTTTGCAGGCGCTGAGGTATGGTAAGTATGGTGAAATTAAGAATAATAAAATACTTTTTTCTGGCTGTGTCTTTTTTTTTAACTATTTCACTACTGTAGGATTAATAATGGATAGGCGTCTTTTTGACGCCTCTCCATTATTAACCCGGCTTAATGTCACCATACAATAGCAAGGTGACATTAACCCCTTATTACCCCATATCCCATCGCTACACGGGAGTGGGAGGAGAGAGGCTAAGTGCCAGAATTGGCGCATCTTATAGATGCGCCATTTCTGAGGTGGCTGCAGACTGGTATTTGTAGCCGCGGGGGGGGGGGGGGGCGGGCAATATCGGGGGGGGGGCCCTCTCTAGGCTATGAATATCAGCCCGCAGCTGTCTGCGTAGCCTTTCTGGCTATAAAATATAGGGGGACCCCACGTCATATTTTGGGGGGTCCCCCTATTTTAATAGCCAGTAAAGACTACGCAGACAGCTGCGGGCTGATATTCATAGCCTGGAAAGGGGCCATGGGTATTAACCCCTTCCAAGGCTACAAATATTGGCCCCCGGTCGTCGGCTTTCCCCCTTTGGCACAGAAAATTGGGTGGGAGCCCATGCCGTTTTTTTTTCCCGTTTTTTTCTTTATGTTCATTATTCAAAATCGGCCTATCTATGGATATATCTACAGATATATCTATAGACTAGATGGTGGCCCGATTCTAACGCATCGGGTATTCTAGAATATGTATGTATGTATGCATGTATATATATAGCAGCCATATAGCATATAGCACAGCCCACGTAACAGAGACAGCCACGTAGTATATAGCACAGCCACGTAGTATATAACACAGCCACGTAGTATATAACACAGCCACATAGTATATAACACAGCCACGTAGTATATAACACAGCTCACATAATATATAGCAGCCACGTAGTGTATAACCCAGCCACGTAGTATATTTAATTTAATTTATTTGTCTGATATATCCGCATATGGCTATCTCTTTGTGATCCATCCATCTATTTGTTGTATCGGTATGCGGCACCTATTGTTTGCGCTTTTGCGCATGCAAATAATATACTGACACTCTTCTGATCTTTTATTTGCTGTATATGCATTGATTACAAGGGGTGCGTAAGTGCATCTTTTAATCATTCCAAATCTCTTTACAAACCGGGTCATATTCATTCTATCCTGGCCTATGCATTACGTACAAAAATTACGCATGTGCAACAAGCTCAATTTGTAATTATTCAGGTATCTCCATTAGTAATCCTTCTCTTGAGGGGTGGAGCATTGAATCAGCACGTGCACAATAAGGCTAATTTCGGCCATCTTGGCACTCCTCTGCAATCTCCCTTTGTGGTTTCCTGTGCTCATTGATATGCACGACGTTTGCGCATGCGCATTTACCACTCTTGTGGCCATCTTGGTACTTACTTTGAGGAAAACCCTGCCTGTTTACCTCACTTCCGGCGCTTAGAATGCCGGTACGATACCTTCCGCCATCATATCATGCCGTTTCCCCACAGCTGATGTGGATTCTGCTTATTGGGTAGGTGATATTTGTATATATATAGTAGTCAGCCGGACATTGCGTCACTCGCTCCTGATGAAGCCACTCCGGTGGTGATACGCGTTGGGCTACATGCCCCCTGGACCTCTGTGTGATAGGTATCATGGTCATGCTCTCTGGGTTGTTTTAATTCCAGCATTCCCGGACACGGCATTATTGTGCGGTGTCTCGGTTCACCTGCATTGCAAAAAAAAAAATTTCTTTTTCATGTACAGAGTCTGGTAGTCCCTTGGGACAGAGTGTATTTGTTACCTGTTGGGGGTTGTTGCCCACAATAGTCCCTTGAGACAGATTGTATATGTGTTCTGGGTGGATGATTGCCGCCCATAAATAACATCTATATTTGTATGTGACACTTTAAAGGTACCGTCACACATAGTTAGTAAGTTAGTAAGGCCGAAAAAAGACATTTGTCCATCCAGTTCAGCCTATATTCCATCATAATAAATACCCAGATCTACGTCCTTCTACAGAACCTAATAATTGTATGATACAATATTGTTCTGCTCCAGGAAGACATCCAGGCCTCTCTTGAACCCCTCGACTGAGTTCGCCATCACCACCTCCTCAGGCAAGCAATTCCAGATTCTCACTGCCCTAACAGTAAAGAATCCTCTTCTATGTTGGTGGAAAAACCTTCTCTCCTCCAGACGCAAAGAATGCCCCCTTGTGCCCGTCACCTTCCTTGGTATAAACAGATCCTCAGCGAGATATTTGTATTGTCCCCTTATATACTTATACATGGTTATTAGATCGCCCCTCAGTCGTCTTTTTTCTAGACTAAATAATCCTAATTTCGCTAATCTATCTGGGTATTGTAGTTCTCCCATCCCCTTTATTAATTTTGTTGCCCTCCCACATAACGACATCGTTAACGATATCGTTGCTTTTTGTGACGTAGCAACGATATCGTTAAGGAAATCGTTATGTGTGACAGCGACCAACGATCATGCCCCTGCTGGGAGATCGTTGGTCGCTGAGGAAAGTCCAGAACTTTATTTCGTCGCTGGACTTCCAGCTGACATCGCTGGATCGGCATGTGTGACGCCGATCCAGCGATGTCTTCACTGGTAACCAGGGTAAACATCGGGTTACTAAGCGCAGGGCCGCGCTTAGTAACCCGATGTTTACCATGGTTACCAGCGTAAACGTTAAAAAAACAAACACTACATACTTACCTACCGCTGTCTGTCCCCGGCACTCTGCTTCTCTGCACTCCTCCTGCATCCTTTGTCAGCGCCGGCCAGCCGGAAAGCACAGCGGTGACGTCACCGCTCTGCTTTCCGGCTGACCGGCGCTGACAGTGCAGAGGAAAGCAGAGCACCAGAGGACAGACAGCGGAAGGTAAGTATGTAGTGTTTGTTTTTTTTAACGTTTACGCTGGTAACCAGGATAAACATCGGGTTACTAAGCGCGGCCCTGCGCTTAGTAACCCAATGTTTACCCTGGTTACCGGGGACCTCGGGATCGTTGGTCGCTGGAGAACTGTCTGTGTGACAGCTCTCCAGCGACCAAACAGCGACGCTGCAGCGATCGACATCGTTGTCGGTATCGCTGCAGCGTCGCTGAGTGTGAAGGTACCTTTAGGGACTATTTGTTCCATCTTATTTGGGCACTCTTAGGTAAATTGTCATTCATTAATCTCCCTACGGGTCACATTTTGTCATGTAATGATCTAGGTCAGTGTTCCCCAAGTTCGGTCCTTAAGAGCCACCAACAGGTCATGTTTTCAGGATTTCCTTAGTATTGCCCAGATGAGAATTTCATCATCTAGACAGGCAACAATTCCATCACCTGGGCCATACTAAGGAAATCCTGAAAACACGACCTGTTGGTGGCTCTTGAGGACTGGAGTTGGGGAACACTGATCTAGGTGGTAATCAGCAGTGTCATGTGGGCTATCTATTATGTAAGGTATTTTGTCCTTTTATCACACTGCACATGTGACCTGGGGGGATGTTGGCGCCCATAAAAACATCTATACTCGTATGTGATTTTTGTAGTGACTATCTGTCCCTTTTTGTTAAGGTACACTGAGGTAAACCATCATTCATTAAATCTCTATGGGTCACACCTTTGTCATGCAATGATCCAGGTGGTAATTAGCAGCGTAATGTGGTTCATCTATTATATAAGATAATTTGTCAATTTCTAACCTTGCCACTATATGTGCCATACCAATATATATATATATGTGTGATCGAGATTGGGTATAGGATTTTGGTGAGCGATTTGGCCCACAATCAAATATTCTTTTCACATTCCTTGGGACTATTGACCTCATGATCTGGGCTCACTCAGCTGAATTATCATCCATTAATCTTTCTCTGTCATGTAATGATTCAGGTGTTAATTAGCAGCAATACTCTATCTGCATATTACTGTATGTCAAATATATATTTTTTCTATTCTTAATTATGCTGCGAGCTGTACCATACCATTATATTCATACATGATCAATGCAGTAGTGGTATTTTGTTAGGTGTATTATAGTTTGAGGATTTTTGTTACACATTATTTTGGATATTATTGTCTTTATGTGTTTATGTATATGACGGATATATTTCCTGAATTGTTGTTCCAGTTTACCACTTACTGTAATACAGGTCCTTCTCAAAAAATTAGCATATAGTGTTAAATTTCATTATTTACCATAATGTAATGATTACAATTAAACTTTCATATATTATAGATTCATTATCCACCAACTGAAATTTGTCAGGTCTTTTATTGTTTTAATACTGATGATTTTGGCATACAACTCCTGATAACCCAAAAAACCTGTCTCAATAAATTAGCATATTTCACCCATCCAATCAAATAAAAGTGTTTTTTAATAACAAACAAAAAAACCATCAAATAATAATGTTCAGTTATGCACTCAATACTTGGTCGGGAATCCTTTGGCAGAAATGACTGCTTCAATGCGGCGTGGCATGGAGGCAATCAGCCTGTGACACTGCTGAGATGTTATGGAGGCCCAGGATGCTTCAATAGCGGCCTTAAGCTCATCCAGAGTGTTGGGTCTTGCGTCTCTCAACTTTCTCTTCACAATATCCCACAGATTCTCTATGGGGTTCAGGTCAGGAGAGTTGGCAGGCCAATTGAGCACAGTAATACCATGGTCAGTAAACCATTTACCAGTGGTTTTGGCACTGTGAGCAGGTGCCAGGTCGTGCTGAAAAATGAAATCTTCATCTCCATAAAGCATTTCAGCCGATGGAAGCATGAAGTGCTCCAAAATCTCCTGACCAACACCAGCAGGTGACATGGCACCCCACACCATCACTGACTGTGGGTACTTGACACTGGACTTCAGGCATTTTGGCATTTCCTTCTCCCCAGTCTTCCTCCAGACTCTGGCACCTTGATTTCCGAATGACATGCAAAATTTGCTTTCATCAGAAAAAAGTACTTGGGACCACTTAGCAACAGTCCAGTGCTGCTTCTCTGTAGCCCAGGTCAGGCGCCTCTGCCGCTGTTTATGGTTCAAAAGTGGCTTTACCTGGGGAATGCGGCACCTGTAGCCCATTTCCTGCACACGCCTGTGCACGGTGGCTCTGGATGTTTCCACACCAGACTCAGTCCACTGCTTCCTCAGGTTCCCCAAGGTCTGGAATCGGTCCTTCTCCACAATCTTCCTCAGGGTCTGGTCTCCTCTTCTCGTTGTACAGCGTTTTCTGCCACATTGTTTCCTTCCAACAGACTTACCATTGAGGTGCCTTGATACAGCACTCTGGGAACAGCCTATTTGTTGAGAAATTTCTTTCTGGGTCTTACCCTCTTGCTTGAGGGTGTCAATGATGGCCTTCTTGACATCTGTCAGGTCGCTAGTCTTACCCATGATGGGGGTTTTGAGTAATGAACCAGGCAGGGAGTTTATAAAAGCCTCAGGTATCTTTTGCATGTGTTTAGAGTTAATTAGTTGATTCAGAAGATTAGGGTAATAGGTCATTTAGAGAACCTTTTCTTGATATGCTAATTTATTGAGACAGGTTTTTTGGGTTATCAGGAGTTGTATGCCAAAATCATCAGTATTAAAATAATAAAAGACCTGACAAATTTCAGTTGGTGGATAATGAATCTATAATATATGAAAGTTTAATTGTAATCATTACATTATGGTAAATAATGAAATTTAACACTATATGCTAATTTTTTGAGAAGGACCTGTATATTCAATTATCATCATTTCCTATCACAATCATGTCCAGGGGGGTGGTTTCCAATTTGGAACCCATGATCAAGTTAGTTTTTAAGTGATTTTAATTGTGTGGTGTTCTTTGGTTGACATAATAAAATGTATATATTTGTACTATTTTGAGTGGTGGTCCCTACTATATAGCTTGACACTTCATGTTGTTTTTCTGTACTCTATTTAATGTCAGGCTGCTGTTATTATGCTTTGATGGTGCCCTCCATTCTCTTTTTGTCCAGCCACGTAGTATATAGCACAGCCCACGCAGTATATAACACAGCCCACGTAACACAGACAGCCACGTAGTATATAGCACAGCCATGTAGTATATAGCATAGCCACGTAGTATATGACAACCACTTAGTATATAGCAGCCACTTAGTATATAACACTGCCCACGTAGTATATAGCACAGCCGCATAGTATATAACACAGCCCACGTAAAAAAAGCACAGCCCACGCAGTTTATAACACTGCCCACGTAGTATATAACACTGCCCAAGCAGTATATAACACTGCCCACGTAGTATATAACACTGCCCAAGCAGTATATAACACTGACCAAGCAGTATATAACACAGCCCATGCAGTATATAACACAGCCCACGCAGTATATAACACAGCCCACGTAGTATATAACCCAGCCACGTAGTATATAACACTGCCCACGTAGTATATTGCACAGGCCATGCAGTGTATAACGCAGCCCACGCAGTATATAACACTGCCCATGTAGTATATAACACTGCCCACGTAGTATGTAGCACCCACGTAGTATATAACACTGCCGACGTAGTATATAACACTACCCACGTAGTATGTAGCACCCACGTAGTATATAACACTGCCCACATAGTATATAACACTGCCCACGTAGAATGTAGCAGCCACGTAGTATATAACACAGCCCAAGTACTATGTAGCAGTGTGGGCACCATATCCCCGTTAAAAAAAAAAAAAATCCCCGGATCCAGGCGAAGCATTCAGCAATGCTCCTCGCGATGTTCTGTTCCCAAGAATGCTTTGCGGTCTCGCAACATGATGACGTAGTGGTCTCGCGAGAGAGCGCTACGTCATCATCTCGCGAGACCGCAATGCATGCCCCGGAGCGTTACGAGGAGCGGGAAAGGCCCCGGAAGGTGAGTATATCACGATTATTTTTTTTTAATTATTTTTTAACATTAGATCTTTCTACTATTGATGCTGCATAGGCAGCATCAATAGTACAAACTTCGTCACATAGGGTTAATAGCAGCGTTAACAGACTGCGTTACACTGCGTTATGCCGTGGTTTAACACAGTTGGTTTAACGGACTGCTACAACGCTATGTGGGCTGCGGGCGCTGACTGGGGGGGAGTATGGAGCGGGCACTGACGGCAGGGGAGTAGGGAGCGGCTATTTCACGGCCGGACTGTGCCCGTCGCTGATTGGTCGCGACCAATCAGCAACTTGGGATTTCCGTGACAGACAGACAGAAAGACGGAAGTGACCCTTACACAATTATATAGTAGAATACATAGATGTATCTATCCATATATCTATCTGGCTAATTTCACACATCAGGTTTTTGCCGTCAGGCACAACCCGGCGAGGTTTGAAAAAAAAAGATAGTTTTTTTTCTCCTGGATCCGTTTTTTCTCATAGAGTTGTATTAGCGCCAGATTGCGCCTGATGGCCACACGTTTTATCTGTTTTTTGCCAGATCCGTCAAAAAAGCTGTTTCCACCGGACAGAAAACACATACAGAGGAACGGTTTTTCTGTCCGGCAAAAAAACGCACAGCGACGGATCCGGCGAAAAACGTATGAAATTGAGATGTTAAATAATGAATTCGGCCTCCGAATCCGTTTTTTCATGCATGCTTCCATTAAAATCATGCACATTTTCCGTTGGCTCTCTCTTTTTAAAAAAAAACAAAAAAAACGGATCAGTTGCATCAGTTTTTCACTATTTGCAATGGATCCGTTTTTTCAAAAATTTGGCGGATTCTGCCTGACGGAAACAAACTGATGTGTGAAAGTAGCCTAACTATCCATATATCTATCTACATCTATCCATCTCATTCCTTCTATCTATCTCAGGCCGGCGTCACACTTGGGAAATACGGTCCGTTTTTTACTGGCGCAATATGCAGAAATGTTCCCAAAACAGTGTTCTGTATGTAATCCGTTGGCAAGGTTGGCAAGACTTTCATTGGCCAAATTTTTGCGCAATACGCTGACAAACGCAGCATGCTGCGATTTTCTACGCCCGTAAAATGCGGCTTTGAAATATACGGCAGATAGGAGCTGCCCCATAGAGAATAATTGATCCATGTGCAATGCGTTGTTTTTGCGCCTCTCATACGTCCGTAAAACTCTCTAGTGTGACGCCTGCCTCATTCCTTCCTTCCTTCTATTTATCTATCTCTCATTTTTTCTATCTATCTGTCTATCTGTGTGTAATGGAGTGTGGGTTGAACAAACGCAAAAGAGGAGGTTGGACAAGCAATGACATCACAAATCTTTTTTTTTTGTCAATAACAGATCTTTATTTAGCTTTCAAAAACGCATACAAATCCGCATGGAAAATGGAAAAAAACTTCAGTGGAAATGCCTCAAGAAAAGGGAATGATGCTCAGTACTGTGTGTGGCCTCCATGTGCCTGTATGATCTCCCTACAATGCCTGGGCATGCTCCTGATGAGGTGGCGGATGTACAGTGTTCATTTTAGGACATGGTCACAAATCAAAGTCAAACATCAGAAGTACTCTGTCTGATACCTCATTCTGATACTTGACTCTTATACCTGACTTTCACACATGGTCACAAATCAAAGTCAAACATCAGAAATACTCTGTCTGATACCTCATTCTGATACTTGACTCTTATACCTGACTTTCACACATGGTCACAAATCAAAGTCAAACATCAGAAATACTCTGTCTGATACCTCATTCTGATACTTTACTCTGATACCTAACTGATACCTGACTCTGATACCTAACTCTGATACCTGACTCTGATACCTGACTCTGATACCTGAGTCTGATACCTAACTCTGATACTTGACTTTGATACCTAACTCTAATACTTGACTCTGATACCTAACTCTGATACTTGACTCTGATGTCAAGTATCAGAGTTATGTATCAGAGTTAGGTATCAAAGTCAAGCATCAGAGTTAGGTATCAGAGTCAAGTATCAGAGTTAGGTTTCAGAATCAAGTATCAGAGTTAGGTATCAGAGTCAAGTATCAGAGTTAGGTATCAGAGTCAAGTATCAGAGTTCGGTATCAAAGTCAAGTATCAGAGTTAGGTATCAGAATCAAGTATCAGAGTTAGGTATCAGAGTCAAGTATCAGAGTTAGGTATCAGAGTCAAGTATCAGAGTTAGGTATCAGAGTCAAGTATCAGAGTTAAGTATCAGAGTCAAGTATCAGAATGAGGTATCAGACAGAGTATTTCTGATGTTTGACTTTGATTTGTGACCATGTCCTAAAATGAACACTGTATGGATGGTCTCCCGAGGGATCTCCTCCTCCCAGACCTGGACTAAAGTATCTGCCAACTCCTGGAAAGTCTGTGGTGCAGCGTAACGTTGGTGGATGGTGCGAGACATGATGTCCCAGATGTGTTCAATCGGATTTAGGTCTGGGGAACGGTTGGGCCAGTCCATAGCTTCAATGCCTTCATCTTGCAGGAACTGCTGACACTCCAGCCACAGGAGGTCTGGCATTGTCCTGTGTTAGGAGGAACCCAGGGCCAACCGCACCAGCATATGGTCTCACAAGGGGTCTGAGGATCTCATCTCGTTACCTAATGGCAGTCAGGCTACATATGGCGAGCACATGGAGGGCTGTGCGGCCCTCCAAAGAAATGCCACCCCACACCATTACTGACCCACTGCCAAACCGGTCATGCTGAAGGATGTTATAGGTAGCAGATCGCCCTCCATGGAATCTCCAGACTCTGTCATGTCTGTTACATGTGCTCAGTGTGAACCTGCTTTCATCTGTGAAGAGCACAGGGCGCCAGTGGCAAATTTGCCAATCCTGGTGTTCTGTGGCAAATGCCAAGCATCCTGCACGGTGAAGGGCTGTGAGAACAATGCCCATCTGTGCAGGGGTGAACCTAGCCTCTCTGCTGCCTGAGGCGAACTGCAAAATGGTGCCCCTCCCCCCCCCCATCGTAAAATCAGTATAAATAAATCTGGTTTACTCTTTACTAGCCTAACCTGATGCACATGTACAATACATACATGTTGTGAATTATGTGGCAGAGTTCACTCCTGTGGTCACAAGTGGTACTTCGGCTGATTCTCTCTGGGATCTTCCGTTTGTGGAGGAAAGTGGTACTGCAGCTTCTGAGTTTCCTCCCTCAGGTGATCTGGTGAGCTCGTTAGCTTCTTCTCTACTTAACTCCACCTGATGCTTTGATCCATGCTTCCTGTCAATGTTCCAGTGTAGGACTTGTTTTTTCCCTGGATCATTCCTGTGGCCTGCTGCTCTGCAAAGCTAAGTTTTGCTTATGTTATTTTGTTGCTATTTTTCTGTCCAGCTTGCTTTATTGGTTTTTCTCGCCTGCTGGAAGCTCTGAGACGCAGAGGGACCACCTCCGTACCGTTAGTCAGTGCGGAGGGTCTTTTTGTCCCCTCTGCGTGGTTATTTATAGGTTTTTGTGCTGACCGCAAAGTTATCTTCCCTATCCTCGTTCTGTTCAGCTAGTCGGGCCTCACTTTGCTAAATCTGTTTCATCTCTATGTTTGTGTTTTCATCTTACTCACAGTCATTATATGTGGGGGGCTGCCTTTTCCTTTGGGGAATTTCTCTGAGGCAAGGTAGGCTTAATTTTCTATCTTCAGGACTAGCTAGTTTCTCAGGCTGTGACGAGGCGCCTAGGTTCTGGTCAGGAGCGCTCCACGGCTATCTTTAGTGTGGTTTGATAGGATTAGGGTTTGCGGTCTGCAGAGTTCCCACGTCTCAGAGCTCGTTCTATTATTTTGGGTTATTGTCAGATCACTGTATGTGCTCTGACCTCCATGTCCATTGTGATTCTGAATTGCCTTTCATAACACATACATTTTTAAATAGGAATATATTTAGGAAATTAGAAAATAGGAAAGATTTTTTTTAAGCCTCCACCACGACAAGGCAAACTCTTTTGGCCCAGCTCTACTCTACTCTAACGTATTAAATATTTGTTAAAATATCCAATACAATTTAGGTATATTTTTATTTTTCAATTTTTAAAATGATCAATAATATCACATATAGGAGACAAATACCATTGCACCATGACCAAACCATATATTACCACCACATAGTGACCTATAATACCACATACAAAGGAACAAATACCACCACACCATGTCCAGACAACATATTAACACCACATAGAGACGTATAAAACCATATACAAGGAACAAATACCACCACACCATGTCTAGACACCATATTACCACCTCAGTGACAGAATAATACCACATACAAGGAACAAATACCACCACACCATGACCAGACCACATATTACCACCACATACAAGGAACAAATAACGCCACACCATAGCCGGACAACATATTACCACCACATAGTGACTGAATACTACAATACTGATCATTAACAAAAAAACACAAAACTAATATCACCTTAAGTGCTATTATACACAGGAGATCTGTACTTAGTATGCAGTGTTTGTGTACAGGTAATACAGTGATCACCGATGATATTATGCACAGGAGCTCTGTCTATTGTGTCATTGTACAGGTAATACAGTTATCACCAGTGACATTATACACAGGAGCTCTGTATATAGTGTATAGTGTACAGGTAATACAGTGATCACCAGTGACATTATACACAGGCGTTCTGTATACAATGTCAGTGTGCAGGTAATACAGTGATCACCAGTGACATTATACACAGGAGCGCTGTATATAATGTATAGGTAATACAGTGATCACCAGTGACATTATACACAGGAGCTCTGTATATAATGTATAGGTAATACAGTGATCACCGGTGAAATTATACACAGGAGCGCTGTATATAATGTATAGGTAATACAGTGATCACCGGTGACATTATACACCGACATTATACACCGGACCGCTGTATATAGTATGCAGTGTATAGTGTGCGTGTACATGTAATGCACTAACTCACCAGTGACATCTCTAGGTGAAGTCCTTCGTCTTCCTTTTTAATCTTCATCCAGCACAGACCCCCATCACGTCTTCCAACCAGGGCTCATCTCTACAGGAAATAACAAAGTTCTCTAGAGCACCACTAACACATTACTTAATTTTATCCCAAAGTCTAAATTACACCAGATGAAGAAAAAAAGCGACAGTGTTGCACATTAACAAGACCGCCTCCCCTATTTAAAACAGTATCCTCAAAAAAATAAAATAAATACATAATTGCATGAATAATAATTACCCTTAATTAGCATATAAATCAGGAATTGAACAATCCATAAAATAGATTATCTGTGTAGAAAGGTGCATATTAAAACATCCTTTATAAGGTAAAATTGTAAAAAGCCAAATTAGTCAAACAAAAACAAAGGGGTACCACATTGAAGGAAGTGCCCTATAACCAACGAACAGAAAAAGGGGGTGAAGGGTTGTTAAAAATGTACCACTGGCTTCTCAGATCCTCAATATTAATCTGACCTGATAGCAAGATGACTATAGTTGTTATAGGGAAAGGAAGAACAGAGAGAAAGAAAGGAGAAAGTAAGAACAGAGAGAGAAAGAAAGAGGGGAAAGAAAGAAAGAAAGAAAGAAAGAAAGAAAGAAAGAAAGAAAGAAAGAAAGAAAGAAAGAAAGAAAGAAAGAACAGAGAAAGTAAGAACAGAGAGAGAAAGAAAGAGGGGAAGAAAGAAAGAAAGAAAGAAAGAAAGAAAGAAAGAAAGAAAGAAAGAAAGAAAGAAAGAAAGAAAGAAAGAAAGAAAGAAAGAAAGAAAGAAAGAGAGAAAAAGAAAGAGAGGAAAGAAAAACAACAGAGAGCGAAAGAAAGAACAGCGAGAGAGAAAGAGGGGAAAGAAAGAACAGAGAGAGAAAGAGAGGGGGAAGAAAGAACAGAGATAGAAAGAAAGAACAGAGAGAGAAAGGAAGAACAGAGAGAAAGGAAGAACAGAGAGATAGAAAGAGGGGAAAGAAAAAGAATAGAGAGCGAAAGAAAGAACAGAGAGAAATAGGGGAAAGAAAGAACAGAGAGAGAAAGAAAGAGGGGAAAGAAAAAGAATAGAGAGCGAAAGAAAGAACAGAGAGAAAGAGCTCCACTCAGTGCACATGTGGCTCTGCTCCATACACCTTGTACACACGTGGCCACGCTACGTACACCTCGTACACACATGGCTCCACTCCGTAAACCTTGTACACATGCGGCTCTGCTCCATGCACCTTGTACTTAAGCGGCTCCGCGCCGTACATACAAGGCTCTGCTCCGCTCTGTACACACATGGCTCAGCTCTGTACACTTCGTACACACAGGGCTCCATTTCGCACAACCCGTACAGATGCGGCTCCGCTCTACACCCCATACACACGGCTCTGCTCCGTACACCAAGTACACACATGGCTCCGCTCCATATACCTTGTACACACACGGCTCCCCTCCGTACACCACGTACTTCCGCGGCTACGTGCCATACACCCTGTAGACACACGGCTCTGCTTCGCTTGGTACACATACGCGGCTCAGCTCCATACACTTCGTACACCCCGTACACACGCAGCTCCGCTCCGTACACCCCGTACACACACGGCTCCGCTCCATACACCCCATACACACGTGGCTCTGCTCCATACACCCTGTACACACGCGGCTCTGCTCCATACACCTCGTACACACGCGGCTCAGCTCTGTACACCTCGTACGCACACGGTTCCACTCCGTACACCTCGTACACAGGCGGCTTCGCTCCATACACCTTGCACACACGGCTCCGCTCCATACACCTCGCACACACACGGCTCCGCTCCGTACACCTCGCACACACACGACTCCGCTCCGTACACACATGGCTCCACTCCGTACACACACGACTCCGCTCCGTACACACACGGCTCCACTCCGTACACACACGGCTCCGCTCCATACACACATGGCTCCACTCCGTACACACACGGCTCCGCTCCATACACACATGGCTCCACTCCATACACACACGACTCCGCTCCGTACACACACGACTCCACTCCGTACACACACGACTCCACTCCGTACACACACGACTCCGCTCCGTACACACACGACTCCACTCCGTACACACACGACTCCGCTCCGTACACACATGGCTCCACTCCGTACACACATGGCTCCGCTCCATACACACAAGGCTCCACTCCGTACACACACGGCTCCACTCCATACACACACGACTCCGCTCCGTACACACACGACTCCACTCCGTACACACACGACTCCACTCCGTACACACACGACTCCGCTCCGTACACACACGACTCCACTCCGTACACACACGACTCCACTCCGTACACACACGACTCCGCTCCGTACACACATGGCTCCACTCCGTACACACATGGCTCCGCTCCATACACACAAGGCTCCACTCCGTACACACACGACTCCGCTCCGTACACACACGACTCCGCTCCGTACACACACGGCTCCACTCCGTACACACACACGGCTCCTCTCCATACACCTCGTACACACGGCTCCGCTCCGTACACCTCGTACACACATGGCTCCGCTCCGTACACCTCGTACACACGGCTCCGCTCCGTACACCTCGTACACACATGGCTCCGCTCCGTACACCTCGTACACACACAGCTTCACTCCATACACCTCGCACAAACACGGCTTCGCTCCGTACACCTTGTACACACATGGCTCCGCTCCGTACACCTCGTACACACGCGGCTTCGCTCCATACACCTCGCACACACACGGCTCCGCTCTGTACACCTCGTACACACATCCTGTCCTGCTGCTGGGTTGTTGCCCTCCTACGGCCCCTCCACATCTCCTGGTGTACTGGCCTGTCTCCTGGTAGCGCCTCCAGCCTTTGGACACTACGCTGACAGACACAGCAAACCTTCTTGCTACAGCTCGCATTGATGTGCCATCCTGGATGAGCTGCACTACCTGAGCCACTTGTGTGGGTTGTTGAGTCTGTCTCATGCTACCACGAGTGTAAAACCACAACCAACATTCAAAAGTGACTAAAACATCAGCCAGAAAGCATTGGTACTGAGATGTGGTCTGTGGTCCCCACCTGCAGAACCACTCCTTTATTGTGTCTTGATAATTGAGAGTAATTTCCATCTGTCGTCTATTCCATTTGCACAACAGCATGTGAAATTGATTGTGAAACAGTGTTGCTTCCTAAGTGGACAGTTCGATTTTACAGAAGTTAGATTTACTTGGAGTTATATTCTGTTAAAGGGACACTGTCACCTGAATTTGGAGGGAACAATCTTCAGCCATAGGGGCGGGGTTTTGGGGTTTTTGATTCACCCTTTCCTTACCCTCTGGCTGCATGCTGGCTGCAATATTGGATTGAAGTTCATTCTCTGTCCTCCATAGTACATGCCTGCACAAGGTGCAATCTTGCCTTGCGTAGGCATGTACTACGGAGGACAGAAAATGAACTTCAATCCAATATTGCAGCCAGCGGGTAAGGAAAGGGTGAATCAAAAACCCCAAAACCCCGCCTCCATGGCTGAAGATTGTTCCCTCCAAATTCAGGTGACAGTGTCCCTTTAAGTGTTCCCTTTATTTTTTTGAGCAGTGTATAATGGGCCCCATATACTGCTCTGCTCCATATATAATTGTCCCCATAAGATGCTCCATATGTAATTCAGATTAGTAGTAAAACGTGACAGAAACACAGCTCCAGTCACACACGGGTGACAATGGCAGACACTGCAGGCACTGAGGCCCGGCCAGGGTTGCCATGGCAGCACATGCCAACGCTCCGGTGGTGGCACAGCAGAGAACAACACCATCTAGCGGCAGCTGCCAGTACTGTAAACATAAACACTTATCACGAGTAGGGAATCTATAAGCCACGCCCACTATATCAACAGCCAATAAAGTGTCATGTTCTGGTTGCCAGTGTCTATTCTGATTGGTAGAGCTGCCGTGAGTGGCATTGATAGGTCAGACGACGCATGCGTGTTGACTTGTCTCAGGATTTGGCGCGCTTCCTGTCTTGCTGTGACCTGTGGTGCTGAGGGAACATGCCCAAACGCTCTTACCCCTTCGATAGCCTGGCAGCTCCGCAGCTCAAGACGCACGTCGGCCAGAAGGAGCTGGTCCAGGGCGTGTGTGGAGAAAGCCTGAAGCGGGAGATCTTCGGTGAGCGTGACCAGGCCTCTGATGGCAGGCGGCGCACTGTGCGGGGCTGTGCTCGTGTGCAGCTCTTCAGCGTGTGTGCTGTTGTAGTGGAGGTTCTGCTGGGGCTTGTGGTTCTCCACTGGGGGAGGGAGGTTCCGCTGGGGCTTGTGGTTCTCCACTGGGGGAGGGAGGTTCCGCTGGGGCTTGTGGTTCTCCACTGGGGGAGGGAGGTTCCGCTGGGGCTTGTGGTTCTCCACTGGGGGAGGGAGGTTCTGCTGGGGCTTGTGGTTCTCCACTTGGGGAGGGAGGTTCCGCTGGGGCTTGTGGTTCTCCACTGGGGGAGGGAGGTTCCGCTGGGGCTTGTGGTTCTCCACTGGGGGAGGGAGGTTCCGCTGGGGCTTGTGGTTCTCTACTGGGGGAGGGAGGTTCCGCTGGGGCTTGTGGTTCTCTACTGGGGGAGGGAGGTTCCGCTGGGGCTTGTGGTTCTCTACTGGGGGAGGGAGGTTCCGCTGGGGCTTGTGGTTCTCTACTGGGGGAGGGAGGTTCCGCTGGGGCTTGTGGTTCTCTACTGGGGGAGGGAGGTTCCGCTGGGGCTTGTGGTTCTCTACTGGGGGAGGGAGGTTCCGCTGGGGCTTGTGGTTCTCTACTGGGGGAGGGAGGTTCCGCTGGGGCTTGTGGTTCTCTACTGGGGGAGGGAGGTTCCGCTGGGGCTTGTGGTTCTCTACTGGGGGTGGGGGTTCCGCTGGGGCTTGTGGTTCTCCACTGGGGGGGTGGGGGTTCCGCTGGGGCTTGTGGTTCTCCACTGGGGGGGTGGGGGTTCCGCTGGGGCTTGTGGTTCTCCACTGGGGGGGTGGGGGTTCCGCTGGGGCTTGTGGTTCTCCACTGGGGGGGTGGGGGTTCCGCTGGGGCTTGTGGTTCTCCACTGGGGGGGTGGGGGTTCCGCTGGGGCTTGTGGTTCTCCACTGGGGGGGTGGGGGTTCCGCTGGGGCTTGTGGTTCTCCACTGGGGGAAGGGAGGTTCCGCTGGGGCTTGTGGTTCTCCACTGGGGGAGGGAGGTTCTGCTGGGGCTTGTGGTTCTCCAGGGCAGGGGGACATGGTGGTTTTTGTGGGGTCTGGGAAGGGCTGTGCTGGGATCTATATTTGCCGTTGAACTAATAGCCCCAGCATGTCCCTCACCCAGCTCTTTCTTTTCTTATGCTTGTGGTTCCCTCAGAGCTGTGCTGGTGCTTGTAGTACCCTGAGTTGGGGGAAGGCTTTACTTATGTCTGTAGTTAAAGGGAGCCTGTCACTTCATGTTGCCCCACCCCTGCGCAATATGGATCGGAGCTTGGTGTACCTGGGCCCAGATGGCTTTTCTCTGAAAGACTTTGGGTGTAATCCCCTTTACAAATGGTTGCTGAAAAACACCAAAGTAATGTCATCAGTATAGAGCCTGTAGACGCTGTTGTACCGCTTTATTATTCCATTGTCGTTTCGTCCTTTGGATTCTTGTGTAAATTGTCACGTGCTGGTTCTTGCTGTGCCGCTCTCCAGCTTCTGTCTCCTGTCAATGATTGACAGGTCACTCTTCACTGCGACCCGCTTTCCCAGCTGACATATCATGCAGGTGGTGTTTTATGTTGGGCGCAGTAATGATGATTTTGCTAGAGCAGGACTATCCATCTGTGCATGCACCTGGGAATGACAGCGCCTCTGCGAGATGTCAGCCGAGACAAGTAAGAAGCTGGAAGTGCCAGCTATGCCCGTGCCTGCTCATCTGCATAAGAATTTGCTGATAGGTTAGACAATGGAGACAGGTACAGAAGTAGTCATCGCTTCAGGTTTCTCTGCTGTAATGGTGTTACTTTGTGGTCTAAACCTGCTGACGGGTCCTTTTTTTTTTTTTTTGCCAGCCATGCTAATCACTGTAATAATCTGTTACAGAAAGGACCAAAAAACTCTTGTTTAGTGGAGCGAAGGCCATTATGGGAAATCAAGGAACCCAGACTAAGAACAATAATCCAGAAGGAGAGACCCCAGTGCACGAGTTACTGACAGGACAGACCACTATTGGACAAGATGGAAGGCTACAACGATCCTCACGGACATGTAAGGAGCACTGGAGTTCTTGAGTCTTGCACTTCACTATCACAAGGGATCCTCCCCCGGGTGCAGAACCGTGTGAATGCACTTGGCGGATTACACTAATGTTCGGCACAAGGTGCACCACGAGGAACAGTGAGCAACAGACTTATTTTAATGGAATAGTCTGCAACTTTCAATTATACCATTTCAATACCCCTGCTTGTTAGTGAATGGACCTGTCAGAGGCCAAAACCTATACAAACAGAGTTCTACTTTCACCAGACTGGGTGGCAAATTTGTCTTATCCTTGTGTCTGACTGCAGATGGCCCACTTCCATACAGATGGCCACTGCAAAAAAGTATACTGTGCATTGCACTCCTGTAGTGGGTGTATACCATATGAGCCTATATACCGGACATGCGTTTGTCTTAACCAGCATGCAAAGTGTCGTTATCTAGTGAGAACTTAGGAAAACCTTCTCAATCAGTTTTATGATTTGCTTCTTGGGTTTTTTGCTCCAGTTCTCATAATCTGTAGGATAACCGGGTGCTAAAGTGAAAAAGGATAACTTTAATTTTTTATTTTAATGCTACTTGTCAAAATTTCTTATGTAGCCAGTGATCCTTGTTATCTATGCATCTACCACGCCTTGTCTTTATGAATAAGGCCTTAAAGTAACTCCAGTGACATAAAAGGACTTTTTGTAAATAAAGCATATTCACTTTTATTTTTTTTTAAACTTGCAACTTGGATTCAACTTTCTTTGCTGGCATTGAAAGTGAAAATCTCTAATCATAGATGCTAAGTATTCTACTTTTTTTGTTGTTGTCACAATTGTATCTTTCTTCATTGTGACCATGGTGGGAATATCTGCATGCGTTGCGGCCCCTAAATGCCTGACGCGTTTTGAACAATTCTTCATCATAGGCATATGAACAATACATCCTTATATACCCACTAGCTATTGAACCCGTTCTATGCCCGGGTGGCAAGCATTTATATTGGTATATGGTCTCCATCCTGTCATGCGCTGCTCCCATCCTGCGTCCCCATCCTGTCATGCGCTGCTCCCATCCTGCGTCCCCATCCTGTCATGCGCTGCTCCCATCCTGCGTCCCCATCCTGTCATGCGCTGCTCCCATCCTGCGTCCCCATCCTGTCATGCGCTGCTCCCATCCTGCGTCCCCATCCTGTCATGCGCTGCTCCCATCCTGCGTCCCCATCCTGTCATGCGCTGCTCCCATCCTGCGTCCCCATCCTGTCATGCGCTGCTCCATCCTGCGTCCCCATCCTGTCATGCGCTGCTCCCATCCTGCGTCCCCATCCTGTCATGCGCTGCTCCCATCCTGCGTCCCCATCCTGTCATGCTCTGCTCCCATCCTGCGTCCCCATCCTGTCATGCGCTGCTCCCATCCTGTGTCCCCATCCTGCGTCCCCATCCTGTCATGCGCTGCTCCCATCCTGCCACACTCTGCTTTGACCCGCTCGGCGCCGAGTGCTGGGGGGCCTGAGCAGGCGGGGACACTGGCGCGCTGTGGGGGTCAGGTGCCGGTATCGCCGCCAGCTCAGGCCCCCCAGCACTTACTATATTCACCTGCCTTCCGTTCCACCGCTGGGCGCCGCAATCTTCCCGGTCTCCTGGCTGTGACTGTTCAGTCAGAGGGTGGCGCCGGCGCGCATTAAGCGCGTCATCGCGCCCTCTGAACTGAAGGTCACAGACCGAGGACTGGGAAGATGGCGGCGCACAGCGGTGGAACGGAGGACAGGTAAATATAGCCGATACTCACCCTCCTGGTGGTCCCTACTTCTCTGTTGGAGATCGCGGTGTGCGTTCAGTGTTAACGCATACCGCGATCTCCCGGGAGCGTCACTCTGAGGCCCAGACTGCGCCGGCGCTTGCGCAGTGTATAAAGGCTTCGGACAGAGTGACGCTCCCAGCGTTATATTATAGATTCCATTAAGTAAAACATGTACAACTGTTACTTGACATGACTAGTTTGCATTCATTACAAATTCAAATGTGAGAACCCACCAGAATTCATGGCGCCTACAGATTGTCGCTTCCTTGTCCACACAAAATAAGTTTGTGAAAGACCTCTCTACTCATTCAGTACAGCAAATATATATTAGTATGACAACTATAACTAGTCATGCCATGTACACCTGTTACTTGACTTTACTTACTAAAATGGGTATATAAGGATGTACTGTTCAAAATGCGTCAGGCGTTTAGGGGCTGTGTCCCCGCATGATGGTTTTTTTTTGTTTGTTTTTTTTCTTGACATGAAGATAAAATGAAGGTGGTTTTTTTTTTGCACTTGTTTTAACCCCTTTCTGCCATCAGACGTACTATTGCGTCCATGGGGGGTGGGCCCTACTTCCCAAGGACGCAATAGTACGTCATATGCGATCGGCAGCGCTCACGGGGGGAGCGGCGCCGATCGCGGCCGGGTGTCAGCTGCCTATCGCAGCTGACATCCGGCACTATGTGCCAGGAGCGGTCACGGACCGCCCCCGGCACATTAACCCCCGGCACACCGCGATCAAAGATGATCGCGATGTGCCGGCGGTGCAGGGAAGCACCGCGCAGGGAGGGGGCTCCCTGCGGGCTTCCCTGAGACCCCCGCAGCAACGCGATGTAATCGCGTTGCTGCGAGGGTCTTGCCGCCCTCCCTCCCTGCTCCAGGTCCCGGATCCAAGATGGCCGCGGATCCGGGTCCTGCAGGGAGGGAGGTGGCTTCACAGAGCCTGCTCAGAGCAGGCACTGTGAAGCCTGCACTGCTGCATGTCAGATCAGTGATCTGACAGAGTGCTGTGCAAACTGTCAGATCACTGATCTGTGATGTCCCCCCCTGGGACAAAGTAAAAAAGTAAAAAAAAAATTTTCCAAATGTGTAAAAAAAATAAAAAAAAAATATTCCTAAATAATGAAAAAAAAAAAAAAAAAATATTCCCATAAATACATTTCTTCATCTAAATAAAAAAAAAAAAAAACAATAAAAGTACACATATTTAGTATCGCCGCGTCCGTATCGACTCGCCCTATAAAACTGGCACACTAGTTAACCCCTTCAGTAAACACCGTAAGAAAAAAAAAAAAAAAAAACGAGGCAAAAAACGACGCTTTATTATCATACCGCCGAACAAAAAGTGGAATAACACGTGATCAAAAAGACAGATATAAACAACCATGGTACCGCTGAAAGCGTCATCTTGTCCCGCAAAAAACGAGCCACCATACAGCATCATCAGCAAAAAAATGAAAAAGTTATAGTCCTGAGAATAAAGCGATGCCAAAATAATTATTTTTTCTATAAAATAGTTTTTATCGTATAAAAGCGCCAAAACATAAAAAAATGATATAAATGAGATGTCGCTGTAATCATACTGACCCGAAGAATAAAACTGCTTTATCAATTTTACCAAACGCGGAACGGTATAAACGCCTCCCCCAAAAGAAATTCATGAATAGCTGGTTTTTGGTCATTCTGTCTCACAAAAATCGGAATAAAAAGCGATCAAAAAATGTCACGTGCCCGAAAATGTTACCAATAAAAACGTCAACTCGTCGCGTAAAAAACAAGACCTCACATGACTGTGTGGACCAAAATATGGAAAAATTATAGCTCTCAAAATGTGGTAACGCAAAAAATATTTTTTGCAATAAAAAGCGTCTTTCAGTGTGTGACGGCTGCCAATCATAAAAATCCGCTAAAAAACCCGCTATAAAAGTAAATCAAACCCCCCTTCATCACCCCCTTAGTTAGGGAAAAATAAAAAAATGTATTTATTTCCATTTTCCCGTTAGGGCTAGGGTTAGGGCTAGGGTTAGGGCTAGGGTTAGGGCTAGGGTTAGGGCTAGGGTTAGGGCTAGGGTTAGGGTTAGGGCTAGGGTTAGGGTTAGGGCTAGGGTTAGGGCTAGGGTTAGGGTTAGGGCTAGGGTTAGGGCTAGGGTTAGGGCTAGGGTTAGGGCTAGGGTTAGGGCTAGGGTTAGGGCTAGGGTTAGGGCTAGGGTTAGGGCTAGGGCTAGGGTTAGGGTTGGGGCTAGGGTTAGGGCTAGGGTTAGGGCTAGGGTTAGGGCTACAGTTAGGGTTGGGGCTAAAGTTACAGTTAGGGTTTAGATTACATTTACAGTTGGGAATAGGGTTGGGATTAGGGTTAGGGGTGTGTCAGGGTTAGAGGTGTGGTTAGGGTTACCGTTGGAATTAGGGTTAGGGGAGTGTTTGGATTAGGGTTTCAGTTATAATTGGGGGGTTTCCACTGTTTAGGCACATCAGGGGCTCTCCAAAAGCGACATGGCGTCCGATCTCAATTCCAGCCAATTCTGCGTTGAAAAAGTAAAACAGTGCTTCTTTCCTTCCGAGCTCACCCGTGTGCCCAAACAGGGGTTTACCCCAACATATGGGGTATCAGCGTACTCAGGACAAATAGGACAACAACTGTTGGGGTCCAATTTCTCCTGTTACCCTTGGGAAAATACAAAACTGGGGGCTAAAAAATAATTTTTGTGGGAAAAAAAAGATTTTTTATTTTTACGGCTCTGCGTTATAAACTGTAGTGAAACACTTGGGGTTCAAAGTTCTCACAACACATCTAGATAAGTTCCCGGGGGGGTCTAGTTTCCAATATGGGGTCACTTGTGGGGGGTTTCTACTGTTTAGGTACATTAGGGGCTCTGCAAACGCAATGTGACGCCTGCAGACCATTCCATCTAAGTCTGCATTCAAATGGCACTCCTTCCCTTCCGAGCCCTCCCATGCGCCCAAACAGTGGTTTCCCCCCACATATGGGGTATCAGCGCACTCAGGACAAATTGGACAACACATTTTTGGGTCCAATTTCTCCTGTTACCCTCGGGAAAATACAAAACTGGGGGCTAAAAAATAATTTTTGTGGGAAAAAAATTTTGTTTTATTTTTACGGCTCTCCATTATAAACCTCTGTGAAGCCCTTGGTGGGTCAAAGTGCTCACCACACATCTAGATAAGTTCCTTAGGGGGTCTACTTTCCAAAATGGTGTCACTTGTGGGGGGTTTCTACTGTTTAGGTACATTAGGGGCTCTGCAAACGCAATGTGACGCCTGCAGACCATTCCATCTAAGTCTGCATTCAAATGGCACTCCTTCCCTTCCGAGCCCTCCCATGCGCCCAAACAGTGGTTTCCCCCCACATATGGGGTATCAGCGCACTCAGGACAAATTGGACAACACATTTTTGGGTCCAATTTCTCCTGTTACCCTCGGGAAAATACAAAACTGGGGGCTAAAAAATAATTTTTGTGGGAAAAAATTTTTGTTTTATTTTTACGGCTCTCCATTATAAACCTCTGTGAAGCCCTTGGTGGGTCAAAGCGCTCACCACACATCTAGATAAGTTCCTTAGGGGGTCTACTTTCCAAAATGGTGTCACTTGTGAGTGGTTTCTACTATTTAGGTACATTAGGGGCTCTGCAAACGCAACATGGCGTCTCATCTCAATTCCTGTTAATTTTGCATTGAAAAGTCAAACGGCGCTCCTTCCTTTCCGAGCTCTCCCATCCGCCCAAACAGTGGTTTACCCCCACATATGGGGTATCAGCGCACTCAGGACAAATTGTACAACAACTATTGGGGTCCAATTTCTTCTCTTACCCTTGGAAAAATAAAAAATTGGGGGCGAAAAGATAAATATGATTTTTTTATTTTTACGGTTCTGCATTATAAACTTCTGTGAAGCACTGGGTGGGTCAAAGTGCTCACCACACCTCTAGATAAGTTCCTTAGGGGGTCTACTTTCCAAAATGGTGTCACTTGTGGGGGGTTTCAATGTTTAGGCACATCAGTGGCTTTCCAAACGCAACATGGCATCCCATCTCAATTCCTGTCAATTTTGCATTGAAAAGTCAAACGGCGCTCCTTCCCTTCCGAGCTCTCCCATCCGCCCAAACAGTGGTTTACCCCCACATATGGGATATCAGCTTACTCAGGACAAATTGTACAACAACTATTGGGGTCCAATTTCTTCTCTTACCCTTGGAAAAATAAAAAATTGGGGGCGAAAAGATAATTTGTGTGAAAAAATATGATTTTTTATTTTTACGGTTCTACATTATAAACTTCTGTGAAGCACTTGGTGGGTGAAAGAGCTCACCACACCTCTATATAAGTTCCTTAGGGGGTCTACTTTCCAAAATGGTGTCACTTGTGGGGGGTTTCAATGTTTAGGCACATCAGGGGCTCTCCAAACGAAACATGGTGTCCCATCTCAATTCCTGTCAATTTTGCATTGAAAAGTCAAATGGCGCTCCTTCGCTTCCGAGCTGTGCCATGCGCCCAAACAGTGGTTTACCCCCACATGTGGGGTATTGGCGTACTCAGGACAAATTGTACAACAATGATTGCAGTCCATTTTCTCCTGTTACCCTTGGTAAAATAAAACAAATTGGAGCTGAATTAAATTTTTTGTGAAAAAAAGTTAAATGTTCATTTTTATTTAAACATTCAAAAAATTCCTGTGAAGCACCAGAAGGGTTAATAAACTTCTTGAATGTGGTTTTAAGCACCTTGAGGGGTGTAGTTTTTAGAATGGTGTCACACTTGGGTATTTTCTATCATATAGACCCCTCAAAATGACTTCAAATGAGATGTGGTCCCTAAAAAAAAATGGTGTTGTAGAAATGAGAAATTGCTGGTCAAATTTTCACCCTTATAACTCCCTAAGAAAAAAAAATTTTGGTTCCAAAATTGTGCTGATGTAAAGTAGACATGTGGGAAATGTTACTTATTAAGTATTTTGTGTGACATATATCTGTGATTTAATTGCATAAAAATTCAAAGTTGGAAAATTGCGAAATTTTCATAATTTTCGCCAAATTTCCGTTTTTTTCACAAATAAACGCAGGTACTATCAAAGAATTTTTACCATTGTCATGAAGTACAATATGTCACGAGAAAACAATGTCAGATTCACTGGGATCCGTTGAAGCGTTCCAGAGTTATAACCTCATAAAGGGACAGTGGTCAGAATTGTAAAAATTGGCCCGGTCATTAACGTGCAAACCACCCTTGGGGGTAAAGGGGTTAAAAAGACATGGCAAGTGATATACTTTTCAGAAAACTTCAGGATACCCAATGCAAACTGCACAGATCTGTTTGTTGCTTAAAAAATGTAGTGTGCAATGTCAAATTGTTATGGATGTTCTCTGAAGTAGATGATAGATTTTCTGCTTGGCATCTGACCAATGTGGACGTAGCTAGCGCTTGGGGTTCTCTAGAGCTGAACCTGAGTGAAGCCAGCATGTGTCCAATAGTGGTTCTACAGTTGTATGTCTTCCTCCCTAGACACTTAAGCAGTTTTGTCCATGGTCTAGTATTGCAACATTCACTTATAGTAGACTGAGCTGCAGCGCTAGGCACGTCTCGTGGGTAAGTGGTGATGAGCGAGTGTACTCGTTGCTCGGGTGGTCTCCAAGTATTTGTTATTGCTCGGAGATATAGTTCATCGCCTCAGTTGCATGGTTTACGGCTGCCAGATATGCTGAATACATGTGGGGGTTCCCTGACAAACAGGCATTCCTCACATGTATCTGGCAGCCGTACATCATGCAACTGAGGCGATAAACTATATCTCGGAGATCAACGAGTACACTTGCTCTTAACTAGTGGTAATGTTCTGGGGAGAGGAGGGCACCTTGTTATGGAGACGCGGCCCATATGCTTTATTGGAGGAACCTACACACATTTCTGCTGCTAACTTTGTTCTAATGCATTGCAAAGTATAAAATCCATGTTGAAGATCTACTTGAGATATGAAAATTCTGTATGGGAACTGCCTATAATCACATTGAACACACTTAGGCCGGCCTCACACTCGGCGTATAAAAATACAGACCGTATTTTATGGCCGTAATACACCACAAAATTCAAAAAATGGTGATCCGTAGGCAGGGTGTGTCAGCGTATTTTGCGCATGGCATCCTCCGTATGTAATCCGTATTGGCATCTGTACTGCGCAATTTTCTCGCAGGCTTGCAAAACCGACATAGTCATACAATAGATCCATGTGCTCAAAAAAATTGTAAAAATTATATATATATATATATATATATATATATATATATATATATATATATATATATATATATATATATATATATTTTTTTTTTTTTTTTTTTTACCTTGGCTATTCTAACCTGTCAGTGTGATTTTACTGTACACCTCGCTGAATTGCCGGCTTTTCACTAGAACACCGCTGTGTATTTCTTGCAAGTCACACTGCTGGTCCGTGTGTAATCCGTATTTTTCTGGCCCCCATAGACTTTCATTGGCATATTTTTTGCGCAATACAGTGACAAACGCAGCATGCTGCGATTTTCTACAGCCGTAGAAGACCGTATAATACGGATCAGTAAAATACGGCAGATAGGAGCTGGGGCATAGAGAAGCATTGTACCGTATGCAATCCGTATTTTCAGCACCTCTCTTGCATCCGTAAAACACGCTAGTGTGAGGCTGGCCTTAAAGGGATGGTACAGTGAAAGAAGAAAACTGATCAGATCAGAGCACTCTAATCCTTATTACAATATGGTATGGTGGCTCAGACTCATGACCGCAGCTCCATTCATTCTGTATGGGGCTGCTGGAGTAAGCCGAGCACAGCAGTCCATACGTTTCCTAAGTGCTCCATTCTGACTATCGACGCTGGTCTGAGTGGTTGGACCCCACTGATTACAGGTGACCACCTAGCCCGTTTATTGAGGATGTGTGACTTATCAAGTAGACATTTGTAACTGGATTCTTGAAGTTTGTTCTATATTCTGTGGTTTTCTGTTGCTCTTGTTACTATTTTTATTTATTTATTTTTTCCGAGACTGTAGATGTCTATTTTTCTTCCAAGCAGCGCAGCCTGTGGAGGTATCCCGAGCGTGCTCCTCCTGTGTCCGATCAGTTGGTGATAAAGAAGCGTGCAAACATTGTGAACGGTACATCTGTAGAGACTGCAGCAAGTTGTGCAGCTCCTGCTCTTCCATCACTTGCTCCAATTGTACAGTGCTAATGTGAGTATCACAGGTTGCCCCTCTTTAATCTCCCCTCCCCCCAACCCATTTCTGCATTGACACATTAGTCATAGAGGGGTTTCACTGGTGATGGTCACTTCCACCTTGAAAAGTGAGCAGTGCTGGTGACCTTGCATCAACTGGTGCTTTCCAGGACTCTGCATGGACTGCTAGTATCCAGCACTGTGCAAATCTGTCGTTACTCCTCTATGCTTTTTTTTTTTTTTTTTTTTTTTTCTTCTTATGGGACTTAAAGGTTCAAGTGCATCTTGCTTGCACACTACTAGGTGGGAGATGTTGCTTATATGGAATACCATAAGCAGCTTGCCAGTTTGTGTGGCTGGCAGCTACGCCTCTATGGATGCCAAATTGGCACTAGCTCTCCCTTTCTGATGCTGTAGTGAGGACTGCAGAACGCCCCTGTAATGGCATAATCTAATTGGGAAGGGTTCTACAGTAGGTCCAATTCCAAATTGTCCAGTCATGTCTGATTTGCTGTAACTCAATGCACATTCTTTATCAATGAAATCTTCAATGTTCACAACAGAGCAGTGCTGAAGTGTACATTTCCCTATTTCAGTGATGGTGATCTTGGCGAGCGAGCGTTCTGCACGGCTTGTTCTGTATTTGAAGTGTAAACCAGGGACTCCATCCTGCAAATTGCATGTTGTCTTGTTTTCTTGTGTTTTTTTTTTTTTAAATTTTGATATTTTTGTATGTATTTTATATTGGAATAAAATAAAGTCCATAATGTATTGTTAAAAACCACCAGGTGGCAGTGCAGCCTGTTTACTTGGAGCAACTGGTAAACTTGATCATAGTGGTTGTGGCTGGAGTCAGTATGACAGTTTGCTAATCTAAAATGTAGACTAAAGGTACCGTCATACTAAGCGACGCTGCAGCAATACCGACAACGATCCGGATCGCTGCAGCGTCGCTGTTTGGTCGCTGGAGAGCTGTCACACAGACCGCTCTCCAGCGACCAACTATGCCGGTAACCAGGGTAAACATTGGGTTACTAAGCGCAGGGCTGCGCTTAGTAACCCAATGTTTACCCTGGTTACCAGCGTAAAAGTAAAAAAAAAAAAAACACTACATACTTACCTTCCGCTGTCTGTCCCTCGGCGCTCTGCTTCTCTGCCCTGTGTAAGCACAGCGGCCGGAAAGCACAGTGGTGAAGTCACCGCTCTGTTTTCCGGCCGCTGTGCTTACACAGGGCAGAGAAGCAGAGCGCCGAGGGACAGACAGCAGAAGGTAAGTATGTAGTGTTTGGTTTTTTTTTTTTTTACTTTTACGCTGGTAACCAGGGTAAACATCGGGTTACTAAGCGTGGCCCTGCGCTCAGTAACCCGATGTTTACCCTGGTTACCAGCGAAGACATCGCTGAATCGGCGTCACACACGCCGACTCAGCGATGTCAGCAGGAAGTCCAGTGACAAAATAAAGTGCTGGACTTTCTGCTCCGACCAACGATGGCACAGCAGGATTCTGATCGCTGCTGTGTGTCAAACCGAACAATATCGCTAGCCAGGACGCTGCAACGTCTCGGATCGCTAGCGATATCGTTCAGTGTGACGGTACCTTTACAGGTTTTAATTTTCTAAGGCTATGTGCACATGTTGTGGATTTGCTTCTGGAATTTTTTTGTGCGGATTCTGTATTTCTTGGCAGAAAATGCAGGTGCGGATTTCATGTGTGTTTTTTTTTTTTTTGTGGATTTCATGCGTTTTTACCCCTGTGAATTTCTATAATGGAATGGGTACAAAAATGCTGGAGATCACACAAATGACATTCACCTTCTCTTAACACCTTAACGACCGCCGATACGCCTCTTAACGGCGGCAGTTAAGGTTGCTTAAACCACAGTGCCATTACTTAACGGCGCTGTGGAAAAAGTGAATAGCGCCCCCCGAGTCGGATTTTCTCTGGGGTCTCGGTTGTCGGGGCAGCCAAGACCCCAGAGAACATGGTGTGTGTCGGTGTGTTTTTTTTTTTTTTTTTTTTTTTTAGTCTCACCCGAAAGAACATGATCAGGGTCGGTTTTTACTGACCCCTGTTTTGCGTTTGCCGGTAATTAACTGTTTACCGGTGGCCGCCAAAAAAAAAAAAAAGCAATGTCATTCTGTCCTCTGATGTGGTCGCACATCAGAGAAATGGGGGGATTCGGGGACCCTGTTATACTTACCGGTGTACCTGGGTCCTCCTGCCCGCCGGCTTCTTCATCCAGTAAGAAAATGGCGGGCGCATGCTCAGTGTGCCCGCCATGATCGGCCGGCAGCTGGAGGAGTTGGGGCAAAAATTTAGGGTTAGGGCTAAATTTAGGGCTAGGGTTAGGCTTCTTTCACACTTGCGTCAGTATGGGGCCGTCGCAATGCATTGGCCCGACGTTTCGACACACTGTGAAAATTGTGCACAATGTGGGCAGCGGATGCAGTTTTTCAATGCATCCGCTGCCCAGTCTGTCCTGAGGAGGAGGGAGCGGAGTTACGGCCACGCATGCACGGTCAAATGGCAGACGTAACTTTTGTACATCGCATTGAACGTTTTTGTTTGTATATATATTAGTCCAAAACGACGGATGCCACACAACACAAGTGTGAAAGTAGCCCTAGGGTTGGGGCTAAAGTTAGGGTTAGAGTTGGGGTTTGGGTTAGGCTTGGATTTGGGGTTACGCTTGGGATTAGGGTTAGGTTTGAGATTAGGGGTGTTGGATTTAGGGTTGGGTTAGGTTTGGTTAGGGTTGGAGTTAGAATTGGGGGGTTTCCACTGTTTAGGTACATCAGGGGGTCTCCAAACACGACAGCCAATTTTGCACTCAAAGTCAAATGGTTCTCCCTCCCTTCTGAGCTCTGCCGTGCGCCCAAACAGTGGTTTACCCCCACATATGGGGCATCAGCGTACTCGGGATAAATTGGACAACAACTTTTGGGGTCCAATTTCTCCTGTTACCTTTGTGAAAATAAAAACTTGGGGGCTACAATCTTTTTTGTGGGGGAAAAAAAAAAGTACTTTTTTCACTTTTACAGATCAATTAGTGAAGTACCTGGGGGTTCAAAGTGCTCACTATGCATCTAGATAAGCTCCTTAGGGGTTCTAGCTTCCAAAATGGGGTCACTTGTGGGGGAGCTCCAATGTTTAGTCACACAGGGGCTCTCCAAACGCGACATGGTGTCCGCTAAAGATTGGAGCCAATTTTTCATTGAAAAAGTCAAATGGCGCTCCTTCCCTTCAGAGCCCTGTCGTGCGCCCAGACAGTGGTTCCCCCCCACATATGAGGTATCGGCGTACTCAGAACAAATTGTGCAATAACTTTTGGGGTCCAGGTTCTCCTTTTACCCTTGGGAAAATAAAAAAATTGTTGCTAAAACATCATTTTTGTGACTAAAAAGTTAAATGTTCATCTTTTCCTTCCATGTTGCTTCTGCTGCTGTGAAGTACCCGAAGGGTTAATAAACTTATTGAATGTGGTTTTGAGTACCTTGAGGGGTGCAGTTTTTAGAATGGTGTCACTTTTGGGTATTTTCAGCCATACAGACCCCTCAAACTGACTTCAAATGTGAGGTGGTCCCAAAAAAAAAAAAATGGTTTCGTAAATTTCGTTGTAAAAATGAGAAATCGCTGGTCAAATTTTAACCCTTATAACTTCCTAGCAAAAAAAAATATTGTTTCCAAAATTGTGCTGATGTAAAGTAGACATGTGGGAAATGTTATTTATTAACTATTTTGTGTCACAACTCTCTGGTTTAACAGAATAAAAATTCAAAATTTGAAAATTTTCAAAATTTTAGCCAAATTTCCATTTTTTTTTTTCACAAATAAACGCAAAAATTATTGACCTAAATTTACCACTAACATGAAGCCCAATATGTCACGAAAAAACATTCTCAGAACCGTTAGGATCCGTTGAAGCGTTCCCGAGTTATTACCTCATAAAGGGACACTGGTCAGAATTGCAAAAACCATAAAAAGGACAAAAAATGGTTCTTTATCAAAACTGCTGAACAGAAAATGGACTAAAATACTATCAAAAGCACATGTGAATAATGGTACCACTGAACCTCATCCTGTCCCTCCCCCCCCCCCCCCCCCCCTTGCAAAAAAAAAAACACCCACCATACTATTCAGTCAGTGGAAAAATGAAGTTCTAGCTCTAAGGAAGAAGCAATGCAAAAATTCTCTAGTTTGGGTAAAAGTGGTAAAACATAATAAAAAAATACTCGTGTGTGACAGCTGCTGAGCATAAAAACTCAATAAACCCTTATTGACCAGGCCAGTGTTTTTTTTCTTTTTTTAAATCTGACCAGTGTCACTTTGTGGTTATAACTCAAACGCTTCAACAGATGCCACAGATTCTTAGATTTTCTCGTGACTAGTGTTGAGCGATACCTTCCGATATCGGAAAGTATCGGTATCGGTTTGGATCGGCCGATATTCAAAAAATATCGGATATCGCCGATACCGATACCCGATCCCAATGCAAGTCAATGGGACCAAAATATCGGAATTAAAATAAACCCTTTCTTTCCTTGTAGGTTCATTCTACATGAAGGAAAACAACTAAGAATAATGCCAGATGTATTTGGGGAGGTGGCGGAGACATTAAAGTCATAGAGGTTTATCCCAATCAAATAGAATAGCATGTTTTTTGTTTTTTTTTAAGACGTTCGGAGTGACAAAGATATTGACTATGTAAATTTTTTTTTTATTTTGTCAGATATTGATGTTTCACTATTCCACGCCCTTCCCCTTCTTTTTTTTCTTTTTTTTTTTCTTTTCCCACACTTTCATCTTCATCATCATCAGCATCTTTGACATCAACTTCTTCACCTTATTCATCTTCTTCTTCATCTTCTACCTATTTTTTTTTTTTTATTACATTCTTCATATTCATTTTATTCAACTATTATTATTCTTCTTATTCTACATATTCTTTTTATTCCACTGTTATTATTCTTCCTATTCTACTTCTTCATCATATTCTCATTTGTGACAGGCATTCCCGTAGTTGTTATCTATAAAAGTTTGAAGATTACACCTTCCGTTCTGCCAGTCACAAAAGTTACATTTGTCCGCGTTCAGTTTGGCCTGCAGCATCAGGCTTTATCCAGGGGCACCACGAGGAGGAACGGACTCACCCCCATACACTGCTTAGTCTTCTTCTGCATATAATTTAGATAATATCTTTTGCTCTGATATTAAGTCTTATGCTTAATGTTCTTCTGCTCTTTGTTCTGCAGCCTCTTGTTCTTCTGCTTCTCGGTCTTCCATGTTGTCGTCTCCAGGGTCGTCGTCTCCAGTGTCGTCATCTCCGCCGTCGTCGTCATCGGGGTGGTCTTCCGTGTCGTCGTCATCGTGGTGGTCTTCCGGGTCGTCGACGTTAGGGTCTTCAACTTGGAAATGTAGCAGAAGGTACAAGAAGGCTGAGAAAATGCCAAGAACCAGCTGATGGAACTGGAACTCGGATGGCTACCCGAAGGTTCAAGAGCCTATGGAACTACCGAGGACCAGCTGACGTTACTGGAACCCGGTTACTAAGCAGGAGGTACCCGTGCTAAAAAGCACTACCAAGGACCGCCTGACGTTGACGGAACTCGGATACCCAGAAGGAGGCACCTAAGCCAAAGGCTCTGCCCGGAACCAGCTGACGTTACTGGAACCAGGATGGGGAGCAGAAGGTACAAGAGCAAAAGACACTGCCGAGAACCAGCTGACGGTACTGGAACCCGGATGGGTAGCCGAAGGTCCAAGAGCCAATGGAACTACCGAGGACCAGCTGACGTTACTGGAACCCGGTTACTAAGCAGGAGGTACCCGTGCTAAAAAGCACTACCAAGGACCGCCTGACGTTGACGGAACTCGGATACCCAGAAGGAGGCACCTAAGCCAAAGGCTCTGCCCGGAACCAGCTGACGTTACTGGAACCAGGATGGGGAGCAGAAGGTACAAGAGCAAAAGACACTGCCGAGAACCAGCTGACGGTGCTGGAACCAGGTGGTGGACCCGAAGGCCCACAGGAGAGGAGAGAACAGCTAGGCCGCGAGGCAGCCGCAGTTACCGAACCCCAACAGTCCTACAGGGGGAGCTGGGCCTACTGGCACTACATAACCAGCCTTGACTACCAGTTCACGCAGCCCACATAGGAAGCTCCTAAACTGGAGGCACCCTGGAGTTGGCTAACTCGACCGCACCACGACGGGGCAAGCATAGGCGTCTCAGTGAAGTTGACACAACCCGGAAACAGCTGACGGTGCTGAAACCAGGCTTGGCACGAGGGAGTACCTGTGACAAGAACACTGCCGAGAACCAGCTGGCGGTGCTGGAACCCGGATGCGTTGCCCCAGTGTGCAAGAGCCAATGGCACGACCGAGGACCAGCTGACGGTGCTGGAACCCGGTTACTAAGCTGTAGGTGCCCGCGCTTAAAAGCACTACCAAGGACCGCCTGGCGTTGGCGGAACTCGGATACCCAGGAGGAGGCACCTAAGCCAAAGGCTCGGCCCGGAACCAGCTGACGGTGCTGGAACCAGGTGGTGGACCCGAAGGCCCACAGGAGAGGAGAGAACAGCTAGGCCGCGAGGCAGCCGCAGTTACCGAACCCCAACAGTCCTACAGGGGGAGCTGGGCCTACTGGCACTACAGAACCAGCCTTGACTACCAGTTCACGCAGCCCACATAGGAAGCTCCTAAACTGGAGGCACCCTGGAGTTGGCTAACCCGACCGCACCACGACGAGGCAAGCATAGGTGTCTCAGTGAGCTTGACACAACCCGGAAACAGCTGACGGTGCTGAAACCAGGCTTGGCACGAGGGAGTACCTGTGACAAAAACACTGCCGAGAACCAGCTGGCGGTGCTGGAACCCGGATGCGTTGCCCCAGTGTGCAAGAGCCAATGGCACGACCGAGGACCAGCTGACGGTGCTGGAACCCGGTTACTAAGCTGTAGGTGCCCGCGCTTAAAAGCACTACCAAGGACCGCCTGGCGTTGGCGGAACTCGGATACCCAGGAGGAGGCACCTAAGCCAAAGGCTCGGCCCGGAACCAGCTGACGGTGCTGGAACCAGGTGGTGGACCCGAAGGCCCACAGGAGAGGAGAGAACAGCTAGGCCGCGAGGCAGCCGCAGTTACCGAACCCCAACAGTCCTACAGGGGGAGCTGGGCCTACTGGCACTACAGAACCAGCCTTGACTACCAGTTCACGCAGCCCACATAGGAAGCTCCTAAACTGGAGGCACCCTGGAGTTGGCTAACCCGACCGCACCACGACGAGGCAAGCATAGGTGTCTCAGTGAGCTTGACACAACCCGGAAACAGCTGACGGTGCTGAAACCAGGCTTGGCACGAGGGAGTACCTGTGACAAAAACACTGCCGAGAACCAGCTGGCGGTGCTGGAACCCGGATGCGTTGCCCCAGTGTGCAAGAGCCAATGGCACGACCGAGGACCAGCTGACGGTGCTGGAACCCGGTTACTAAGCTGTAGGTGCCCGCGCTTAAAAGCACTACCAAGGACCGCCTGGCGTTGGCGGAACTCGGATACCCAGGAGGAGGCACCTAAGCCAAAGGCTCGGCCCGGAACCAGCTGACGGTGCTGGAACCAGGTGGTGGACCCGAAGGTCCACAGGAGAGGAGAGAACAGCTAGGCCGCGAGGCAGCCGCAGTTACCGAACCCCAACAGTCCTACAGGGGGAGCTGGGCCTACTGGCACTACAGAACCAGCCTTGACTACCAGTTCACGCAGCCCACATAGGAAGCTCCTAAACTGGAGGCACCCTGGAGTTGGCTAACCCGACCGCACCACGACGAGGCAAGCATAGGTGTCTCAGTGAGCTTGACACAACCCGGAAACAGCTGACGGTGCTGAAACCAGGCTTGGCACGAGGGAGTACCTGTGACAAAAACACTGCCGAGAACCAGCTGGCGGTGCTGGAACCCGGATGCGTTGCCCCAGTGTGCAAGAGCCAATGGCACGACCGAGGACCAGCTGACGGTGCTGGAACCCGGTTACTAAGCTGTAGGTGCCCGCGCTTAAAAGCACTACCAAGGACCGCCTGGCGTTGGCGGAACTCGGATACCCAGGAGGAGGCACCTAAGCCAAAGGCTCGGCCCGGAACCAGCTGACGGTGCTGGAACCAGGTGGTGGACCCGAAGGCCCACAGGAGAGGAGAGAACAGCTAGGCCGCGAGGCAGCCGCAGTTACCGAACCCCAACAGTCCTACAGGGGGAGCTGGGCCTACTGGCACTACAGAACCAGCCTTGACTACCAGTTCACGCAGCCCACATAGGAAGCTCCTAAACTGGAGGCACCCTGGAGTTGGCTAACCCGACCGCACCACGACGAGGCAAGCATAGGTGTCTCAGTGAGCTTGACACAACCCGGAAACAGCTGACGGTGCTGAAACCAGGCTTGGCACGAGGGAGTACCTGTGACAAAAACACTGCCGAGAACCAGCTGGCGGTGCTGGAACCCGGATGCGTTGCCCCAGTGTGCAAGAGCCAATGGCACGACCGAGGACCAGCTGACGGTGCTGGAACCCGGTTACTAAGCTGTAGGTGCCCGCGCTTAAAAGCACTACCAAGGACCGCCTGGCGTTGGCGGAACTCGGATACCCAGGAGGAGGCACCTAAGCCAAAGGCTCGGCCCGGAACCAGCTGACGGTGCTGGAACCAGGTGGTGGACCCGAAGGCCCACAGGAGAGGAGAGAACAGCTAGGCCGCGAGGCAGCCGCAGTTACCGAACCCCAACAGTCCTACAGGGGGAGCTGGGCCTACTGGCACTACAGAACCAGCCTTGACTACCAGTTCACGCAGCCCACATAGGAAGCTCCTAAACTGGAGGCACCCTGGAGTTGGCTAACCCGACCGCACCACGACGAGGCAAGCATAGGTGTCTCAGTGAGCTTGACACAACCCGGAAACAGCTGACGGTGCTGAAACCAGGCTTGGCACGAGGGAGTACCTGTGACAAAAACACTGCCGAGAACCAGCTGGCGGTGCTGGAACCCGGATGCGTTGCCCCAGTGTGCAAGAGCCAATGGCACGACCGAGGACCAGCTGACGGTGCTGGAACCCGGTTACTAAGCTGTAGGTGCCCGCGCTTAAAAGCACTACCAAGGACCGCCTGGCGTTGGCGGAACTCGGATACCCAGGAGGAGGCACCTAAGCCAAAGGCTCGGCCCGGAACCAGCTGACGGTGCTGGAACCAGGTGGTGGACCCGAAGGTCCACAGGAGAGGAGAGAACAGCTAGGCCGCGAGGCAGCCGCAGTTACCGAACCCCAACAGTCCTACAGGGGGAGCTGGGCCTACTGGCACTACAGAACCAGCCTTGACTACCAGTTCACGCAGCCCACATAGGAAGCTCCTAAACTGGAGGCACCCTGGAGTTGGCTAACCCGACCGCACCACGACGAGGCAAGCATAGGTGTCTCAGTGAGCTTGACACAACCCGGAAACAGCTGACGGTGCTGAAACCAGGCTTGGCACGAGGGAGTACCTGTGACAAAAACACTGCCGAGAACCAGCTGGCGGTGCTGGAACCCGGATGCGTTGCCCCAGTGTGCAAGAGCCAATGGCACGACCGAGGACCAGCTGACGGTGCTGGAACCCGGTTACTAAGCTGTAGGTGCCCGCGCTTAAAAGCACTACCAAGGACCGCCTGGCGTTGGCGGAACTCGGATACCCAGGAGGAGGCACCTAAGCCAAAGGCTCGGCCCGGAACCAGCTGACGGTGCTGGAACCAGGTGGTGGACCCGAAGGCCCACAGGAGAGGAGAGAACAGCTAGGCCGCGAGGCAGCCGCAGTTACCGAACCCCAACAGTCCTACAGGGGGAGCTGGGCCTACTGGCACTACAGAACCAGCCTTGACTACCAGTTCACGCAGCCCACATAGGAAGCTCCTAAACTGGAGGCACCCTGGAGTTGGCTAACCCGACCGCACCACGACGAGGCAAGCATAGGTGTCTCAGTGAGCTTGACACAACCCGGAAACAGCTGACGGTGCTGAAACCAGGCTTGGCACGAGGGAGTACCTGTGACAAAAACACTGCCGAGAACCAGCTGGCGGTGCTGGAACCCGGATGCGTTGCCCCAGTGTGCAAGAGCCAATGGCACGACCGAGGACCAGCTGACGGTGCTGGAACCCGGTTACTAAGCTGTAGGTGCCCGCGCTTAAAAGCACTACCAAGGACCGCCTGGCGTTGGCGGAACTCGGATACCCAGGAGGAGGCACCTAAGCCAAAGGCTCGGCCCGGAACCAGCTGACGGTGCTGGAACCAGGTGGTGGACCCGAAGGTCCACAGGAGAGGAGAGAACAGCTAGGCCGCGAGGCAGCCGCAGTTACCGAACCCCAACAGTCCTACAGGGGGAGCTGGGCCTACTGGCACTACAGAACCAGCCTTGACTACCAGTTCACGCAGCCCACATAGGAAGCTCCTAAACTGGAGGCACCCTGGAGTTGGCTAACCCGACCGCACCACGACGAGGCAAGCATAGGTGTCTCAGTGAGCTTGACACAACCCGGAAACAGCTGACGGTGCTGAAACCAGGCTTGGCACGAGGGAGTACCTGTGACAAAAACACTGCCGAGAACCAGCTGGCGGTGCTGGAACCCGGATGCGTTGCCCCAGTGTGCAAGAGCCAATGGCACGACCGAGGACCAGCTGACGGTGCTGGAACCCGGTTACTAAGCTGTAGGTGCCCGCGCTTAAAAGCACTACCAAGGACCGCCTGGCGTTGGCGGAACTCGGATACCCAGGAGGAGGCACCTAAGCCAAAGGCTCGGCCCGGAACCAGCTGACGGTGCTGGAACCAGGTGGTGGACCCGAAGGCCCACAGGAGAGGAGAGAACAGCTAGGCCGCGAGGCAGCCGCAGTTACCGAACCCCAACAGTCCTACAGGGGGAGCTGGGCCTACTGGCACTACAGAACCAGCCTTGACTACCAGTTCACGCAGCCCACATAGGAAGCTCCTAAACTGGAGGCACCCTGGAGTTGGCTAACCCGACCGCACCACGACGAGGCAAGCATAGGTGTCTCAGTGAGCTTGACACAACCCGGAAACAGCTGACGGTGCTGAAACCAGGCTTGGCACGAGGGAGTACCTGTGACAAAAACACTGCCGAGAACCAGCTGGCGGTGCTGGAACCCGGATGCGTTGCCCCAGTGTGCAAGAGCCAATGGCACGACCGAGGACCAGCTGACGGTGCTGGAACCCGGTTACTAAGCTGTAGGTGCCCGCGCTTAAAAGCACTACCAAGGACCGCCTGGCGTTGGCGGAACTCGGATACCCAGGAGGAGGCACCTAAGCCAAAGGCTCGGCCCGGAACCAGCTGACGGTGCTGGAACCAGGTGGTGGACCCGAAGGCCCACAGGAGAGGAGAGAACAGCTAGGCCGCGAGGCAGCCGCAGTTACCGAACCCCAACAGTCCTACAGGGGGAGCTGGGCCTACTGGCACTACAGAACCAGCCTTGACTACCAGTTCACGCAGCCCACATAGGAAGCTCCTAAACTGGAGGCACCCTGGAGTTGGCTAACCCGACCGCACCACGACGAGGCAAGCATAGGTGTCTCAGTGAGCTTGACACAACCCGGAAACAGCTGACGGTGCTGAAACCAGGCTTGGCACGAGGGAGTACCTGTGACAAAAACACTGCCGAGAACCAGCTGGCGGTGCTGGAACCCGGATGCGTTGCCCCAGTGTGCAAGAGCCAATGGCACGACCGAGGACCAGCTGACGGTGCTGGAACCCGGTTACTAAGCTGTAGGTGCCCGCGCTTAAAAGCACTACCAAGGACCGCCTGGCGTTGGCGGAACTCGGATACCCAGGAGGAGGCACCTAAGCCAAAGGCTCGGCCCGGAACCAGCTGACGGTGCTGGAACCAGGTGGTGGACCCGAAGGTCCACAGGAGAGGAGAGAACAGCTAGGCCGCGAGGCAGCCGCAGTTACCGAACCCCAACAGTCCTACAGGGGGAGCTGGGCCTACTGGCACTACAGAACCAGCCTTGACTACCAGTTCACGCAGCCCACATAGGAAGCTCCTAAACTGGAGGCACCCTGGAGTTGGCTAACCCGACCGCACCACGACGAGGCAAGCATAGGTGTCTCAGTGAAGTTGACACAACCCGGAAACAGCTGACGGTGCTGAAACCAGGCTTGGCACGAGGGAGTACCTGTGACAAGAACACTGCCGAGAACCAGCTGGCGGTGCTGGAACCCGGATGCGTTGCCTTGCCTATTAAAGATTGTCTTCCTAGAGCCCCAACTAGCGGTGTTGGAGCAAAGGGTAAGCAGGGGGAGATGAGTGTAGGCCGAAGCCTGCACTGGAGGCAGCTTTGTGTCTGCGTTGCGTTTGCAGGACACTTTGCCGGCTACACACTGGGGGAACAGCTGGCGTTGCTGAACCCCACTAACACAATGGCGTGTGTTTTTCTCTGTGCAGCTAGCACTTGCGGGCAAAAACTAGCGATGTTAGAGCCCGTGTTGAAGCAGGAGGAGGAGGAGAGGAGCAGAGTGTAGGCCGAAGCTTAGTTGAACCAATTTCAAAGGAAACCTTTAACCCCCCCCTCAGGTGTTACAAAGTACAAGAGACACACCTTGTGCAGTATTAATGCTGCACAAGTGAAAGGTTGCTCTATTAATTTGTCTACTTGCACACGCTGAATGAAAGACATACACAATTTACCCCATTCTACAGTCAAACTGTAGTGGATGCGTGACTTGGTTTTTTGATGAGACGCAGCACAGGTGTCCAAAATAACGCCTTGGTGCTTGGAGCAGCTTCCTGAGCGTTGTTATTTGCTGTACAGGAGTCTGCGCTCTTGTGTTATCCCTTGGCAATGCCCTGTTAGCGCTGCCCATCTTATGACATCATTTCATGTTGGCCGGTGCGGTTAACGATGGCCATAAATCCCAGACCCACAGTGTCTTTTCATAAAGCCACACTGCGGTGCTGGGATTCGTGGCCTTGAGCAGTAAATATTTTGGCCGCTCACACACGTCCTTACACCTGCTTCAGACTGGGCGGCCTCTGCTGATCCCTTCTTGCATGCCGCGGCCATGAGGCTGCACAGTCTGAAGAAGGCTGAAGGAGATGAGTTAAGACAGGCGAAGATATGCACTGCTCGTGCCCATCAATCACACCCTCGCAGTCAAAATAATTAAGACAACGAGGAGCATTTTATTCAGGCAGGGCGGACGAACAGGCGCAAGTAGCCAACCAATGATGTCAGAAGACGGGAAGCGCTACCAAGGGGGGTGCTGCGTATCATTAGAAAGGAAAGTCACACCTCAGGGACAGTGGAATGGTCTCAAAGAGACACATTTTGTACGTGTTGAGTTCCACGTGGGCAAGGAGAAAACATCAGCCACCTTGTACAAATGCAGCAGTACTGCTGTACAAGGTGGCTGTTATACATAGAAACACCTGGGGGTGGGGGCCAGGCTCCCTTCAATTTCAGTTCATGTGCCTGCGTGGCGTTTGCAGGTCACGTTGCAAGCTGCACAGCAGGGGAACAGCTGGCGGTGCTGAACCCCACTAACACATTGGCTGGTGTTTTTCTCTGTGCAGCTAGCATTTCCGGGCAAAAACTAGCGTTGTTAGAGCCCAGGGTCAGCAGGAGGAGGAGAGGAGCAGAGTGTAGGCCGAAGCCTAGTTGAACCAATTTCAAAGGTTACCTTTAACCCCCCCTCAGGTGTTACAAAGAACAAGAGCCACTCCTTCTGCAGCATTAATGCTGCACAAGTAAAAGGTTGCTCTATTAATTTGTCTACTTGCACAAGCTGAATGCAACACGTAGACTATTTAGCCCATTATACTGTTTAACAGTAGTGGAGGCGTGACTTGTCTTTTTAAAGAAAAGCAGCACAGGTGTCGAAAACACCTTTTTGCATGGGCGCAGCTTCCTGAGCGTTGTTAGTTGCTGTACAGGAGTCTGCGCTCTTGTGATCCTTTGGCCATGCGCTGTGAGCGCTTCCTGTCTTATGACCTCATTTCATGTCGGCCGTTGCGGTTAGCGATGGACATGAATCCCAGACCCACAGTGTGTTTTTAAAAAATCACACTGCGGTGCTGGGATTCGTGCCCTGGTGCAGTAAATGTTTGCCGCTCACACATGTCCTTACACCTGCTTCAGACTGGACGGCCTCATCTGATCCCTTATCGCCTGCCGAGGCCATGAGGACACCCAGTCTGAAGAAGGCGGAAGGAGATGAGTGAACACAGGCAAACATATGCACTGCACATGCCCATCAATCACACCCTCGCTGTCCAAAAAAATAAGACACCGAGGGGCGTTGTTTCGAGCAGGGGAGATGCACAGGCGCAGCCAGCTAACCAATGATGTCAAAAGACGGGCAGCGCTAACAAGGGTGGTGCTGCGTGTCATTACAAAGGAAAGTCACACCTCAGGGACATTGTAATGGTCTCTAATGAGACACATTTTGTACGTGTTGAGTTCCACGTGGGCAAGGAGAAAAAGTCAGCCACCTCGTACAAATGCAGCAGTACTGCTGTACAAGGTGGCTGTTATACATAGAAACACCTGTGGGTGGGGGGCAGGCTCCCTTCAATTTCAGTTCATGTGCCTGCGTGGCGTTTGCAGGTCACGTTGCAAGCTACACAGCAGGGGAACAGCTGGCGTTGCTGAACCCCACTGACACATTGACTGGTGTTTTTCTCTGTGCAGATTGCATGTCCGGGCAAAAACTAGCGGTGTTAGAGCCCAGGGTCAGCAGGAGGAGGAGGAGAGGAGCAAAGTGTAGGCCGAAGCCTGCACTGGTGGCAGCTTTTGGTCGGTTGTGCCAGCGTGGCTTGTGCTGGACACGATGCCGGCTACACAGCGGGGGAACAGCTGGCGGTGCTGAACCCCACTAACACATTGGCTGGTGTTTTTCTCTGTGCAGCTAGCATTTCCGGGCAAAAACTAGCGGTGTTTGAGCCCAGGGTCAGCAGGAGGAGTAGAGGAGCAGAGTGTAGGCCGAAGCCTAGTTGAACCAATTTCAAAGGTTACCTTTAACCCCCCCCCTCAGGTGTTGCAAGGTACAAGAGCCACACCTTGAACAGCATTAATGATGCACAAGTCAAAGGTTGCTCTATTTAATTTTGCTCCTTGCACACGCTGAATTAAACACGTACACTATTTAGCCCATTATACTGTCAAACAGTAGTGGAGGCGTGACTACTAGTCTTTTTAAGGAGACGCAGCACAGGTGTACAAATTTACACCTAGGTGCTGTGCGCAGATTCCTTACCGTTGTTATTTGCAGTACAGGAAACTGCGCTCTTGTGTTATCCCTTGGCAATACCCTGTTAGTGCAGGCCGTCTCATGACCTCATTTCATGTTGGCCGGTGCGGTTAACGATGGCCATAAATCCCAGACCCACAGTGGCTTTTCCTAAAGTCACACTGCGGTGCTGGGATTCGTGGCCTTGTGCAGTAAATATGTTCGCCGCTCACACATGTCCTTACACCTGCTTCAGACTGGGCGGCCTCAGCTGATCCCTTATCGCATGCCGCGGCCATGAGGCCGCACAGTCAGAAGAAGGCGGAAGGAGGGGAGTGAAAACAGGGGAACATATGCACTGCTCGTGCCCATCAATCACACCCTCGCAGTCAAAATATATGAGACAACGGGGGGCGTTGTGTCGGGCAGGGGGGACGCACAGGCACAGCCAGCCAACCAATGATGTCAGGAGACGGGCAGCGCTAACAATGGGGGTGCTGCGTGTCATTACAAAGGAAAGTCACACCTCAGGGACATTGTAATGGTCTCTAATGAGACACATTTTGTACGTGTTGAGTTCCACGTGGGCAAGGAGAAAAAGTCAGCCACCTCGTACAAATGCAGCAGTACTGCTGTACAAGGTGGCTGATATACATAGAAACACCTGTGGGTGGGGGGCAGGCTCCCTTCAATTTCAGTTCATGTGCCTGCGTGGCGTTTGCAGGTCACGTTGCAAGCTACACAGCAGGGGAACAGCTGGCGTTGCTGAACCCCACTGACACATTGACTGGTGTTTTTCTCTGTGCAGATTGCATGTCCGGGCAAAAACTAGCGGTGTTAGAGCCCAGGGTCAGCAGGAGGAGGAGGAGAGGAGCAAAGTGTAGGCCGAAGCCTGCACTGGTGGCAGCTTTTGTTCTGTTGTGCCAGCGTGGCTTGTGCTGGACACGTTGCCGACTACACAGCAGGGGAACAGCTGGCGGTGCTGAACCCCACTAACACATTGGCTGGTGTTTTTCTCTGTGCAGCTAGCATTTCCGGGCAAAAACTAGCGGTGTTTGAGCCCAGGGTCAGCAGGAGGAGTAGAGGAGCAGAGTGTAGGCCGAAGCCTAGTTGAACCAATTTCAAAGGTTACCTTTAACCCCCCCCTCAGGTGTTGCAAGGTACAAGAGCCACACCTTGAACAGCATTAATGATGCACAAGTCAAAGGTTGCTCTATTTAATTTTGCTCCTTGCACACGCTGAATTAAACACGTACACTATTTAGCCCATTATACTGTCAAACAGTTGTGGAGGCGTGACTTGTCTTTTTAACGAGACGCAGCACAGGTGTCAAAATTTGCACCTAGGTACTGGGCGCAGATTCCTGAGCGTTGTTATTTGCTGTACAGGAGTCTGCGCTATTGTGATCCCTTGGCCATGCGCTGTGAGCGCTTCCTGTCTTCTGACCTCATTTCATGTCGGCCGTTGCGGTTAGCGATGGACATGAATCCCAGACCCACAGTGTGTTTTCAAACAATCACACTACGTGGCTGGGATTCGTGGCCTTGTGCAGTAAATAGGTTTGCCGCTTACACATGTCCTTACACCGGCTCCAGACTGGGCGGCCTCAGCTGATCCCTTATCGCCTACCACGGCCAGGAGGCCGCACAGTCTGAAGAAGGCGGAAGGAGATGAGTTAAGACAGGCGAACATATGCACTGCTCGTGCCCATAAACCACACCCTCGCTGACAAAATAAATATGACAACGAGGGGCGTTGTTTCTAGCAGGGCGGATGCACAGGCGCAGCCAGCTAACCATGATGACAAAAGACGGGAAACGCTACCAAGGGGGGTGCTGCGTATCATTACAAAGGAAAGTCACACCTCAGGGACAGTGGAATGGTCTCAATGAGACACATTTTGTACGTGTTGAGTTCCACGTGGGCAAGGAGAAAAAGTCAGCCACCTTGTACAAATGCAGCAGTACTGCTGTACTAGGTGGCTGTTATACATAGAAACACCTGGGGGGGTGGGGCCAGGTTCCCTTTTAATTTCAGTTCCTGTGCCTGCATGGCGTTTGCAGGTCACGTTGCCGGCTACACAGCAGGGGAACAGCTGGCGTTGCTGAACCCCACTAACACATTGGCTGGTGTTTTTCTCTGTGCAGCTAGCACTTCCGGGCAAAAACTAGCGGTGTTTGAGCCCAGGGTCAGCAGGAGGAGGAGAGGAGCAGAGTGTAGGCCGAAGCCTGCACTGGTGGCAGCTTTTGTTCTGTTGTGCCAGCGTGGCTTGTGCTGGACACGTTGCCGACTACACAGCAGGGGAACAGCTGGCGGTGCTGAACCCCACTGACACATCACCTAGTGTTTTTTTCTGTGTAGACAACACTTCCAGGTGGCAACTGACAGTGTTGAAACCCAGGGAATCAAAGAGGAGCAGAGTGTAGGCCGAAGCCTGCAGTGGAGCAAGTTGAAAGGGAACCTTTAACCCCCCCCCCCAGGCATTTGTTGCTGAAAGAGCCATCTTGTACAGCAGTAATACTGCACATGGAAAATGGTGGCTCCGAAAATTATGCTCCTTGCAAACGCTGAAGTACACACTCATATAATGTGTCCCCTCACACCGTCAAACCATCCCGGAAGTGGGACTTTCCTTTGTAATGTGACACAGCACAGCCGTCATTCCAACCCCCTTGGTGCCGGGCACCACCTCCTCAACGTTGTTTGGTTCTGTCACGGAGCCCGCACTGTAATGTTATCCCTTGGCCATGCACAGTTAGCGGTGCCCGTCTTCTGACATCATGTAGGTGTCAGGCTGGCAGTGCCTGTGCGTCCAAGCTGCCCGAGATCCAACCTTGCAGTGTCATCTAATGTAGTCCCACTGCGGGCCAGGGATCCATGGGCATGCGCAGTGCATATCATCGCCTCTCACTCACCTCCTTCCTGCTTCTTCAGACTGTGCGGCGTCACGGCCGTGGCATGCTATTAGGGATCAGCTGACGCCGCCTAGTCTGAAGAAGCGTGAAGAAGGGGAGTGAGAGGCTAGTATATGCACTGCGCATGGCCATGGATACCAGGCCCACTGTGGGATCACATTAGACGACACTGCGAGGTGTGATTTCGGGCAGCGTGGACGCACAGGCGCAGCCAGGACGACAACAAATGATGTCAGAGGACGGGCAGCGCAAACTGTGCATGGCCAAGGGATAACATAACAGCGCAGGGTCCATGACGGAATCAAACAACGCTAAGGAGGCAGCGCACGGTGCCAAGGGGGTAGCAATGACGGCTGTGCTGTGTCACATTACAAAGGAAAGTCCCACCTCCGGGACGGTTGGACGGTGTGAGGGGACACATTACATGAGTGTGTAGTTCAGCGTTTGCAAGGAGCATAATTTCAAGAGCGACCTTTCCCTTGTGCAGTATTAGTGCTGCACATGGTGGCTCTTTCAGTAACAAACGCCTAGGGGGGGGGGGGGGACAGGTCCCCTTACATTTTAGTTGTGCCAGCGTGGCGGTCGCATGACACGTTGCCGGATACACAGCTGGGGATCAGCTGACGTTACTGAACCCCAATAACAGAGGAGCGACTGTTGACTGTGCACACAGCACTTCCAGGCACCAACTGGCGGTGTTAGAGCCCAGGGACAGCAGGAGGAGCAGATTGGAGGTATTGCCGCACACACAGCTGGGGATCAGCTGACGTTACTGAACCCCAATAACAGAGGAGCGACTGTTGACTGTGCACACAGCACTTCCAGGCACCAACTGGCGGTGTTAGAGCCCAGGGACAGCAGGAGGAGCAGAGGAACAGAGTGTAGGCCGAAGCCTGATTGGAGCAAGTTGAAAGGAAACCTTTAACCCCCCCCCCCCAAGACGTTTGTAGCTGAAAGAGCCATGTTGTGCAGCACTAAGGATGCAAAAGGAAAAGGTTGCTCTTTTAATTATGCTCCTTGCAAACACCGAAGTAAACACTAAAAATGTGTCCCTTTATACCGTTAAACCGTTCCGGAGGTGCGAATTTCCTTCGTAATGGGACACAGCACAGCTGTCATTCCTATCCCCTTGATGCCGTGCGCTGCCTCCTCAGCGTTGTTTTAAGCTGCCACGGAGCCTGCGCTGTTCTGTTAGCCCTTGGCCATGCCCAATTAGCGCTGCCTGTCTTCTGACATAATTTGGTGTCAGGCTGTCAGTGCCTGTGCGTCCACGCTGCTCCAGATCCCACCTCGCAGTCTCATCTAACGTAATCCCACTGCGGGCCTTGGAACCATGGGCATGCACAGTGCATAACCTCGACTCTCACTCCCCTCCTTCCCTCTTCTTCAGACTGTGCGGTGTCACGGCCGTGGCATGCTAGGGATCAGCTGACGGCGCACAGTCTAAAGAAGGCGGAGGGAAATGAGCGAGAGCCCGAGGGGAAGATATGCACTGCGCATGCCCATGGATCCCAGGCCCGCAGTGTGACTCAATCAGAAGACACTGCGAGGCGGGATCTCGGGCACCGCGGCCGCACAGGCGCAGCCAGCCTGACACCAAATTATGTCAGAAGACAGGCAGCGCAAATAGGGCATGCCCAAGGGATAACAGAACAGCGCAGGCTCCGTGACAGCTTAAAACAACGCTGAGGAGGCAGCGCATGGCACCAAGGGGGTAGGAATGACGGCTGTGCTGCGTCACATTACGAAGGAAAGTCCCAGCTCCGGGACGGTATAACGGTATCAGTGAACACATTTTATAAGTGTTAAGTTCTGCGTGTGCAAAGAGCTAAAAAAAAAGAGCTACCTTTTCCTTGTGCAGCATTACTGCTGCACAAGATGGCTCTTTCAGTAACAAACGACGGGGGGGGGGGGGGGGGGACAGGTTCCCTTACATTTAGGTTGTTGTGCCAGCGTGGCGGTCGCAGGACACATTGCCGGCTACACAGCTGGGGATCAGCTGACGTTACTGAAACCCAATAACACTGGGTCGTATGTTTTTACTGTGCAGCCTGCACTTCTGAGCCGCAACTGGCGGTGTTGGAGCCCAGGAATAGCAGTTCAGGTGGTAGAAAGATGAACACAGCAGGAGACCTGGATGACACCCAATTACTTAATCAGGCAGAGGAGTGGCAAATTCCTGCGAGATCCAGGCCTGGTTCATTTTCAGGAAAGTAAGCCGGTCAACGTTATCGGAGGATAGTCGCATGCGACGGTCTGTTAGTACACCACCTGCGGCACTAAAGACACGTTCCGATAAGACACTAGCCGCAGGGCAAGCCAGCACCTCCAATGCATACTGGCTTAGCTCTGGCCATGTATCCAGCTTAGAGACCCAAAACTTGAACGGGGAAGAGCCGTCTGGGAGTACAGTAAGAGGGCAAGCCATGTAGTCTGTCACCATCTGACGGAACCGTTGCCTCCTGCTGACTGGAGCCGCCGGTGATGGTGTAGACATTTGGGGCGGGCACACAAAAGTGTGCCAGAGTTGTGCCATACTGGGCTTGCCTTGGGCAGAGGCACTGCTTCTGCTCCCTCTTTGGGCAGAGCCTCCCCCACTGCCTCGACGCACTGAGCTGCTTTGTAAAGCACTAGCAGCACTCCTCTCAGTTGGACAGGAGAAGATGATGGAATTCACCAGTGTGTCGTGGTACTCCCGCAATTTACGCTCCCGGGTCAACGCAGGGATGAGGTTTTGGACGTTGTCCCGGTAGCGAGGATCGAGGAGGGTGAACACCCAATAATCAGGCATGTTGAGAATGTGGTCGATGCGGCGGTCGTTTCTCAGGCACTGCAGCATGAAATCCACCATGTGCTGCAGAGTGCCAACCGGCCCAGAAACGCTGTCCCCTGCTTGAGACATGATCTCTGCCCGCTCGTCATCACCCCACCCTCGCTGTACACACTGACCACTGGACAATTGTGTCGCTCCCTCCTCTGGACGGAGCTCTTCCTCCTCCATTGACTCCTCCTCATCCTCCTCACAAATTGGCCCCTGCGTACCCCTTTGTGAGGAACCACGTGGCGCTGACTCTCCAGAAGCTGATGGAAAAGGTGACTCCTCATCCTCCACCTCTTCCACCACATCATCCCTTAACCCTTGCAAAGTTTGCTGAAGCAGGCAGATAAGGGGGACAGTCATGCTGACTAGTGCATCATCTGCACTTGCCATCCGCGTGGAATAATCAAAAGGACGCAAAACCTGGCAGACGTCCTTCATAGTGGCCCACTCTGTGGTTGTGAAGTCTGATCGGCGCTGACTGCGACTTCTTTGCGCCTGATGCAGCTGGTACTCCATAACTGCTTGCTGCTGCTCACACAACCGCTCCAACATATGTAACGTGGAATTCCACCGGGTAGGTAGGTCACATATGATGCGGTGTTCCGGAAGGCGGAATCGGCGCTGCAGAGCAGCAATGCGGGATCTGGCCAAGCTGGAACGCCGCAAGTGAGCACACTCTAGGCGGACCTTGTGCAGCAGGGCATCAAGATCCGGATAGTCCCTCAGAAAACTCTGCACAACCAAATTGAGCACATGTGCCAGACATGGGATGTGAGTGAGGTTGCCAAGGGCCAAAGCTGCCACCAGATTTCGGCCATTGTCACACACTACCATGCCTGGCTGGAGATTCGCTGGCAGTAACCACACATCGCTCTCCTGCTTTATGGCATTCCAGAGCTCCTGCGCTGTGTGGCTTCGATGCCCCAATGAAACTAGTTTCAAGACGGCCTGCTGACGTTTGGCCACGGCTGTGCTCATGTCGGTCATAGGTAAACGTTCACGGGTCCATGTGGGGGTGGACTGTGACGGATCCTGCAGAGAGGAATCAGAGGAACTGGTGTAAGAGGAGGAGTCGATGCGTACAGACTGGATTCCTGCAATCCTTGGAGTGGGCAGGACACGTCCTGCGCCACTCGCACGATCTGTACCTGGCTCAACAACATTAACCCAATGGGCAGTGAGGGAAACATATCGCCCCTGTCCATGCTGACTGGTCCACGCATCGGTGGTGAGGTGGACCTTGCTACTGACGGCGTTCAGTAGCGCATGTTTTATGTTTGCCTCAACATGCCTGTGCAGGGCAGGGACAGCCTGCCTGCTGAAGTAAAAGCGGCTGGGCACCTTGTACTGTGGGACTGCCAATGCCATCAAGTCACGGAAGCTGTCAGTCTCCACCAGCCTGAACGAGAGCATTTCCAGGGACAACAGTTTGGCAATGCCTGCATTCAGAGCCTGTGCTCGGGGGTGGTTGGCCGAGAATGCCCGCCTTTTCTCCCATGCCTGTACTACCGATGGCTGTAGAGTAGACTGGGAGTGTGAGGATGACTGGGAAGGTGGTGCTGTGGGTGGAATTACACAAGGTCTCTGGGAGGAAGCCAAACCAGCTGTGCGTGAGCTGGAGGAAGAGGCAACACGAGCTGAAGAGGTGGTAGCTGCCGCTGTTGGTTGGCCTACATCTTCAGTGTGTTTCTGTAACTCCACCGCGTGCCTGGTCCGCACATGTTTCCACATATTTGTGGTATTGAGGTTGCTGACATTTTTCCCTCTTTTTACTTTATGATGACACAGCTTGCATTTGACAAAACAAATGTCATCTGCAACTGTGTCAAAAAAGGACCAGGCACTGCAAGTCTTGGGAGCGCCCTTTTTGGCTTTGGAAAGAGACAGGCTCCTAACGGGTGCCAAAGTGGAGGCTACAGGCTCCGCAGTCTTCCCCCTCCCTCTCCCTCTTTGGCCCGTAAGAGGAAGCTCTTCCTCTGAGCTGCTCCCACCACCTTCCTGTTCCTCACGCCACGATGGGTCAAGGACCTCATCATCTCCACTACCCTCTGCCACCAACTGCTCCTCCTGGGTAGTCTCAGCAGCACAGTACGCACGAGAAAGCGGCACCTGAGTTTCATCATCAGATGCGTACTGCGCTGTGGTCACCGGAGGCACTGGCCCACCTGCCTCTTCAGAGTCAGAGAGAAAAAGGTGTTGGGCATCACTGCACACTGCCTCTTCTTCCATTTCTCCAATGCTGCTTGGCTGGCCCCCTGTTTCCAAGCCAAGAGATTCAGAGAACAGAAGTAGAGACGGCTCCTGTCCTGGGCTCTCTGACTGCCTGGCCAATTTGGCAGGTGGTGAAGAGACAGATGGCTGCTCTCCAGTGCTCTGTGCCTGAGAGGATGTGGCACTAACTGAAGTCGATGCCGAGGCGTTAGCTGCCATCCACCCGACAACGGCTTCAATTTGGTCTTCACGCAGCAGCGGTGCACGGCGCTCTCCGACAAAGCTGCGCATGAAGGACTGTTCCCTGCTGAAACTGAGTGACGACGAGTCACCGGCGCCCGCAGCAGGCACAGAATCACCACGTCCTCTCCCTGCTCCTCTCCCTGCTCCGCGCCCACGCCCACGTGCCTTACTCCCTGCCCTCTTCATCTTGGTTGACAGATAAAGATAAGCAGAAAAGTACTAAGGCCTTAGTGTGCTTATTCCTGTAATGCTCCTCCTAACAGGTGTAAGAAACACTAATGTTGTAAATTGTGGACTAAACTTTATTATTTTTCAAATGTGGCCTACACAAGTGTAAGTTGTGTTTGGTGAACTTAACCTTTTTTTTGGTGCAGATCGGGCTACAGAGCTAGTTTAAATCACACGGAGACCGTGCAGACAGCCGTAAACGGCGCTGCAAGGCCAAGAAACCCTCCTCTAGGTTATCCTATATAGTGTTTTTCCACTATTTAGCTGGATACAAGTGGAAAGACACTAATAGGAATTTTTTTTTTCAAATTTTAAACTGGCTGCACTATTTGAAAAAAAGGAAATTGTTTTTCAAGGTATGAGGCAGTAACGCACCCTGAGCTGAATCCAACCGGCTATGGCTGCACACAGACTACAGGGCGAGCTGGGCTCACACGGAGACCGTGCAGACAGCCGTAAACGGCGCTGCAAGGCCAAAAAACCCTCCTCTAGGTTATCCTATATAGTGTTTTTCCACTATTTAGCTGGATACGAGTGGAAAGACACTAATAGGAATTTTTTTTTTCAAATTTTAAACAGGCTGCACTATTTGAAAAAAAGGAAAATTTTTCTCAAGGTATGAGCCAGTAACGAACCCTGAGCTGAATCCAACCGGCTATGGCTGCACACAGACTACAGGGCGAGCTGGGCTCACACGGAGACCGTGCAGACAGCCGTAAACGGCGCTGCAAGGCCAAAAAACCCTCCTCTAGGTTATCCTATATAGTGTTTTTCCACTATTTAGCTGGATACGAGTGGAAAGACACTAATAGGAATTTTTTTTTTCAAATTTTAAACAGGCTGCACTATTTGAAAAAAAGGAAAATTTTTCTCAAGGTATGAGCCAGTAACGAACCCTGAGCTGAATCCAACCGGCTATGGCTGCACACAGACTACAGGGCGAGCTGGGCTCACACGGAGACCGTGCAGACAGCCGTAAACGGCGCTGCAAGGCCAAAAAACCCTCCTCTAGGTTATCCTATATAGTGTTTTTCCACTATTTAGCTGGATACGAGTGGAAAGACACTAATAGGAATTTTTTTTTTCAAATTTTAAACAGGCTGCACTATTTGAAAAAAAGGAAAATTTTTCTCAAGGTATGAGCCAGTAACGAACCCTGAGCTGAATCCAACCGGCTATGGCTGCACACAGACTACAGGGCGAGCTGGGCTCACACGGAGACCGTGCAGACAGCCGTAAACGGCGCTGCAAGGCCCAAAAACCCCCCTCTAGGTTATCCTATGTAGTGTTTTTCCACAATAGAGCTGGAGACTGGTGGAAAAACACTAATAGGAAATTTGAGAAAAAATGTGCAGCAGGCTGCACTAAGAGCAAAAAAGAACAACTGTGTGAGGCAGTGTGAACCCCCCCTGAGCTGAATACAACCGGGTATATGGCTGCACACAGACTACAGAGTGAGCTGCACACACACACACACAGAGACCTTGCAGAACGCTGTTAAAACAGCGCTGCAAGGCAAGAGCAAGGTGAACAGTGAAGAACACACAGCGTTTTGCTAAATTAGCCTTTGGAAAGGAAAATAAAGCAATTAGCTAGCTCAACTGGCCCTCAGTTAGAACACAGCGTCCTGTCCCTAACTGAAATCACAGCAGAGTGAGCGCAAAATGGCGGCAGCGCTTTTTTATAGTGCAGAGTGACATCATTTCAGCAGCCAATCCAAGCCTTGCCAGTACTTACATGCCCACCATGCTAAACAGGATGTGCCCACACTTTCATTCATTCCTCATTGGCTGCTGCGTTCAATTTGAATTCTGGGAACTTCCGATTCCGGTATCCGATACGCGGGAAGTATCGGAATTCAGTATTGGAATTCCGATACCGCAAATATCGGCCGATACCCGATACTTGCGGTATCGGAATGCTCAACACTACTCGTGACATATTGTACTTTGATAGTGGTTTACCAAGATAGTGGTAAAATTTGTTTGGCATAACTTGCGTTTATTTGTGGGGGGGGGGGGAATGGAAATTTGACAAATTTTGCGATTTTCAGACTTTAAATTCTTATGCACTTAAATCAGATGACTCTAGCAAACAAATGGTTAATAACACTTCCCCACATGACTACTTTATATCTGCATCATTTTTAAACATTTTATATATTTTATTGGGGGGGTTAAAATATCCTGGGTGGGAAAGTTAAAAAAAAAAAACGCTACCTAAGCACAATAACTACGATGACCAACAATATGAGTTAAATTTGCTCACCTGATCAGGTGGTGCAGATGAGGCAGAACACTAGTAGTGATATGAACTGACTCCTAGAATCCCTCATACGGCGCACAGCACAAAGATGACCGCTGCAGCAAACTTTCCTGGCCCTGAAGTTGCTCCACATGAGTGAAGTCAAGGTGAAAAAAGGATGCTGGCGCTTCTGTTTGTAAAGGGGTTACCCAGTGATTTGCTTCAATCAACGAATTGATTTAAAACAAACCGGATGGAATTTATTGGTGAGAGGACAATCTCCCTAAACCGTGAGTCGATAGAGATACTTTGTACTCAGTTTGGTGTCTGTGCCGGTGTTCTCCATCATTTTAGGCGTGCACAGATTTGTGTGCGCCCACACTTGTGCTAAAGACACCTAAAATTATGGAAAACAGACCGGGCCAAAGTGACTCCATGTGCCTCATAAGTGAGTGGTTCTGTCTGGGGGTTTTGTCTGAATCGCATTTTTGGGAAGTTTGCACAGAAACCCCAGAGCAAGCGCTCAACAGAGAGCACAGGATAAATGTGAGCCAAGCCTTATTCCGATTTTTGGGAGGTAGCATGAACAAATAGACAGCAGTACAACTTTATTTTTGTGCTGTTCACGGTGTGGTATAACTGATGAGGCGGCTTTATTCTTCATGTCTGTGCAATTAGAGATTTTGAGTTTTGTCGCCATATTCTGAGAGCTGTAACTTATTGCAGATTTTTTTGGTACCATTTTGGGGCTTATTTATTGCTTTTTGTTCAGATTTTTCAGACACCGAATGATCAAAACCCAGCATCTGTTATTTATTTTTCCCAGGACGTCCCTCATGACAGCACGACAGGAGGTAGTCCTGTTTATCCTCTAGGGACAGGAAACACTAGAGGTTAAAAGCGCCCCCCCCCACCCCCACCTTCTGGTTTTTTTTTTTTTTGTTTTGTTTTTTCTTCCTGTCCCGAGCAGAACAGGGCGTGCAGGAGTGAGATACTTACTGGAGCTTAGTGGGATCGGATGGGACTTAATCCCTTCCCTTCCCGCTGTTAACAAACTCCGTCGCTGATACCTCACTGGGTGGGGGTCCCTCAGCTTGTCGGTGGAGCAAGGGAGCGCCCTACGTTGCCGCTTCCCTCTCCAGAGGGCTCTCTGCTCCATGATGCTGCCGGTTGCTTCGGTCGCACGAGTTCGTATTCGTTCCACCGGGGAACGTATTTCCCGCCGGATGCCTTTCAAGGATGCAGACTTCCGGATTAGAGGGACATTTCCGATTGGAACCCACACTGCACCGCCCCTATCAGGAACACATGAGTGAGTTATTGGGGTAATCTGGAGGCCACCTGGACAAGTTAAGACCCTTTTTAAAAGGTTACTCACAGAATGGGTGATGTGCACGGTCTGAACCATGGAGGTTAATCCATCTTGTTCAGAAGCGCCAGCTGAGCAGCCTGTGGGCCAGTGTATGTAACCCCCATAGCGCCTGCTTTACCACATGTTAGTGGTCACTCAGGAAGAATAGAAAATGTTCTGTTTTTTGGATAAAGGGAGTCCCTTAAAGGGACACTGTCACCTGAATTTGGAGGGAACAATCGTCAGCCATGGAGGCGGGGTTTTGGGGTTTTTGATTCACCCTTTCCTTACCCGCTGGCTGCATGCTGGCTGCAATATTGGATTGAAGTTCATTCTCTGTCCTCCATAGTACACGCCTGCGCAAGGCAAGATTGCCTTTCGCAGGCATGTACTACGGAGGAAATAGAATGAACTTCAATCCAATATTGCAGCCAGCATGCAGCCAGCGGGTAAGGAAAGGGTGAATCAAAAACCCCAAAACCCCGCCTCCATGGCTGAAGATTGTTCCCTCCAAATTCAGGTGACAGTGTCCCTTTAAGATCCAGGTCCTCTTCCCGAAAAAGAATGAGGAGATCCCTGACATGCAACACAAAGTTAACTGATTCATACACAAAGCAGTTATGTGCAGAGAGTGTTGCAAAATTAGTAAGAGAAGAACAGGCATCCTTCCTGACGGATATGCAGGCCATAATTGGGGAAGAGGTCCAGAGCACCATTGCCAATCTTGTGCTGCCACAGCCGGATCCAGGCACCTCCTGCCACAAGAGACCTTGATGGGAGGAGATGGAAGAATCCTCGTAGGAAGTGCACCCTTATTCGTACTAAGAGGAAGATGGTGAAGTTTTTCCCAGAGCCCATCTGAGAAGAGGAAGTATTTTTTATTTTTTTTTTCCCTCATCCAAAAGATACGAACGACCTATTGAAGGCGGTGAAAGCGACTATCAAGGCTGAAGAAACAGGCCCCTCCCTCACACAATTCAGGATGAGATGTTTGGTGGTCTCAGAACACAAAGAAATAGTGTTCCCCGATCAACCAGCACATTAGAGCTATGATCCTGGAAGAATGGGAAGATACAGAAAAGCGCCTAGTCATCCCTTGAGACTTTAAGGCCTGCCTCCCCTTTGACCCTTTGGGGATTTTCTCCCATTCCTTGATCTCTGAAGTGGACATTCCTATTGCCAGAGTGGCAAAGAAGACCGCTATACCGTTTGAGGACTCTTCCGGCCTGCGCAACGCCATGGACAGGAAAGCAGAGGGACTGTTTGAGAAGGAGCTGGGAGTCTTCGGCGGCGGTTATTAAGACCAATATAGCAGCCACCTCGGTAGCTAGGTCCATGTGTGTCTGGATTGATGAGCTGTCCACCCAGATAAAATCTAACACCCCTAGATAGGGAGAGGTTATATCATAATCTCTCATGTTAAAGATGGTGAAGCAGTTTATGGCAGATGCTTCAGCAGAGTCTGTAAGGTTTGCAGCTAGGAGTAACTTGCTCTCTAAGGGTATGTGTCCACGTTCAGGATTGCATCAGGATTTTCCATCAGTTTTTGTAAGCCAAAACCAGGAGTGGGTGATAAATACAGAAGTGGTGCATATGTTTCTATTATACTTTTCCGCTAATTGTTCCACTCCTGGTTTTGGCTTACAAAAACTGATGGAAAATCCTGACCAAATCCTGATGCAATCATGAACGTGGACACATACCCTAACACGGCGTGGCAGGCCATCTGGCTTAAAACATGGTCAGGGGCCAGCCAGTCCCCTTTCTCAGGTACACATTAGTGATAAGCGAGTATAATCGCTGCTCTGGTTTTCCTGAGCACGCTCGGGTGGTCGGAGTATTTGTGAGTGCTCGGAGATTTAGTTTTTGTTGACTCAGCTGCCTGATCTACAGCTGCTAGCCAGCCTGAGTACATGTGGGAGTTGCCTGGTTGCTAGGGAATCCCCACATGTAATCAATCTGTCCAGCAGCTGCAAATCATTCAGCCGAGGCTACGAAAACTAAATCTCTGAGCAGTCACAAATACTCAGACCACCCGAGCAACGAGTATACTCGCTCATCACTAGTACACATATCTTTGGTCCAGTACTAGATAACATTTAGAGAGGGCTGCTGATGACAAGAAGGGGTTCCTGGAGGAAAAAATAGATTTTGTTCCATTTGTAGTCCCCGTCCGTCCCCTAGGCAGGGCTATAAGGGGAAGAGAAAATCAGGCAGGTGGAGTTACCCCAAGGGAGTTAAAGGTAGATCCACCCAGTCCTCCTCCGGCTCACATAGAAGGTCTTGATGCCAGGAAGGTAGGGGGGAGACTGCAGTTTTTCCTAGGAAAATGGGGAACCATAACGAACAGCCAGTGGATCCTGCAGACGATAGGAGAAGGTTACAGGATAGACTTCTCCCATCTCCCACCCCATCGGTTTTGCATCACTAAACCCCAGTCTCTTTCTGCGCAATGCAGGCTCTGGACAGATGTCAGGAACCTTTTCGAGTTGGGTGCAGTCGAGCTGGTACCTCTTTTAGAGGTAGATAAGGGCCACTACTCCCTGTTTTCCATAAAAAAAGCTTTCGGGCAAATATCAGACCATCAAAGCTAAAGCCCCTGAATCAGTGGGTCAGGTACAAAAGATTCAAAATGGAGACCATAAAATCAACCATCCAGCTAATAGAGACAATGCCATGTGCATCTTGGATCTAAGAGATGCATATTATCACCTGCCAATTCACCCAGACCACTGCTAATATCTGAGGTTTGCTTTACACCATCAGGGTTCGAGCCAGCATTTCCAGTTTACATGTCTTCCACTTGGCTTATCCTCAGCCCCATGCATCTTTGTGAAGATAATGACTGAGGTGGCAGCTTTTTTGAGGATGCAAGGAATTATCGTGGTCCCCTACCTGGATGACATCCTGCTGGTAGCAGACTTGGCTGTCCGCCTCAATCAACAGCTGGCCCAGACTATCAATGTTCTAGAGGGCCTGGGTTGGCAAGTGAACTGGGAGAAATCAGACCTACGTCCAGGGACCCAGAAGATGTTCTTAGGAGTCCTCGATTCCCATCGCAGGATGTCTTCCCTGCCCCACGTGAAACAGGAAGAGATCAGAAGCAGGATCCGGGCTTTGCAGAGGAAGAGGACAACCTCCATCAGATATGCCATGAAGATCCTAGGACTGATGACATCTTGCATTCCAAGTGTACGTTGGAGTCAGGCTCATTCAAGAGGGCTTCAAAGTTTGGTACTGGACCAGGCATCACTCGGGTCTAGACAGGAAGATGAGAATCTCGACCAGTTTAAGGCACTGTGGCGCAGTGGTTAGCACTGCAGCCTTGCAGCGCTGGAGTCCTGGGTTCAAATCCCACCAAGGACAACATCTGCAAAGAGTTTGTATGTTCTCTCCGTGTTTGCGTGGGTTTCCTCCGGGTTCTCCAGTCTCTTCCCATATTCCAAAGACATACTGTTAGGGAATTGATTGTGAGCCCCATTGGGTACAGCGATGGTAATATGTACAAACTGTAAAGCGCTGCGGAATATGTTAGTGCTATATAAAAATAAAGATTATTTATTATTCCCTTTCATGGTGGGCATCCAGGGACAATCTCGGAGGAGTGCCATGGATTCTTTCTCCCTACGTCCTTATTACCACCGACGCAAGTTTGAAGTGATGGGGTGCAAAGATGGAGGGTCGTTTCCTGCAGGGTGCATGGTGCCCAGAAGACCAGAAAAGATCCTCCAGTTACAAAGAGCTTAAGGCAGTATGGGAGACTCTGCAACGTTGTCAGGATACAGTCAGGAATCGCCATTTGAAGATCCTGTTGGACAACATCAAAGCAGTTTCCTTTCTGCTAAGGACTGGCCCCTTGGACCTCCCTGGCGCTTCAGAAAGTATATTTCTGTGGGCAGAAAGAGACGTTCGATCCATCTCCACGGTGCACTTGAAGGGTTCCAAGAACATAACAGCAGATTTTCTCAGAAGAAAAAAAGCTTTGGTCCTCTGAGTGGGAACTGAACCCAGAAGTATTCCACCAGCTGACCTGGAGATGAGGAACACAGTGTATATACCTGTTTGCGACCCAGAATAATGCGAAGGTGGCAAGATTCTTCTCGATAAATCCAGCGGACAGCCCAGAGGGCATAGATGCCCTATCTCAGAGTTGGGAAGCAGGTCTTCTGTATGCATTTCCCCTCATACCGAGGGTCCTGAGGAAAATCGGATAAGAACAGGCCACAATGATATTAGTAGCTCCTTTCTGGCCCAAGAGGAGTTGGTTTCCAATATTGCACCACAGGACTTTGGAAGATCTAGTTCCCATTCCAGGCCGACGGGACCTGCTGTCCCAGGGTCCCCTCTAGCACAAAGACCCTAGTCTTCTGCGCCTGACGGCCTGGATCCTGAGCAGAAAATCCTAAGCTCCAGGGGGTTGTCAGACAAGGTAACTACTATGCAGGTGAGCAGGAAACCAGAAACATCAGCAATCTATTCCAAATATGGAAAAGGTTCTGTTCTTACGTGGAGAAATCTACTTCAAGCACAGCCTGCTAAGATACAATATGCAGGAAAGAATAAGGGTTAAAAAAAAAAGCCTCAAAATTAACTTTGTCTAGGTAGATCACATCAACCACAGCACTAGCATATGAGTCAGAGAAAAAAGATCCCTCGCTTAAAATTAAAGCCCACTCCACAAGGGCGATTTCTGTATCCTGGGATGAAAGAGCAGGGGTTTCCATATACCACATTTGCAGGGCTGCAACTTGGTCTAATGTAACGACCTTCTGTAAAGACAAGTTATGTGTGATGTCAAGTTTACGGAATAGCTCCTGTCGTTCTGTCATGATGGACTCCTGGAAATGCAATTACCGGTAGGTCTAATTTCTATTTTTTTTGTGCCGTTCATCGTTGCGGTACAAGTGAGACAGATTTATTCATCGGGTTGGTACGACTACATTGATACTAGATTTTATAATTATAATAACGTAAATACCACTTGCGATTGACAGCAGTATTTAAGCGGTTAATCAGCCATGATCAGTATCAAAACCAACTGGGGCCGATACTGAAGGGTGACAGCTGTCACAGTACCACTATACTTTTATTCCTCAGTGCTGTCAAAAAGGCGTGTTGGCGGTCGTTAAGGGGATAAATCAGGTATTGCTGTAATTGCACCAACCCAAAGAATAAAGTCGCCTAATCGCTTACACCACACGAGAAACTGCATCAAAAATAAAACCAATTCTTCAAATGCTTTTTTGTTTTTTTTCAATTCTGCCTTAGCAGTAAGGCACTGCTCACATTTTATCCTGCGCTTAGTGCTTACAGCGGTGGTGTTTTCATATAAATCTCAGAAAGATGTGATTCCGACCGAAACCCCTGGCGGAAGAACCACTATAATGACGCAGATGGAGACCCTATGGACACAGTCTGACCTGTGATCCGGCAGTGTTTTTGGCAAGGCTGTAGAGTCGGTAAGCCAAACGTCCGACTCCACAACTCCAACTCCCTCATACGTGGCTCATGTTTAAGTGATAAATTTACTGTAGTAAAATGGTAACATCAGACTTTTAATCACTATTATGATACAATTGTTAAACCATTTAGATAATATATTTATTGGAATACAACTTTAGAACAAAAACTTATTCGTATTTACAATTCTACGCTATGCAGTAAGTGGGGGAAAAACAGTTTAACAAGAACTTACTGAATAACATTTGTGCAGTATATGAATTTGTTCTGAGAGCCTCCATCAGATCCTCCTTCATAGATGACCTCAAATCTGACCTAACTATTTTAAGGCTAGAGAACAACCTCTCTACACTAAATTGGGTTGGTGGCAAACCACATGGGCAACATCTCTTAAAGGGAACCTGTCACCCCGTTTTTTCAGATTGAGATATAAATACTGTTAAATAGGGCCTGCTCTGTGCGTTACAATAGTGTATGTAGTGTACCCTGATTCCCCACCTATGCTGCGAAATACATTACCAAAGTCGCCGTTTTCGCCTGTCAATCAGGCAGGTCAGGTGGGCGTGGTGACATCGCTGTTTTCTTCCCCAGCTTTCCGTTGGTGGCGTGCGCATGTCGCAGTGACGAATCCACTGCGCGCACGTGAAGAAGCAGCGCGCGATCTGCGCTATTACCCCCTGTCATCGGTGGGGGCGGCCATCTTCCTGGGGCCGCGCGTGCGCAGATGGAGTGCTCTGCTGCACGGGGCTTCAGGAAAATGGCCGTGGGATGCCACGCGTGCGCAGAAGAGATTGTGGCGGCCATTTTCCCAAAGCCGAGATGCAAACTCGGCTTTGGGAAAATGGCCGCCGAGATCTCTTCTGCGCACGCGTGGCATCCCGCGGCCATTTTCCTGAAGCCCCGTGCAGCAGAGCACTCCATCTGCGCACGCGCCGCCCCCACCGATGACAGGGGGTAATAGCGCAGATCGCGCGCTGCTTCTTCACGTGCGCGCAGTGGATTCGTCACTGCGACATGCGCACACCACTACGCCACCAACGGAAAGCTGGGTTAGAAAAGAGCGATGTCACCACGCCCACCTGACCAGACCAGCCTGATTGACAGGCGAAAACGGCGACTTTGGTAATGTATTTCGCAGCATAGGTGGGGAATCGGGGTACACTACATACACTATTGTAACGCACAGCGCAGGCCCTATTTAACAGTATTTATATCTCAATCTGAAAAAACGGGGTGACAGGTTCCCTTTAATTTCAGGGTATAAAGGAATTGCCTTGTGCACAGTCAGTTATGATGAACGAATGAACTCTTCTACTTTGAGAGCAAGTGAAAAATTTTGCTGAAATGTGGTCACTTTTCTATGGGAGTGGAATACTTTTCCCTGCAGCAACGCTTTGCCTGCTCCATGTCGTCCAAATACTTTTTGAAATCAAACTCCTCATCTGATAAACGGCAGCAGCACTGGCAGGACCCGAGTCCTCTTGCTTTTGGCCGTCCTGTAGCCCACTCATTCTAACTGCTACCTCAATCAGAGCTTCTTTTCCTTTAGGCTATGTGCACATGTTGCAGATTTGACTGTGGAATTTTCAGTGCAGATTCTGCATTTCTTGGCAGAAAACGCAGGTCAAAATCGGCACCTTTTTTGTATGTGCACATATTGCAGATTTTTGTGCAGATTTCTTTCCCCCCCCCCCCCCCTGCCCCCATGCAGATTTCTATTATGGAATGGGTGCAGAAACGCAGCAGATCTGCACAAAAGTGACATGGTCCTTTTTTTTAATCTGATGCGTTTTCCGTGCAGATTTTTCCGCACCATTAGCACAGCATATTTTTTTTTTTTGCCATTGATTTACATTGTACTGTAAATCACTTGCAAATCTGCAGCATTTCTGCGTGGAAAAAAAGCTGCAGATCTGCAGGAAATCTGCAACGTGTGCACATACCCTTAGTAAGCGGTTGATCATCCAGCAATATACGATGACTTGGGTCCACATAAACAGCTGCCAGAAGAATTTTATTTTCTCATAGCGGTGTCTCTGTGTCATTGAAGCAGTAATGCCATCTGCGATTAAACCTCCTCTTTGGGACAGGCAAAACAAGTAGTTCTTCCACTCCTTTATAAAAATGCTAGGAGTTAAATCCTCAGTTTGTATCTTTTTAGTCACTAAATGGGTGATGAAGCAATTCCTTCAATTCAGCCACCTGTGTTCATTGACCTTTAGCGCTGAGATCTTGGTGCCGAGATCGCCATCTGTACATGTGCCGCCCCTGTCCGGCAGCCATTTTCCTGGAGTCCAGTCCACTGCATAGGAAACCATGTCACTGCGGGGGCTCTGGCCTTTCACAAGATGTCGGCAGAGCCCCCGCGGCAGCACCAGACACCCGCAGAAGCATCGGACACCAGCAGCGGCACGCATCACATCTGAACACCCCCTCATCTCAGCCTGCGGCAACGCTCCACTCTTGCCTACTCCAGCAGCGGGGAGCCCCGGTAACAAGACGCATGGCTTATAAGAAGCACAACCATTTTATTAAAAGCTTTTTTTCCTATTTTTCTCCTCAAAATTTGGGGTGAGTCTTATAATCCGGGGCGTCTTAAAGTCAGAAAAATACGGTATATTGTAATTCTTGCAAGAATAATGAATCATGCACTGTATAATTTAGGATACAAATAAAACAATCTTTGCATAAATCAATATGACGGATAAGTATGAAGTTTATAAAATATGTTCAATCGCTTTACTCTGAACTTTCATTGTCAGGCTTGTCTCGGGGTATAGCTCACTAAATGAATCACATATTTCTTCAGTCTATGAAGAGGGGAGGGAGCATATTTGTGCTGAATCATATTCCAGAACACACATAAAAATATATGTCCTCATTGAGCCTGTTACTGTATATCTGAATCTGAGATGTTAGAAAAGTTTTTCCACTTATATTCAATGCATAGTGTATATTGGTTATCAGAGCAGCTAATTTCTCCAAACTTGAGCTAAGAGGAAAAACAAACTAAAACATCAAGGATACAGAGACAACATATACTAGACTATTGGTTTATGCAGTTTATTGAAAGTTTAGATATGCTTTAAGAAGTACTTGCCTTAATCCTGCTTTCCTGTTTACTCCAGAAGTTCTGAGATGAATGCAAGCATTGCTTCCCTATGTTTTTTTTTCCTTTATCTGTAGAGGAGGAGCTTCGCTACTTATCATGAACATAAACTGCATCACAGATTCATCTCCACTAAAAGTCTAGACCTTAGATCAGGAATAGGACAGACATTTTATAAGACATTTCAGAACTTTTCCAAATTCTTATGAAAAAAAATATTCCCCTCAAACTACATTGAACTACTGTACCCAGTTTATTCACTGCTCAAAAAAAATAAAGAGAACACTAAAATGCACATCCTAGATAGCACTGAATGAAATATTCCAGTTGTAAATCTTTATTCATTACATAGTGGAATGTGTTGAGAACAATAAAACCTAAAAATTATCAACGTAAATCACAAATTATCCCACTGAGGTCTGGAGTTGGAATGATGCTCAAAATTAAAGTGGAAAATGAAGTTACAGGCTGATCCAACTTCAGTGGAAACGCCTCAAGACAAGGAAATGATTCTCTGTAGTGTGTGTGGCCTTCACGTTCCTGTATGACCTCCTACAACACCTGGGCATGCTCCTGATGAGGCGGCAGATGGTCTGAGGGATCTCCCAGACCTGGACTAAAGCATCCGCCAGCTCCTGGACAGTCTGTGGTGCAACGTCACATTGGTGGATGGTGCGAGACATGATGTCCCAGATGTGTTCAATCAGATTCAGGTCTGGGGAATGGGCGGACCAGTCCATAGCTTCAATGCCTTCATCTTGCAGGAACTGCTGACACTCCAGCCACATGTCTGCCATTAGGAGGAACACAGGGCTAAACGCACCAGCATATTGTCTCAAGGGGTCTGAGGAAATCATCTCGTTACCTAATGGCAGTCAGGCTACCTCTGGATAGCACATGGAGGGCTGTGTGGCCCTCCAAAGAAATGCCACCCCACACCATTACTGACCCACTGCCAAACTGGTCATACTGAAGGATGTTGCAGGCGGCAGATCGCTCTCCAGAGCGTCTCCAGACTGTCATGTCTGTCAGGCCGGCTTCACACTCAGCGTATGAAAATACGGTCCGTATATTACGGCTGTAATACGCTGAAATGTCCCGAAAATAGTGGTCCGTAGCTCCTCCGTAGGCAGGGTGTGTCAGCGTTTTTTGCGCATGGCATCCTCCGTATGTAATCCGTATGGCATCCGTACTGCGTGGTTTTCTCGCAGGCTTGCAAAACCAACATACCGCTATAGAAGTGATCCATGTGTCCCAAAAAGAAAAAAATATATATATATATATATATATATATATATATATATATATATATATATATATATATATATATATATATATATATATATATATATATATATATATATATATATATATAGTCAGTGAGACACATATATGTATATATATTAATATTTTTTCCAGCGCTATACAGCTTGAAAGCCGGTAATTCAATTACCGGCTTTTTCCTTCTCCTTCCTAAAACCCGACATGATTTGAGACATGGTTTACATACAGTAAACCATGTCTTCTCTCCATTTTTTTTGCAGATTCCACACTACTAATGTCAGTAGAGTGTATCTGCAAAATTTGGCCGTTCTAGCTCTTAAAATAAAGGGTTAAATGGCGGAAAAAATTGGCGTGGGCTCCCGCGCAATTTTCTCCGCCAGAGTAGTAAAGCCAGTGACTGAGGGCAGATCTTAATAGCCTGGAGAGGGTCCATGGTTATTGGCCCCCCCCCTGGCTAAAAATATCTGCCCCCAGCCACCCCAGAAAAGGCACATCTGGAAGATGCGCCTATTCTGGCACTTGGCCACTCTCTTCCCATTCCCGTGTAGCGGTGGGATATGGGGTAATGAAGGGTTAATGCCACCTTGCTATTGTAAGGTGACATTAAGCCTAATTAATAATGGAGAGGCGTCAATTATGACACCTATCCATTATTAATCCAATTGTAGTAAAGGGTTAAATAAAACACAAACACATTATTTAAAATTATTTTAATGAAATAAAAACAATGGTTGTTTGAGTATTTTATTCTACGCCCAATCCAGTCACTGAAGACCCTCGTTCTGTGAAAGAAATAACATAATAAACCAACAATATACTTACCCTCCGCAGATCTGTAACGTCCAACGATGTAAATCCTTCTGAAGGGGTTAAAACATTTTGCAGCAAGGAGCTTTGCTAATGCAATGCTACTCCTCGCTGCAAAACCCCGGGGAATGAGTCTAAATATAGATCAATGAGCTATATTTAGCTTCATTTGCGGTGAGGCACCCTCTGCTGGATGTTCATAGATCGTGGGAAATTACCTAGAAAGCTCCCAGGCTTTCTAGGTAATTTCCCACGATCTATGAACATCCAGCAGAGGGCGCCTCACCGCAAATGAAGCTAAATATAGCTCATTGATCTATATTTAGACTCATTCCCCGGGGTTTTGCAGCGAGGAGTAGCATTGCATTAGCAAAGCTCCTTGCTGCAAAATGTTTTAACCCCTTCAGAAGGATTTACATCGTTGGACGTTACAGATCTGCGGAGGGTAAGTATATTGTTGGTTTATTATGTTATTTCTTTCACAGAACGAGGGTCTTCAGTGACTGGATTGGGCGTAGAATAAAATACTCAAACAACCATTGTTTTTATTTCATTAAAATAATTTTAAATAATGTGTTTGTGTTTTATTTAACCCTTTACTACAATTGGATTAATAATGGATAGGTGTCATAATTGACGCCTCTCCATTATTAATTAGGCTTAATGTCACCTTACAATAGCAAGGTGGCATTAACCCTTCATTACCCCATATCCCACCGCTACACGGGAATGGGAAGAGAGTGGCCAAGTGCCAGAATAGGCGCATCTTCCAGATGTGCCTTTTCTGGGGTGGCTGGGGGCAGATATTTTTAGCCAGGGGGGGGCCAATAACCATGGACCCTCTCCAGGCTATTAATATCTGCCCTCAGTCACTGGCTTTACTACTCTGGCGGAGAAAATTGCGCGGGAGCCCACGCCAATTTTTTCCGCCATTTAACCCTTTATTTTAAGAGCTAGAACGGCCAAATTTTGCAGATACACTCTACTGACATTAGTAGTGTGGAATCTGCAAAAAAAATGGAGAGAAGACATGGTTTACTGTATGTAAACCATGTCTCAAATCATGTCGGGTTTTAGGAAGGAGAAGGAAAAAGCCGGTAATTGAATTACCGGCTTTCAAGCTGTATAGCGCTGGAAAAAATATTAATATATATACATATATGTGTCTCACTGACATTATATATATACCTATTCTATGTGTACACATTTATTCTACCTATTCTACTGTAAGCTGTCAGTGTGATTTTACTGTACACCGCACTGAATTGCCGGCTTTTCTCTCTAACAGCGCTGCGTATTTCTCGCAAGTCACACTGTTTGTCCGTGTGTAATCCGTATTTTTCACGCTTCCATAGACTTTCATTGGCGTATTTCTTGCGCAGTACGGTGACAAACGCAGCATGCTGCGATTTTGTACGGCCGTAGAAAGCCGTATAATACTGATCAGTAAAATACGGCAGATAGGAGCAGAGGCATAGAGAATAATTGTGCCGTATTTTTTGCGAGTTTTACGGACGTAGTTTCTGCGCTTACGTCCGTAAAACTCGCAAATGTGAAGCCGGCCTCACATGTGAAAAGCACAGGGCGCCAGTGGTGATTTTGACAATCCTGGTGTTCTGTGGCCAATGCCAAACGTCCTGCACGGTGTTGGGCTGTGAGCACAACCCCCATCTGTGGACGTCGGGCACTCGGACCATCCTCATGGAGACTTTCTAACCATTTGTGCAGACATGCACATTTGTGGCCTGCTGGAGGTCCTTTTTGCAGGGCTCTGGCAGTGCTCCTGTTCCTTGCACAAAGGCTAAGGTAGTGGTCCTGCTGTTGGGTTGTTGCCCTCCTACGGCCCCCTCCACATCTCCTGGTGTACTGGCCTGTCTCCTGATAGCGCCTCCAGCTTCTGGACACTATGCTGACAGACACAGCAAACCTTGCCACAGTTCGCATTGATGGGCCATCCTGGATGAGCTGCACTATCTGAGCCACTTGTGTGGGTTGTAGAGTCCGTCTCATGCTACCACAAGTGTAAAAGCACAACCAGCATGACCAAAGTGACCAAAGTGACCAAAACATCAGCCAGAAAGCATTGGTACTGAGATGTGGTCTCCACCTGCAGAACCACGCCTTTATTGAGTGTGTCTTGATAATTGCCAATAATTTCCATCTGTTGTCTATTCCATTTGCACAACACAGCATGTGAAATTGATTGTCAAACAGTGTTGCTTTCTAAGGCTACTTTCACACTAGCGGTTTGCTGTACGTCGCAATGCGTCATTTTGGGGAAAAAACGCATCCTGCAAATGGGCCTGCAGGATGCATTTTTTTTCTCCATAGACTTGCATTAGCGACGCATTGCGACGTATGGCCACACGTCGCGTCTGTCGTGCGACGGATGCGTCGTGTTTTGGCGGACCCTCGGCACAAAAAAGTTACATGTAACTTTTTTTGTGCGTCGAGTCCGTCATTTTCGACCGCGCATGCACAGCCGAAACTTAGCCCCCTCCTCCCTGGAACTCACAATGGGCAGCGGATGCATTGTAAAACTGCATCCGCTGCCCACGTTGTGCTACATTAACATACTGTCCGTCGGGCCGACGGTTTGTGATGGCCCGTACCGACGGACAGACTAGTGTGAAAGTAGCCTGAGTGGACAGTTTGATTTCACAGAAGTTTAATTTACTTGCGAGTTATATTCTTTTGTTTCAGTGTTCCTTTTATTTTTTTTTTTGAACAGGGTATAAAATGGACCAAATCTTAAAATATACAGACTCCAACTCTACCAAAATGGGCTCAGGCTCAGACTCCACAGCTTTGGTTTTAGACATGGGCTTCCACATTACTGATCGAATAGCTTCTCCCACCGCAAGAGAAATTCTGCACTTCCAAATGCCTCCATCCCTCTGAACCCCACAGTGTGCCTAAACCACACTTGGCATCCACATTTTTGGCATTTCTGTAGCGATGAGAGCCCGCCTAACTTACAGATGAGTGCGTGTTTCCATAAACGAGCTAGTCACAATGTACTGGTCATTACAGTAGCAGTTTTACATTTTCACTCATCAATATCTACTACTGCTTGTTTCTGGAAAACCTCCATGGAGTCTAAATTAGTGATGAGCGAATATACTCGTTACTCGAGATTTCCGAGCACGCTCGGGTGTCCTCCCGAGTATTTTTTAGTACGGAAATATAGTTTAATTTGGACTCCCATGACATCACCACAAGAGGGGGATCCGCCCTTCAGGAACAGGAAACCTACCGATACAAAAGGGCAGCACCTCTCCCACCTTAGTTGATTTCCTGTTCCTATAGGGACTGGATCCTACAGAAGATGGATCCCAGGCTGACTCAGGTAGCGAGGGGGTCTCCTGCCTCGGCCGGTGCGGAGTTCCTGGAGGCATCCCGGTGATCCTGGAAGGGCTGCACGTCGGTGATGCTCGCAGCAGGGAGCGTTGGGCCAGCGTTTTTTTCCGTCTCCAGTCGGCGCAAGGTGAGTGTGCCCCTCGTGTTCCCTGGGGTCTATGGTGGTGCTGGAGGCTATCGGTTCTGGAGGGAAGCCATCTGGGGCAACGCTGGCTGTTCGGGCATCCCGCACTGCTCTCGGCACCGACAGGAAGCGCTGTGGGCCATGGTGACGTCTAGGGGCGGAGCTGGCATGTTTCCGGATCAGGGTTTGCTGCGCATGCGCGGTGGCTCCAAGATGGCGCCCACCTGTAATTGCACGCCGAGCAAAGCACAGCTTTCCTGCCTGTCACCTGCACCTGGGGGGGGGCAGCGCCGTGCAAATTCTGCTGAACCGGTGGAGGGGATTTAAGCAGGCTCCAGACCTGCACCCTTGCTTCTGGCCTCAAGGTGTGAGGATGGAAAGTGACCATGAGCAGCAGGCCCTGCTGCCGGAGGAAATTCGTCAGAAGCCCAAAGCAAAGGACCATGTCAGGAGAAGTGACTATTCCGGTCGTATGCTCCTCCAAACAAGGATCGGATGCATGATCCAGAAAGGACCCCTCTCCCCCCCCCCCTCGTATTCGGGTATCTTTTTTCTGCGGCCACTGGTAAGTGATCTATGAGAAAGTTCACTCAGTGACCAGACCCCTCATATAATTTATTTTAGGGGAAGAAGTGCATTGGTAAGGCTAAACACAAGGAATGCGCTGCTCTCTGTGGAGTCCCCTTATTCATGCTCAAAAAAACTGCCCCCTGTATCCAGATGGTGAGGTCTCAGGGAGGGATGGAGTGGTTCTAAGTCTAGAAAGACTACATTGCCTTACTATACTCCCTCAGGTAGTGGAAGAATCTACTAATATGGCGGCAAGCCTGAAGGAGATCAGGGCGGAAGATAAGCAGTCTCTTAATTCCCTGTCTCAAGCAGGACCCTCAAAATCCAAGGGCCCCCTGGTCTCTGATTCTTCAGGGGATGATGATAGAGATGAAGGCTCCTACGATTCAGGTCCCTCATCCTCATCGGCAGAAGATTCTGACCGCTTTTGTTTACCCCTTGATAGGATTGACAAGTTAGTCAAGTCAGTCAGGGGGATGATGGGCATAGCAGATCCCAAGCCGCAGTTATCCAAGGAAGAGATCATGTTCAGTGGACTGGATCAGAAGAAACGTAGGATTTTTCCATTGAATGAAAATATTCAGGAACTTATTTATAGGGAATGGAAGAAACCTGAGAAGAAAGGTTCCCTGCCACCAGCATAGATATCCCTTTGACAATCCAGCAGTCAGCACTTGGGACAAGGCCCCTAAGCTAGATGCGGCGGTGGCCCAAAACGAGCCTCGCCTTTTGAGGATATGGGATCTCTTAAGGATCCACTTGACAGGAAGGCAGACTCCTTCTTTAAGGGAGCCTGGGAAATGGCAGTTGGTTCTTTAAGGCTAGCAGTAGCATCAACTTGTACGGCCAGATCAATGATGGTCTGGCTGGACCAATTAGAATCCCAGTTAAAGGAAGGGGCTTCTAGAGACGCTATGTTAAGTGCTCTGCTGGTGATCCAGGAGGCCGCTGCCTTCTCAGATGCTTCTATCGACTCAGTTAAGATGGCAGCTAGGGCGGCGGGTCCCTCTAATGCTGCTAGGAGAGCCCTATGGTTGAAATGCTGGTCGGGGGACATTCAGGCGAGATCAAAACTCTGCGCCATTCCATGCAAAGGAGAGTATTTATTCGGTCCGGCATTGGACGAGTTGGTAGAGAATGCTGGGAACGATAAGACGTTCCCTAATTTATCCATATCCTACCGTCGTCCCTTCAACAAGAAAAGATTTGGTCAGGAAGAAAACGTACATTTTCACCCGCTAGAGACTGATTTAGAGGGGAAGGAAGGCATAGAAGAGGTACAGGATTTATGTTCCGTCGTTCCTCGAGGGAAGGGAAAAGGGAAGAAGCCAGACCAATGACTAGCTGTGTGTGGGGTGGGGGAGGGTTGTTGGCCTTTTCTGCAGCATGGTCAGAAATCACGAATAGTGACTGGGAGCGGTGCGTTTATATCTCAGGGACTCAAACTTGAGTTTAATCGTATCCCAGGAGTTAACTTTAAACTTACTCCCTTGCGCTCTTCTCCCCTTGAACAATCGGTGTTAGAATCGGAAGTCACGGATCTATGTCTAAAAAATGTTCTTATAGAAATTCCAGATTCTGAAAGAGGGAGAGGATTTTACTCTCCTCCGTTTCTTAGCCAGAAACCCGATAGTCCTAAATGTTTTATCATAAACCTTAGGTCCCTTAATAGTTTTCTGGTCAAATAAACCTTTAAAATGGAATCTATTAGTTCAACAATAAAAATGCTGTTTAAAGACTGTTTCATGGTAGTAGTGGATTTAAAAGATGCATATTATCATGTACCCATCCATGCGGATTCCCAACAATTCTTAGAGTGGCGGTTTTTATGGGGGGAATAGTTTGCCACTTTCAATATACGGTGCTTCCCTTTGGGTTATCAGCTGCCCCCAGAGTATTTACAAAAATAGTTGCAGAGGTTATGGCACATTTACGGGAATCCAATATTCTCATTGTCCCATACTTAGATGATTTTCTCATAATGGAGAATTCAGCGGATCATTGCCTATCACAATTGGAGGTGGCTAAGAAGCTAGAACATTTAGGCTGGATAATAAATTATGAGAAATCTCGGTTACAGTCCCTAAAAGTTCAGAGGTTTCTGGGTCTGCTGTTGGATTCAGCTACCCAGCAGTGCTGTCTTCCCCTGGTTAAGATTCAGCATCAGGTGTTAAAAGCAATAAACCCACCATGACCCTTAGACAGGCCATGTCCCTCTTAGGGTCCCTGACATCATGTATTCCGGCTGTCAAGTGGGCTCTATTAATGATAGGGCCTTGGGAGGGTCCTTACATGAAGATAACATTGAGCCCATTAACCCTTATGTCGCTTAGATGGTGGCTAGACAGGGATAAATTAGCTGCAGGTGTTCCTTGGGTAACAGATATAACTCGCATGATAACCACAGATGCTAGCCCCTTGGGGTGGGGGGCCCACATGGGTGACATTGTGGTTCAGGGACAGTGGGACTCCCTCACAACAGCTTCATCCAACCAGAGGGAGTTAATGGCCGTTGAGTTATCGGTTAAAAAAACTCATATCTACAGAGTCACCACGTCCAGATCCTTTCGGACAACCAGGTGGCGGTGGCCTATGTAAATCATCAAGGTGGAACACGTTCCGAGGCTCTGATGCAGGTGGCAGATTGCCTTTTCCAGACAGCAGAGACACATTTTCAATCTTTAACTGCGCTCCACATCAGAGGAAAAGAAAATGTAAAGGCAGACTTTCTCAGCCGCAATATCCTAAGGCAAGGCAAATGGTCTTTAAACAGGGACATCTTCAATCTGATTGTCTGCAAATGGGGTCAACCAGAGGTAGACCTCTTTGCCACCAAATGCAACAAAAAAGTAAGAAAATTCTGTTCCTTGAATCCCAGGGAGAATCCTCTGGCTGTGGACGCCTTCCTGATAAAATGGGATTTTCATTTGGCGTACGCTTTCCCACCATTGAACCTGCTGCCTGTAGTGGTGAGGAAAATCAGGGAGGATGGGGCAAAAGTTATACTGATTGCCTTGTTCTGGCCCAGGAGGACCTGGTTCGTATGGCTCAGGACAATGTCGGTTTCGAGGTTTATTACGGCTGTTGGTAGAGCTAGACCCATACATAAGAGTATGTCGGTTCTGTGGGATCTTAATCTAGTCCTTTCATCTTTGACAAAAGAACCCTTCGAACTCAATAAAGATGATATCCCTTAAAACAGCTTTTCTGGTAGCGATAACATCTGCACGTAAAGTAGGAGACATCCAGGCACTTTCCAGGCTTCCCCCTTATACAGAATTCTTGTAGGATGGGGTGATCCTCAGACCGGACCCAGCTTACTTGCCGAAAGAAGCATCCCATTTCCACAGGTCTCAGGAAATAGTTCTACCATCATTTCTCCCTAATCCTTCTAACTCTAAGGGTACCGTCACACTATAACATTTCGATCGCTACTACGGTACGATTCGTGACGTTCCAGCTATATCGTTACGATATCGCTGTGTCTGACACGCAGCAGCGATCAGGGATCCTGCTGAGAATCGTACGTCGTAGCAGATCGTATGGAACTTTCTTTCATCGCTGGATCTCCCGCTGTCATCGCTAGATCGGTGTGTGTGACACCGATCTAGAGATCTAGCGATGCGATCCAGCGATGCGTTCGCTTGTAACCAGGGTAAACATCGGGTGACTAAGCGCAGGACCGCGCTTAGTAACCCGATGTTTACCCTGGTTACAAGCATTAAACTAAAAAAAAACAAACAGCACATACTTACATTCTGGTGTCCGTCAGGTCCCTTGCCGTCTGCTTCCCGCACTGTGACTGCCGGCCGTAAAGTGAAAGCAGAGCACAGCGGCTGTGCTTTCACTTTCACTTTACGGCCGGCAGTCACTGAGTGCGGGAAGCAGAGACTGCAAGGGACCTGACGGACACCAGAATGTAAGTATGTGCTGTTTGTTTTTTTTTTAGTTTAACGCTTGTAACCAGGGTAAGCGGTCCTGCGCTTAGTTACCCGATGTTTACCCTGGTTATCCAGGGACCTCGGCATCGTTGGTCGCTGGAGAGCTGTCTGTGTGACAGCTCCCCAGCGACCACACTACGATTTACCTACGATCACGGCCAGGTCATATCGCTGGTCGTGATCGTAGGTAAATCGTATAGTGTGACGGTACCCTAAAGAGGAACTCCATACATTAGATGTCAGAAGATGTCTTCTTATATCTCAGTCACTGATACTTGGAAGAGAGATAATGCTCTATTCTTATCCTTTCAAGGTCCTAGGAAAAGGTATGGAGTATCAAGATGCACACTAGCTAGAGGGATTAGGGAGGCTATCTCTCTGGCTTATACAGCAGGCTCCGCAGACTCTGAGGGCGCTTTCCACCCGAGCCATGGTGGAAAGATTTGGAGTATCAATCGAACAAATATGTAAGGCGGCCACATGGTCATCCCCTTCCACCTTTTATAAACGCTATCGGTTGGACTTGGGGTGCTCCTCAGATCTCACTTTCGGGTTAAGGGTGCTGCAGACTATAGTCCCTCCCTAAGGTGGCTTACATCTCTGTAAATCTCTCGTGGTGCGGTCATGGGAGTCCGAATAAAGCATTAAACTTCTTACCGGTTTTTCGGAGGCCCATGACAGCACCCTTAGTTCCCTCTCTTTACACGTGGGGCTTGCACTTTCTTAGGTAAATTTAAAAAAAATATATATAGAGAGAGAGAGAGAGTTTTTTCACGTGTGATATCTGGCTTGCAGATTATATAAGATTTTACATGTAAGTGTATATATATATATATATATATATATATATATATATATATATGCTACTAGCTGCGATAGTCCTCTCAGGCTCTGAAATACAACTGATAGGTGGGAGAGGTGCCGCCCTTTTGTATCTGTAGGTTTCCTGTTCCTGAAGGGCGAATCCCCTCTCGTGGTGCTGTCATGGGCCTCCGAAAAACGCTGCTGCTGGTAAGTAGCTTAATGCTTTTATTGCCGCAGCTGAATGATTTACATCTGTTAGCCAGCATAAGTACATGTGGGGGTTGCTAGTGAATCCCCACATGTACTGTATGCTGGCTAACAGATGTAAATCATTCAGCTGCAGCAATAAAAACTAAATTTCCGAGCACTAAAAAATGCTCGGACACTCCTATACCTGTAGATAATTTCCAAAATGGGGTCACTTAAAGGGATATTCTGTTAGTCCGACACTGCTGGGCCTCTGCCAATGTGACACTGTACCCTCAAACCAGTCCAGCAAAATCTGAACTCCAATATGGTGCTTCTTACCTTCTGAGCTTTGCACTGTGCCTTAAAAGTAGTTTTCGACCACATATGGGGTATCGTTGAAATTGTACAACATATTTTGGGGTCCATTTCCTCCTACTATCCTTGTGAAAATTTAAAAAAAATAAAGTGGCGGCTAAAAATATTTTTATGGAGAAAACTTGATTTTTCTTTTCCTTTCGTGGCTCTATGTTATAGTCGTCTGTGATGCACCAGGGGCTCAAGGAGCACAACACGCATCTAGATACATTCCTTAAGGGATCTAGTTTCCAAAATGGCATCGCTTGTGGAAGGTTTCTACTGTTTAGGCACATCAGGGGCTCTCCAAACGTGACATGGCATCCACTAATTATTCCAGCAAATTTTGCATTCAAAGTCAAATGGCGCTACTTCCCTTCTGAGCCCTGCCGTGCGCCCAAACAGTGGTTTTCCCCCACATATGGGGTATCTGCATGCTCAGGAGAAATTGCACAACAGATTTTAGGGTCCATTTTCTCCTTTTACCCTTGTGTAACAAAAAATGGGTCTTAAGTAAAATTTGTGAAAAAGCTGTATGTTCATTTTTTCCTTCCACATTCCAAAAATTCCTGTGAAACACCTGAAGTGCTAATAAACTTCTTAAATGTGGTTGATGGGTTAAACATGGATGTGTGAAGGAGTATATATCCATCTATTGTAATTACGCAAATTGTATATAAGCATACAATGTGAATGCCTGTTGGCTCTTGGGCATCCACTGGAGATTTGTTTCAAACCTGCATCTGACATCATTACAGTATATTTTACCTAGGGTATCATTATTTATATAATATATACAATTGGCTAGGTGACTAAAGTACTGTGTGTGCCTGTCTATGTAGAAGTCTTTTCCTTCCAAAAGTTCTACAGCAGCTTCATCTAGTTTTTCCAATCACATGAGGCTGTCTGGTGACCCTAAATCCCTGGCTGGATCTTAAGTCTTTGCTGAGAGTGAACCAGGGCTGTGGAGTCTGAGTTAGTTTTGGTTGGAGTCGGAGTCGGTAGAAATGTACCGACTCCAGATTTAAAAAAAAAATGTATTAATATTTCATAATTGAACTTTCATTTTATAATTGTTACTCAAATATATATGTTCTATCAAACTATGAACAACAGTGATAAGCAGATAAGAACACAGCCAGTACATTTCAGCAGAATTTTTCATGTGCACTAAAAGAAATTGAGAAATTTGACCGTTCATCAAAAATAACAGTGCAACAAGCGATTCCTCTGTATCCTGACATTGTCAGAGATGTTGCCCGAGTGGTTACTGCTTTGCCACCAACCCAAGTTAGTGTAGAGAGGTTGTTCTCTGCTCTCAAAATAATTAGATCAGATTTGAGGGCATCCATGAAGGAGGATCTGACAGAGGCAATACTTTTTTCTGAGGACAAATTTATAGATTTCTTCTTATTAACTGCATAACAGTGTTTATTGCATATTTACTTACAAGAGTTTAGAAAAGTTTATAAAAGTTATTTGCTATATTCTAATAAATATAGTTTTTGCTCTAAGTGGTCTGATTACTTATATGATGGTGAGAAACTGAATAAGCACGATGTTAATATTTGACAACAGTAAATTTGTTGTTACGAATTGGCCATTTATGAAGGAGTCGGAACCTGATAAAATCCAGGAGTCGGAGTCGCAACTGTGGCTTACCGACTCCACAGCCCTGGATTGAACGGTGGAGGAAGGAGCTCAAAGCTCCTGTGGCACCTTCAATTGCTCTGGCCTCACCAGTGCCATCAGCTGTTAGAGACAATTGACTGAGTCCTGCCTCTCCTGGCATACACTGTGTGCAGTCACAGGGAGGCTGAGGCCAGGGGAGCTACTGCCAGACAGGAAAACTCAGCAACTCCTCCAGAATCAGGAGAAAGCTGGTTACATCCCCAAGTGTGGTATCTAGACAACAGTGCAGAATGCGGATATGGTCTGCAAAATATGGTACTCCCTGAGACGCACGCTTTTCCCCAAAAATTTTTTGGGGAAAATGGGTGTGTATCTTAGGGTCGCAATATACTTACAAATCCTGTGGCGGTGGCAGCGGTCCCGATGCAGCCTCCCTTCCCAGGCTGGTGCGGCAGTGGCGGGGCTGTGTGGTGTCGTGGCGGGCTGTGCACTGGGGCAGTGGCAGCAGCTCTCTGTGCTCCGTGGGGGGCTCCACCGGCATTTTGTCATAGCCCGGAGGCCCCCGCACATCAGTTCCTGCCATGTTGCGGTGGCCTCCAGGAAGATGGCCGAGATTTGAATCGGAGCATGCGCCGGCCCCGGCTAGATCTCTTCGTTTTTTGAATTATATTTCACAAGTTCTAATGATCATTACCACTGTATAGCAACTGTTTCCAATATATTTTGCATCTTGTGACAATTTATATTTTCTGATATTCTCTTACTTTGTGTATTTATAGTTCACACTAAAGAATTGTCTGATGAAGGTCCTTTGCCGGACCGAAAACATTTATTCGTCAATTTTGTCTGGATGCATTAATAATAAAAAGAAGGAAAATAATTTTTCTCACCACTGAGTGACAAGTTTTTTCTATTAATGTTCCCAGAGGCCACCGCAACATTGCTGCAAACTGATGTGCGAGGGGCCTCTGGGCTATGATGAAATGCTGGCAGAGCGACCCCCCCACAGAGCAGAGAGAGCAGCTGCCACTGCACCGGAACAGAGCCCCAGCACAGAGCCGCCAGCTTGGGATGGGATTTCCCGGAGGCCACCGCACCAGCCTAGATCACCGAATGACCCATGTGACCATTCCTCCACCTGTGCCTGTCTCTTCCCCAGTAAGCTAAATTTTGGACTGTAAGATGGACCCCCATTTGACACTTTTTTTTTTTTTCCTCTATTTTCCTTCTGAAAATTTGGGGTGCATTTTACGGTCCGAAAAATGCTTTATATTACAAACTGTCAGCATTCTGCAGCCTAAGTACACATATAGAATAGGAAAAAAATCCCAGATGACCCCTTTCAAATGGGGCAACATTGTTTTAGTTGCTCCAGTTACTGAATATGGAATATTTAATGCAAAAACCCTAGGCTAGTGTTGGGCCCGGCGTAACTACCTTTTCCTGGCAGAGTCCTAATGGTATGTAAGCCTGTGTATTGCGCTGGAGAACACAGGTCTTGTGTTAATGAGCCTAATTGATAAAAGTTTATAACGTCGCTGCCTTCACACTAAACAAATATGGATACAAACAGAAGTTGCACTCAGCGGCAATCCCACCATTTGCTTTAACACCAAAACAACAATTATCATAATAAAACTTAATGAACTTTGCTTACTCCTGTTAATGACGTCTGTCTTAACTGTTCAGAACATCTGGCTGCTTGGTAAATTTTCACTTTCATTTGGCATTACAGCCTTAAACACCAAATCCTGTCACCCACCTTCCATAAAAAGCACCGCCATACAAGGTTGAGGTTAGAAATTGTGTTTTTATGTTGAGTATCTAATGGCATACTTATCCATCTTACTGCCAAATAGGATGTTTTTCAATTATGCCACTCAGATGTCCCCGCATCCTTCACGTCTAGAAATGTGGTTTGCAATTTGTCACATCCCCTGTGAAACGAGAGCAGGGCGCTCTTCTACCGGAGAACGATGTGGAAGAGCTTTGATAAAAATGAATGATCCATATGTTATGCTGGGATTGCCAGTATCCTTGTCCCCATTTGTGTATACAAACAATGGTAAGAATTTTTCATTTTAAGCAAAGTTTAAAAGGGATGGAATATTATACAGATAATGTGGCACCAATGCTTAGAATTTAAAGGGAGGTCCAGCTTTTTTTTCAAACCACTTAACAGATCGCTCTTGGGATGCAATTATGTGCGCCCTATAGGTCAAATACTATTAGTTGCTATGGAGGAGAAATAACATCTCTGGAAGTAACGAGTGTGGTGTCGCAAAACTTAACAGCCATCAATGGAAGAATTCAAAATTGTATTTGCATCTTTCACATTTATAGAAGAGTCCCCAGAAAAGCAAAAAATGATTGGTAATTACTAGTGACAAGCGAACGTGCGTGGGTAAGGTGTTACCAGAGCATGCTCAGGTGCCAACAGTGTCCTCGAATAATATGTTAGAGACCTCACGGCTGCATGTGTCGTGGTTGTTCAGCAGCAGCAAGACATGCAGTGATTGCCTAACAAACAGGTGGGACCTGCATGTGTTGCTGCTGTTGAACAGCTGCAAGGACTCGAACATATTATTCCAGGACACCAAAGACACTTGGCACTTGAGCATGCTCTGATAACACCTTGTCTGCGCACATTTGCTAATAATTAAGTATAAGGGGAGTAGTCCGGATTACTCTTGGTCACATACCACCAGAAAGGGAGAGAAGACATGGCTTCTTCATTTTCCAGGTAGTGGCATGCCCTCTACCCGACAATTTTGGTATATTATGGGAATGCTATAAATGTCTAAGAAAGGAATTTTTTTTCAGTGTTGAAAAAAAAAGAAGAAAAAAACCGCCATTCTATTTTTAGTAGAGATGACCAATTTGATTGAGGCTTCCCTAATCCAGCACCCAGTCCAACCCTCTGGAGTAGCTGTTCTTTATTCTGCACCCAGCATCTTCGCCACCTCTGGCACGTACTAGCTTCTATTGCGGAAGTTTAGTTACTAGGCCTCAAACACCATCATGGAGCCTATTTGACAAATTGCTCATCTTTAGAAAACCCACACATAGAAATAACAGCCCTTGGTATCCGTCCAGGTGTACAGGGTTTCAAAACCACTAGTGATGAGCGAGTGTACTCGTTGCTCGGGTTTTCCCGAGCACACTCGGGTGACCTCCTCGTATTTATGACTGCTCGGAGATTTAGTTTTCATCCTGGCAGCTGAATGATTTACAGCTATTAGCCAGCTTGAATACATGTGGGGATTTCCTACCAACCAGGCAACCCCCGCATACACTCAGCCTGGGTAGTAGCTGTAAATCATTCATCTGCCATGACGAAAACGAAATCTCCGAGCAGTCATAAATACTCGGAGGTCACCCGAGCGTGCTCTGGAAAACCCGAGCAACGAGTACACTCGCTCATCACTAAAAAAACACCATAGGAGAAGATTCTTCAAATCCTTTTCTTTGGATTTCTGGGAAAAAAAAAAATTTTGTAAAGTCTTGTGCAATGCGACGTTGTGTGGGGAAAAAAAAAAATGTATGCCACTTCTGGCATTTTCATGCGATTCTCACCCCAGCTCCAATAAAGTAGATGGAATTGGCACTTGTCAATTCTCGTTCATAAAATTCATGCTGAGCAGCAGCATTTTGCTACACAACAAATCTTACTCCAGCAGGAAGGGAAGCGAGAGACCGCTGTGATATCACACATTGTGAAACCTGGCTCTTCTGTCAGTGGTATATAGACTAATTAATTTATTGTAATCCTGTCTGTGATGATAATGAGACTTCTGAAAAGTCTTCTGTAAAGAACAAAAAGTATAAAAGTAATTGCCCCAGTGGGAAAAAATGCAAGGTTTTTTTATATTGTAAGTACATAAAGCATAAGAATTAAATTTTTGCTTTTCAAATAATGTTTCAATAGAAAATAGCTTATAGTTTAACATTCCTTTTGAAAGGGGGTTGTTTAGGATGGCAATTGATGGCACAGCCCTAGGATATGTCATCAATATCAGATCAGGGCACGTCACCACCACTGAGCAGATATTGATGACCGGAACCATAGGTTATGAGAGTCCTGGACAGCCCCTTTTAAGTTTAAAAGATGGGGGATGGGTTATGGTGAGCACAAATAAATATGGTATATACACACACACACCCACACCTTACTTAAAAATACTGAATAATCCACATGTTGAATACAAATTTGGCTGAGCACAGTGATCATCTTACAGACACCAGAGACTTTGGGTAAAGCAGTATTTTTTGTTTATTTTATGCATTGAGAGTGGAAACTGCATCATAAGTAAAAATGCTACTGCTGGAAACAAAGTAATGAGAGGGCTTTAGTAAAGTGATGTCTCATGTGGGGAACTAATTTTCTGCCCCCCTTACTGTCTGCTGCAAAAAAAAAGCCAACCACATTACATGATTATACAGTAAAAATGGCAAAATTATGATAAAGCAATCTATACCAGGTACATTCATGTGCAAAACACAGGTTCACGTTCTTTTCTTCCTCTTTTACTATAAAATGTAACAATACAAAATAGAAAACATTACACTTGGAATGATACTATAAAAAAAAAATCCTTTTGTTAGTACATTGGTCAATCTTTATATTTTGGTACAATTTTTTGTGTGTATGTGTTTTGATCCCTTTCCATAAAATCGACAATCTTAAATCATGAAAAGTAGGCAGGCGTTTGAACCATATATGGGATACATAGCAATTTTTGTTATTAAAGTATCAGACCATAAACAAGGTATATAATCGGCCCACAGGAAGCTGTAATAAATCAGAGACCCGTGGGGTCCTTTCACATCACTCATTCATTCATTGTCCATGGGACAGAGACAGTCAAGTACAGCGATCTTCAGTTAATGCCATGTACAATGGTGAAGTGGGGAAATTAGTACTTTGCTATTATTCGGAGTTCCCACTGAATCATTTATGGTCTAACCTCTTAGGGTTGTCCAGGATTATGAAAAGTTGATGAGAAACAGGCAGGTAAAAATTGCTTTTGGTATGCAAGATGGCACATGCCATCCTTCCTTGGAATCAAGAGATCATAGAAAGTGCACATGGATTTGGAGTATATAAAATCGTTCATTAGCCAAGCCACATTGGCTGGTAAAAAGTGAAGGTCCATTTTTATTACTTCTGATTGGACTGAAGAGTAAGGCCAGTTTTGGGACTCTTTTGCACCAGTGGTTTTGCTGACCAAAACATAATTATTGTTACAGCCCTATGAAGCTTCGTTCAGCAGAACCTCAAAGTGTGTATTATTTCTAACACCAATCTGATTGTGTGAAAGACAAGGTTTGGGATCCTTAGGACAGTTTCAATCATCTGACATTGATTGGCCAAGTAAGAACTGTGGTCCTCCTTTCCCAAACTCAACAGCCTCATATGCCCATGACGCTGTAGAGTTTGGGACAGGAAACTCGTGGCCATATGTAAACCATGAGATGTCAAATGAGCAAAATCTCCCTTTTTCTAGCTCAGATTTGACTCTGGCTACAACATTGGAATTAGGACCTTCTAAAGGGCCATGCTACAATATGATAGGAATGCCGAAAACAGTAACAGACATGCTTGAGCATTCAGAAATGGTGCAATTGGAAAATTTGTGAAATAAAAAAAAGGTAATGACAGCAGTTAAGCAGTTACCAAGTCATAGCAGTATCTTCATCTCAACTTGAAAGGCCATAAGCCCATTGACAATATAACGGGCCTTTGAAGGATCATTGTTCTTTAATACCCCTTTTTACACCTACACAATGAAAAAAAAAATTACCTGGCAATATATACCAGCGCTGGTGGGGAAAGGTAAAACATTGTTAATATACAGGCTGGTGCCAGTACTAAAATAAAGTGACAACATGGAACACCTCAGGGGAGAGTGCTTCTGACCATGCCACCAGCATCTCTTGATAAAAACAACTTTCCAAACATTCAGCCTACTGCTTAGCAAACTGGGCCAGGGACAATTTATTTAGGGGCAAATCTGAAGGACCTCAGTGATAATTTTTCACATAGAGTTAAGAAAAATTGATTCATGGGACCCTGGTCCAGTGGCCACATGTGTAGGCCAAAGCTTCTGGATCACAGCCATCTCTTACGTGTCGGCAACCCCAGTGCTCTTCTAATAGACCTGATAGAATACACGAGCTCACGTTGAGCCTAATAAATCAGAAGAGGTGCCATGGACAAAGGTAGCAGAAATTTTACAGATCTTTGGTCATGTAGTACAGATGTGGCTAATGGACTAGGGTGAAATGAGACTTTTCGCTCCATTCTTACATAGGGAACTCAACCAAGACCAAATGTTCTATTAACTAGTAAACAAATATAAAAAGTTTAAAAAATTAAGGTGGCCCTACAAAGTATTAGGAATCAGCAACTATACACTGGGCAACCTTTAGAGTTCTAAAGGCGACTGATTTTTGTATTAGGATTACATAGGGCAAAGATACAGATTTGAGCAGAGCTGACCAGTCATTAAGGCTATGTGCACACGTTGCGGATTAGGCTTAGGAATTTCTGGTGCGGATTCTGCCTCTAATGGCAGAAAAAGCACCGGCGGATTTGTCGCGTTTTTTGTGTGGTTCAGCAGCATTTTTTTGTGCGTTTTTGCTGCGGTTTTCTTGCGGATTTGCTGCGTTTTTTACCCCTGTGGTTTTCTATAATGGAATGGGTACAAAAACACTGCAGATTCACAAAAAAGAAGTGAAATGCTACTTCTTTTAAACCGCAGCGTTTACGCAGCGGATCTTCCACAAAGTGTGCACAGAATTTTTTTTTTTTTCTCATTGATTTACATTGTACTGTAAATCAATTGCGGATCTGCAGCGTTTCTCCACCTCAAAAAACGCTGCGGATCCGCAGAGAATCCGCAACGTGTGCACATACCCTTAAGGTTGCTATTGATGAGCGAACATGCTCTGATAAGGTGTTATCCGAGCACACTTGGGTGCTAACTCAGTGACTTTGGCATTTTTTAAAAGAATGTTCATGTCTCTGCGGCTGCATGACTTGTGGCTGTTAGGCAATCCTGGCATGTGTTGTAGCTGTAACAGCCGCAAGACATGCAGTCGCGAGGACTCTAACATATTATTCGAGCACGTTGAAGACACTCTAATGTTAGCACCAGAACATGTTCTCGCATCACTAGTTGTGTCCAAACTGCAGATGCCTGGTGTAACAATTTGGGATTCTACCATGTTTGTTCTCTCAGGAGGTAAGCTAGTGCTGGAGATGTCTAGCAGAAGCTGGTTTCCTTATCCCCATTGAGGAGGAATGTTGAGGTGTTGGCTGTGTACACACAAGATGTAGGGTTCGCTTTAGAAAGAATAAAAGGCTAGGCTACATCCAGCCATAGACTGGGTGATCATGTTACAAAAAAAAAAAAATGAAGATGGTGGGTTGACTAAACCCATCCTAAAAATGTAATCTGATAACATTGGATTGATCATTTTCACTTGTCTTTGGAGCCACCAAGAAGAAAATGACAGTTCTCTGAAGCATCACTAGCGCTGGCCGACTTTACATGTATCATATCTGTAAAACTTCTAATAGTGCTACCTTCAAGGCCACAATTACACGGTCCTTCAGATGGCTGGAGGATAGCTCAATAAAAATGGTATTCCTTCCCATGACCCATGCCAGCTATGCAGTAAAGCCAAGGAGGTTTCCTGGACACTTCCTCCACTTTAAAAAAATAAGTTGACTTCCAGTATCTGGCTCTGGGGATTTCAGAGCCGGGCTCCTGGGCCAAAAACATAGGTTGGTTTCAGACATCATAAATCTCGGCTCATACTTAGATTGTGATTTACGAGATTGGCCCTGGGCCCCCAGACCCAAACATACATGAGGCAGAGTTTGAGTCAGTAGACCTAGGATTGGTCCAAATTTGGACCACGATTTGTAGATCTACGAAACTGGCTTTATTCTCATTTTTCCCAGCTTCTTGCCTGAAGAATGACAATTCAGGCCAGCTAAATGTGTGAGCCACTGACCTAAATAGATGTCATGCTGAAGCCAGAGACAGCTTTACTTTTGCATCATAATAAAAGGGTGGAGAGACTGAAGTTGAACCTATCTGACAAGCTTTAGAGCAGGGCTTGCAAGTGCTGTGCACCTTGCCTATGAAACCGGCCACCTTCCATTCTTGAAGTTTTACGAGCAATTCTACCCTTTTAGGATTGAGAAAAATCCTTTGGTGCAAGTGGCCACTATTTCAATTTTTGATAGGATGATCTACAGAGGAACTAAACACCGCGTAGGCTGCTGATTGGTTCTCGTACAATAGCTATGCAATTCAGTATAGCAGTTAAAAAACACAAGACTAGGGTATGTTCACGAGTGGCGTTTCAGCAGCATTTTTTTTTTCCGGCAGCAAAAACATTTCACAGTACCAGCAAATTGCATGAAATCTCAAATGTAACGTATTTTTTTTTTTAAATATATTTATCTCCAGCATGTCATTTTTTTTCCGCTTTTATTTTTACCCTTTCTAATGAATGGGGGGAAAAAAAAGCACACAAAAGTCATGCGTATTTTAGGCAGCGTTTTTTTTTCCCTACTAACACTTTCTACAGCAAAAACCAAAACGCCACTTGTGAACGAATCAACAAAGTCATATCTACCTTTGAAATTGCCACCATGCTTTTCCAAGAAAATAAGTAATATATTCCTTGTGAAACGCTAGTGCCAAAAAATTGAATAAAAAACAAACAAAAAAAAACTAGAACATTTTGTTAATTTACATAGCGCTGAAATATAGATACAAAAAGTTATTTACGGTTTTCTGGACCCTTTAAAAAAAAAAATTGATTTACTTAACATATATTGTCATTAACAATCTAAGAATTTATGTACAAGAAAAAGTGCATAACACTATTCATTGGTCAAGGTGTAGTGTCGCCTCAAAGCTAAAAGAGAAAATTAAAAAAATGCCTTCATGGGGGGAGAGAAAAAAAAGTAAGTATGGGCCCCATTTTTCAAAACTGTCTAGATGTCTATAGCAAATGACACAAGTGGGGTACGGTTGCCATAAGCAGTCGACATTTCTCAAATAAGGGACAATTTTATTTTAATTTTTTTTAACTTGTCAGGGATTTGCCTTCTACAATAAAACTAACTATAGTTTGTTTTTTCTTTTTGCCTTTGCTTGAAAATATCGGCTAGAGTGTGGCATTTGCAAGCCAGACCCCTTTTTTAACCAAGGCATGCTACAATAATAAAGACTATATAGAAGTTACATTTTTCACATTTTACTAAAACCAATTAACACGATATGTATTGTCATTCTACAGCAAGATAAGAACTCTTGTTTGATGATCGACCTCACTGAGGCTATAATGCTGGTCCGGTTGTTTGGTCTCTTGCTAGTGATGAGCGAGCGTGCTGGGATAAGGTGTTATCAGAGCATGCTAACAGAGTGACTTTGGCGTGTTCGAATATTTTCGAGTTCCCGCAGCTCTATATATTGTGACTGTTCCACAGTCGCAACACATGCAGGGATTAGCGGTTTGTTAGGCAATCCCTGCATGTGTTGCGCCCGTTTCGAGCAGGCCTAAGACTGTTAGCACCTGCACATGCTCCGATAACACCTTATCCCAGCACGTTCACTCATCACTACTCTTTGACCCTTCACGGTTTAAAAAAAAAGATGTAATTACTCAAAACACGTTCACTTTTGTATTATTGCACTATTCTCTATACCTTCTATTACTTCCTAAATACATCCATTTGCCCACACTTTTTCAATAATTAAAACCTAGGAAATAAATAAACCATTGTGGATGGTACAGTGTGACCAGGGAAGTGAGAAGAGTAACTTTATTTTTTTCTTTTCCATTTTTTTTCCTTTTTTTGTTATGATATGCTTGTTTTTTTCTCTTTTTTAATTCATTCTCAAAACTTCAGCTGCATGGCATTGTCCAACATAATGTATATGAATGTATGTATGTATATAAAAAATAATACATACATAGAAAAAATAATGGATGGATTTTTTTGTTTTTTTTCCGTTTTTTTTTTTTCTTTGCAAATGTGAAATGAGAACTGTTTTGTTTTTGTTTTTTCATACAGACTTCCCTCCCCTTCCCCAGACATTCGTCAAACTTCTATTGTGGTCATACAAACATAGTTTGTAATTTATAGGCTATAGAAAGTCCTGTACAAAGTCTGATGAACTTAGTGCCCAAAAATGAAGTCTGTGTGTTGTAATGAACGAAAACAAAAAAGAAAGACATCTAAGCGTTTCCACTTGCAGAATACGAAAACTGGGGAAAGTGCGGCCTTCTTTCATTGTCAACAAATTCCAGATTTTCATCTGCAAAAGAAACAAGTCAAAAATTAAACACAATACTAGAAGCTCAATAAACAAAGATGGCATCAATTTAGGAAAAAAATAATAATCAGCAAAATACACTTTTTCATTTTTTAAACTTTTTTCTTTTTTTTTTTAAATTAAAAAAAAAAAAAAACTTTTTCATTTATCGTACTTTTCATTAACCCCTTTACCCCAGATGGTGGTTTGCATGGTTAATGACCGGGCCAATTTTTACAAATTCTGACTACTGTCACTTTATGAGGTAATAACTCTGGAACGCTTCAATAGATCCCCCTTGATTCTGACACTGTTTATTCATCATGACATATTGTACTTCATGTTAGTGGTAAAATTTCTTTGATATGACTAGCGATTATTTGTGAAAAAATGGAAATTTTACAAATTTTGAAAACGTCGCAATTTTCCAACTTTGAATTTTCATGCCCTTAACCCCTTAATCCCATATGACGTACTATCCCGTCCAGGTGACCTGGGACTTAATTCCCATGGACGGGATAGTACGTCATATGCGATCGGCCGCGCTCACGGGGGGAGCGCGGCCGATCGCGGCCGGGTGTCAGCTGCCTATCGCAGCTGACATCCGGCACTATGTGCCAGGAGCGGTCACGGACCGCTCCCGGCACATTAACCCCCGGCACACCGCGATCAAAGATGATCGCGGTGTGCCGGCGGTGCAGGGAAGCATCGCGCAGGGAGGGGGCTCCCTGCGGGCTTCCCTGAGACGATCGGTACACGGTGATGTGCTCACCGTGTACCGAGCGTCTTCTCCCTGCAGTCCCCGGATCCAAAATGGCCGCCGGGCTGCATCCGGGTCCTGCAGGGAGCACTTCCGGGTCAGGATCAGGCTGCAGCTGCAGCTCTAATCCTGCCCGGCTGTATGTCAGATCACCGATCTGATAGAGTGCTGTGCACACTGTCAGATCGGTGATCTGTGATGTCCCCCCCTGGGACAAAGTGAAAAAGTAAAAAAAAAAATTTCCACACTTGTAAAAAAAAAATAAAAAAAAAATTCCTAAATAAAGCAGAAAAAAAAAAATATTATTCCCATAAATACATTTCTTTACATAAAAAAAAAACAAAAAAAACAATAAAAGTACACATATTTAGTATCGCCGCGTCCGTAACGACCCGACCTATAAAACTGGCCCACTAGTTAACCCCTTCAGTGAACACCGTAAGAAAAAAAAAAAAAAAACGAGCCAAAAAACAACGCTTTATTATCATAACGCCGAACAAAAAGTGGAATAACACGCGATCAAAAAGACGGATATAAATAACCATGGTACCTCTGAAAACGTCATCTTGTCCCGCAAAAAACGAGCCGCCATATAGCATCATAACCAAAAAAATAAAAAAGTTATAGTCCTGAGAATAAAGCGATGCCAAAATAATTATTTTTTCTATAAAATAGCTTTTATCGTATAAAAGCGCCAAAACATAAAAAAAATGATATAAATGAGGTATCGCTGTAATCGTACTGACCCGAAGAATAAAACTGCTTCATCAATTTTACCAAAAGCGGAACGGTATAAACGCCTCCCCCAAAAGAAATTCATGAATAGCTGGTTTTTGGTCATTCTGCCTCACAAAAAATCGGAATAAAAAGCGATCAAAAACTGTCACATGTCCGAAAATGTAACCGATAAAAACGTCAACTCGTCCCGCAAAAAACAAGACCTCACATGACTCTGTGGACCAAAATATGGAAAAATTATAGGTCTCAAAATGTGGAGACGCAAAAACTTTTTTGCTATAAAAAGCGTCTTTTAGTGTGTGACGGCTGCCAATCATAAAAATCCGATATAAAAAACTCGCTATAAAAGTAAATCAAACCCCCCTTCATCACCCCCTTAGTTAGGCTAGGTTCACATTGCGTTAATGGGTTAACGCTAACGGACAGCGTTGCACGGCGAAAATGTCACAATTAACGCCGTGCAACGGGTCCGTTAGCACAACCATTGACAGCAATGTGATTTTCGGGTGTAGCGCATCGCTAGAGCGTGCCATTTTCGGCTCGCGCTAGCAAGGTGCCGTTCTTTTGTGGCGCGCCTCAGACGCTGCTTGCAGCGTCCGCGGCGCGCCCGAGGTCCGATCCCCGATCTTCCAGAGCGGGGACGTTAACGCGACCACTAAACACGACACCTAAAAAGACATTGCGTTAGCGCAATCCGCTAGTGCTAAACGGATTTCCCTAATGCAATGTGAACCTAGCCTTAGGGAAAAATAATAAAATTAAAAAAAATGTATTTATTTCCATTTTCCCATTAGGGTTAGGGTTAGGGCTAGGGTTAGGGCTAGGGTTAGGGTTAGGGTTAGTATTACATTTACGGTTGGGATTAGGGTTGGGATTAGAATTAGGGGTGTGTCAGGGTTAGGTGTGTGGTTAGGGTTACAGTTGGGATTAGGGTTAGGGGTGCGTTTGGATTAGGGTTTCAGTTATAATTGGGGGTTTCCACTGTTTAGACACAACAGGGGCTCTCCAAACGCGACATGGCGTCCGATCTCAATTCCAGCCAATTCTGCATTGAAAAAGTAAAACAGTGCTCCTTCACTTCCGAGCTCTCCCGTGCGCCCAAACAGGGGTTTACCCCAACATATGGGGTATCATCGTACTCGAGACAAATTGGACAACAACTTTATGGGTCCAAGTTCTCTTGTTATCCTTGGGAAAATAAAAATTTGGGGGGCTAAAAATCATTTTTGTGGGAAAAAAAAGGATTTTTTATTTTCACGGCTCTGCGTTGTAAACTGTAGTGAAACACTTGGGGGTTCAAAGTTTTCACAACACATCTAGATAAGTTCCTTGGGAGGTCTAGTTTCTAATATGGGGTCACTTGTGGGGGGTTTGTACTGTTTGGGTACATCAGGGGCTCTGCAAATGCAACGTGACTCCTGCAGACCAATCCATCTAAGTCTGCATTCCAAATGGCGCTCCTTCCCTTCCGAGCTCTGCCATGCGCCCAAACAGTGGTTCCCCCCCACATATGGGGTATCAGCGTACTCAGGACAAATTGGACAACAACTTTTGGGGTCCAATTTATTATGTTACCCTTGTGAAAATACAAAACTGGGGGCTAAAAAATAATTTTTGTGAAAAAAAAAAATAAATTATTTTAACGGCTCTGCGTTATAAACTGTAGTGAAACATTTGGGGGTTCAAAGCTCTCAAAACACATCTAGATAAGTTCCTTATGGGGTCTAGTTTCCAAAATGGTGTCACTTGTGGGGGGTTTTAATGTTTAGGCACATCAGGGGCTCTCCAAACCAACATGGCGTCCCAACTTAATTCCAGTCAATTTTGCATTGAAAAGTCAAATGGCGCTCCTTCCCTTCCGAGCTCTGCTATGCACCCAAAAAGTGGTTTACCCCCACATATGGGGTATCGTCGCACTCAGGACAAATTGCACAACAACTTTTGTGGTCTAATTTCTTCTCTTACCCTTGGGAAAATAAAAAATTGGGGGCGAAAAGATCATTTTTGTGAAAAAATAAGATTTTTTATTTTTACGGCTCTGCATTATAAACTTCTGTGAAGCACTTGTTGGGTCAAAGTGCTCACCACACATCTAGATAAGTTCCTTAAGGGGTCTACTTTTCAAAATGGTGTCACTTGTGAGGGGTTCCAATGTTTAGGCACATCAGGGGCTCTCCAAACGCAACATGGCGTCCCATCTCAATTCCAGTCAATTTTGCATTGAAAAGTCAAATGGCGCTCCTTCCCTTCCGAGCTCTGCCATACGCCCAAACAATGGTTTACACCCATATATGGGGTATCAGCGTACTCAGGACAAATTGGCCAACAATTTTTGAGGTCCAATTTCTTCTCTTACTCTTGGGAAAATAAAAAATTGGGGGCGAAAAGATCATTTTTGTGAAAAAATATGATTTTTTATTTTTACGGCTCTGCATTATAAACTTCTGTGAAGCAATTGGTGGGTCAAAGTGGTCACCACACATCTAGATAAGTTCCTTAGGGTGTCTACTTTCCAAAATGGTGTCACTTGTGGGGGGGTTTCAATGTTTAGGCACATCAGTGGCTCTCCAAACGCAACATGGTGTCCCATCTCAATTCCTGTCAATTTTGCATTTAAAAGTCAAATGGCGCTCCTTCCCTTCCGAGCTCTGCCATGCGCCCAAACAGTGGTTTACTCCCACATATGGGCTATCAGCGTACTCAGGACAAATTGGACAACAACTTTTGGGGTCCATTTTATCCTGTTACCCTTGGTAAAATAAAACAAATTGGAGCTGAAATAAATTTTGTGTGAAAAAAAGTTAAATATTCATTCTTATTTAAACATTCCAAAAATTCCTGTGAAACCCCTGAAGGGTTAATAAACTTCTTGAATGTGGTTTTGAGCACCTTGAGGGGTGCAGTTTTTAGAATGGTCTCACACTTGGGTATTTTCTATCATATAGACCCCTCAAAATGACATCAAATGAGATGTGGTCCCTAAAAAAAAATGGTGTTGTAAAAATGAGAAATTGCTGGTCAACTTTTAACCCTTATAACTCCCTAACAAAAAAAAATTTTGGTTCCAAAATTGTGCTGATGTAAAGTAGACATGTGGGAAATGTTACTTATTAAGTATTTTGCGTGAGATATCTCTGTGATTTAAGGGCATAAAAATTTAAAGTTGGAAAATTGCGAAACTTTCTAAATTTTCGCCAAATTTCCGTTTTTTTCACAAATAAACGCAAGTTATATCGAATAAATGTTACTACTAAAATGAAGTACAATATGTCACGAGAAAACAATGTCAGAATCGCCAAGATCCGTTGAAGCGTTCCAGAGTTATAACCTCATAAAGGGACAGTGGTCAGAATTGTAAAAATTGGCCCGGTCATTAACGTGCAAACCACCCTCGGGGCTTAAGGGGTTAAAATCACAGAGAGGTCACACGAAATACTTAAGTAACATTTCCCACATGTCTTAACATCAGCACAATTTTGGAACCAATTTTTTTTGTTAGGAAGTTATAAGGGTTAAAAGTTAAATAGCGATTTCTCATTTTAAACACAATTTTTTTTATTATTTTTTTTTTTAGGGACCACCTCACATTTGAAGTCACTTTGAGGGGACTATATGATAGAAAATACCCAAAAGTGACATCATTCTAAAAACGTCACCCTTCAAAGTACTCAAAACCACATTCAAGTTGTTTATTAACCCTTCAGGTGCTTCACAGGAATTTTTGTAATGTTTAAAAGGAAGAAAGAAAAATGATCATTTAACTTTTCTTCACAAAAAATTTACTTCATATCCATTTTTTTTTTTCATTTTTACCAAGGGTAACAGGAGAAATTGGACCCGCTAAGTTGTTGTTCAATTAGTCCCGAGTACCCGGATACCCCATATGTAGGAGTAAACCACAGTTTGGGCGCATGGCAGAGCTCGGAAGGGAAGGAGCGCCATTTCACTTTTCAATGCAAAATTGGCTGGAATTGAGATCGGACGCCATGATGAAGAGCCCCTGATGTGCCTAAACAGTGGAAACCCCCCACAAATGACACCATTTTGGAAACTAGACACCCCCCAAGGAACTTACCTAGATGTGTGGTGAGCATTTTGAACCCCCAAGCGCTTCACAGAAGTTTATAACGTAGAGCCGTAAAAATAAAAAATCTTTTTTTTTCCACAAAAATGATCTTTTCGCCCCCATTTTTTTATTTTACCAAGTGTAACAGGATAAATTGGACCCCAATAGTTGTGCAATTTTTCTTGAGTACGCCGATACTCCATATGTAGGGGAATACTACTCTTGAGGCACAGTGCAAAAGCTCAGAAAGGAAGAGGCGCCATATTGGAGTTCAGATTTTGCTGGAATGGTTTGAGGGTGCCTTGCCACATTGGCAGAAACCCTGAGGGGCCAGAACAGCAGAAACCCCCCTATATGTGAACTCATTTTACAAACTACACTCTCCAATGAATTCATCAAGGGTTGCAGTGATCATAATAACACCACATGTGCCTCTCAGAATTTTATACCACTCAGTGGTGAAGAAGGAATAAGTTACATTTCTACCACTAAAATGTGGTTTTAGTCCCAAGTTTGTAATTTTTATAAGGGCTAATATAGAAATTTTTGTGTACTCACCGTAAAATCCTTTTCTACGAGCCATTCATTGGGGGACACAGACCGTGGGTGTATACTGCTGCCAATAGGAGGCTGACACTAAGTGATACACAAAAAGTTAGCTCCTCCCCTGCAGCATATACCTTCCTGCTGGCTCTCAGCTAACCAGTTCAGTGCAAAAGCAATAGGAGATCAATAACAACATAAAGTATAGCATTATATATGAGAGTATAGCATGTCAAACTATAAAACAAGCAGAAACTAATAACGGTGGGAGCTGTGTCCCCCAATGAATGGCTCGGAGAAAAGGATTTTACGGTGAGTACACAAAATTCCCCATTTCTCCTTCACCTCATTGGGGGACACAGACCGTGGGATGTCCCAAACCAGTCCCTGGGTGGGTACAATATCAGATCAGGCCCTGTGTAACCGCTACTTACAAGAGCGCCACCTTGGCCTGCAGAGTCGGCCTGCCCAGATTCACATCTGCGGATGTCTGGGAATTATAGTGCTTCAAGACTGCATGCGGACTGGACGAACCCGCAAGCTTGCAGGCGTGCTTTACCAACGCCTGGTGGCAAGAGCCCAAGAAACCTCGATCGACAGAGTGGAGTGGAGTCAGGCTGACGTCTAACCTGGAAGGACTCTTGGATGGTGTAATGAATCCACCAGGCTAACATGGCCAATGAAATGGCTAAACCCTTCCTGTAACCATCAGGAAGCCTTCATCTGACCGTCAGTAAGCCCAAATAAGGTGTCCAACCTTCGGATGGACGACGTGCACGATATGTACCTAATCAGAGCACTCACTTCTTCCAGAATATGGAGAACCCATCTCTCCCGTTTTATGGACTGGTGCCGAAAGATGAGGGAAGAACGATGCCCTCGTAACATTGGGAATACAATACCACAATGGTAACAAGGGACGGGGATGGCCTGAGGACAATCTTGCCTTGATGGTAATAAGTAAAAATGTCTGAAAGAACACAGCGTCTAGCTCCAAAGATTTGTCAGGATGACGAGATCGCAGAGAAAAAAGGGGCGACCTTCCCTGATAGTAAAGTCTGTCCGGATCGAAAAAAGGAGTCTACTGTAAGACTCCCAGGACTTTTTTTTTTTTTTTTTTCGGGCATGCGCAGTTTGCACTGCCCTTCGAACTTACAGCGCAGGCGCTGGGGACGTTCGTGAAGGAAATGGAGGTGGTGTCCGGAGGCCCTGAGTGATGGCTGGGAGGAGTTTGTGTCAGGGGGGGAAGACATGCACCCCTGACAAAATAGGTATGAGGGACAAATTATAAAAACGATTATTTCAGCGTTGGCAGGGACACCAACTAAAAGAGCCACCTTGACAGAATGCAGCATTGGTGCAGCAGAAGGTAGCTCCTTCAGTTAAAAACGCCTGGAGGGAGGAGTGACAGGTTCCCTTTAAAGTCCCAAAGATCTAGTGGTATGTGAAAGGGAAGGACCACATGTGAAAACTCCCTGCGATAAAATCCCTACTTGCAGTTTCGTTGCAATAAGTCAGAAAAAGTACTAGCTCCGCAAACAAAAAACCTAACATGGTCCGTGCGGATCTCCCAGGACCACTGGGGGCCTTCTTGCTTCCAAACGACTCTCGGAAGTAGGGGAAGGGGGTTTATGGAAACTGGTACCACGGAAGAACCAGAGCATTCACTGCAATGGCTTTTGGATCTTGAGGCCGAACCATGAACACGAGTACATTGGCGTTCAGTCTGGACGCCATCTGATCTACATCTGGAGTGCCCCAGTGAAGACAGATCTGATGGAAGACTTCCGGGAGAAGTTCCCACTCACTTGAGGCTGGACCGCCCAGAGATCTATTCCTGGGATGTGTACTGCCAAAATCACCGAATGATAGATCTCGGCCCATCAGAGAATGTGAGGTACCTTGTCCATGCTGCCTGACCCGAGGGTACCTACTAGATGATTGACGTATGGCACAGCCGTGGCATTATCCAATTGAATTCGGATGGGGTGACCCACCAGAAGGCAGAGGACCTATTGTAGGACTAGCCGTATCATTCAGATCCCCAGAACAAAGATCGGGAGAAGAAGGCTGGCATCGGTAGTCACTAATAATCATTGAACCGGAAGGAACTCCCCTGGATGAGGAAGAAGCTCAGAGACTATCCTCTGAAAGCCTGTTTGACCTACAGAAAACGAAGGAAACAGCTTCCATTGCTGTCACCTTTTTTCCTCATGACCCTCCCAGCAAATCGAATGGAATGAGTGATCAAGTAAGTGAGTTCTGATTTGAAGGGCCACGGCCTTGTCTCAAGGGAGAAATACCAACCCTCTGGAAGTGTCCAGGATCATCCTCAAAAAGGATATCTGCTGGGCTGGAAAAGAGGAAAAACCTGTCTAGATGAAGCTGCCAGCCCAGGAGAGAGAGAGTATAGCAATTGATATAGACGACTCTGCGTAGTCCTGGAAGAGCGGCTAGAAAGTCGATCGGATAGGGCAGGACGACCACGCCTATAGGGTGCAAGAGGAACATGACAGCCGCCATGACCTTTGCGAACACTCAGGGTGCGGTAGCATAGCCGAAAGACAAGGTCGTTACTTGAAAATGTTGTTTGGGAATGGAAAAGTGAAGGAATTTTTGAAGAGGGGAAAATAGGAATGTGAAGGTAAGCATCCCGAATGTTGGTGGATGCCAGAAAATCCACCCTTTTTCCGTTGAAGTAATAGCTGAGCGGAGGAACTCCATCCGAAGAAGGAGGACCATGTCCAGCTTGGAAAAAGTTTGAGGTCCAGGATCAGTCTTATTTTTCGGTCCCCCTTTTTGGAACCAAGATCCCTTAGATCTAGACCGTCCTGGACAATTCTTCCACTGCTGGTCGGGTCTATAGGAAACATGCGATCCTAGGGAGTGATGTCAGAGGCTTTTTGAACGCAAAGTACGCTTCCATACTCTGAGCTATAATGCCCTTCTGGGTGTAATGGCATTTGCTGCGGACAGCGCCGTGCAACTAGCTGCATCTGGGAGGCGTGAACCAGCTAGTCTCCCACTCAAGAAATTTTGATTGACCAGCTGTACTGTCTTCAGGAAAAGGTTACTGATGTGAATCAAAGTACTTAAGGTCTCCGACCAGGAGACCACTGCTCGTGCAACCCATGCGGTGGCTAAGGAAGGGTAGAGCACTCAACCCGAGGCTGCAAGACGGACCGAACCAGATTTGCTATCTGACAGTCCGTTGTAATTTTAATTGATGACCCATCGGGCAGGAATACTGGTAGACAAACCACAGAAGGCTCTACCCGGTTAATCTGCCAAGTGGCAGAATGCGCGGCTGCATCCAGAAGGTCAGGAAACGCTGTTTCTTGCAACCTCCGCTCTCTTTTGACAGTGCAGAGTTAAAATGATGAACCCTCGATTCACCACCCTCTTAACAGGGAAGTGAAGAGGGATCGTCCGCCTTCTTGCATCATCTGCTAAATAGTGATGCAGAGAGGGGGGGTTGGATGACAAAAAAGGGTGCCACTGTACATCGACAGAGTTCAGGTCACCTGGTGGACAGGGCTGGTTCCGGTGTTAGGCCTGGCTGCAGAAAAGTATACATGGAGGCGACACTCTATATGCTCGTCTATTGATGGTGTGGGGAGATCGGTGCTCTTTTTAAGGACCCGTTACCCCTAAGAATCAGACCAGGCATGGCATCCCATGTCGTAGGTGGGTATACGTGGAGGGGACATCCCACGTGTTTGCATATTGGCTGAAAAAGGATACCGCGCTTGCAGAGGCTTCTGTCCAGTGGATCGCTTATCCGGACGCTCCCTGTTTGGGTGAATGACAAATGCTCTGCGAGGGAGTTTAGTCTCCTTATGAGGGACACTGCGTGATCTAGAGTAGAACCGTAGCCCTCAATCAATCAACAGAGATTGGTTGACTATATAAATAGGTGAATCCATCCTTTTCTGAAGCTCTGGTGAGTCCAGATCCAAGGCAGTATGCAATCCATATCAGAGTCTTGTTCTCAGGAAATCATTGGTGAGGGAGATCAGGAAATGAAGCTTCCATTTTCTAGACGCCTGTACGTTTCTAGGATACTTGCGGGCCCTGCTAGCTGACGGCTCCCATGTAGGAGAGGAACCATATATATTGGTCCTGCGAGCACTCCGAGCCACAGAGTGTTCACGGAGGGCTTCATCTCTTGATCAGAGAAGCCATGGGATGTGGCAGTGATGAAGTTCACTCAGGGGAACTATGGTACTCTGCTATAAGCTGGGATCGTCGGCGGAGGGTTCCTGAGTTCATTTAGGGTGACCAGTTTCGGACTGGTCATGTGCCTTTAAGACAAGGGAATGCTAGTCAAATGCCTTTAAGACAAGGAAATGCTGGTCATGTGCCTTTTAGACCAGGGAATCTTGATCATGTGCCTTTAAAACCAGGGAATACTGGTCATGTGCCTCCATTAAGACCGGGGAATAATACGGGTCATTCATGTAAGTACAGGAGGGAAGAGAGCAGTACTTCCTTACCTGGCTGCAGAGTCGTTGTGCCCCTTTAATGCCCCTTTAATGCAAAAAACCATCGTCCCTGCAGGCCGGGTGGACCAAGAAGGCTACCGGTAGATGCAGAGGTGATAAAGTTTTGCAGAGAGCGAGAGGAGCCATTTCAGGGGCGGAGCCACATATGCGATGTGGGCAGAGCCACGTGACTTCCATGAATAGGCCCAAGCTGGGGCCTAAATTTCTGCAGCCGGCGAGAGCAATAGCAGGGGCAGAGGGCCATGAAAAGCGAACGCTCCTGTGCCAGACAGAAAACTCCAGAAAAGATTGGCAGAGCCGCCTTAGCGTGCCATAGTGCGGGCGCGACTTCCGGAATGCGGCCTACACATCGGCCGAAGCCAGGGGCTACATTTTTGCAGCCAGCCGGACCGATACCTTAGGGAGGTGGGCCACAGGGAAGCTTCGGCTGCCTGTCGGCATGTTAATATCCCACTGCAGGGGCCCATCGCTGTCTGGATCCACTCACAATTGTGAGTGGGACAGTGGGGGCTGCTCGGACACCGAAGAGAAGGAGCCTCTGTACATCCACGGAGTTCAAGCCCCCGGGTGGACAGGGCCAGTTGTGCGGCACTAGGCCTGGCTCCAGGAAAGGATACATAGAGGCGACACTCCATGTGCTCGCCCGTTGCTGGTGTGGGGAGATCGGGACCCGAAGGAACCGTCGCCCCTGAAGTGAGCTCAGGCATGGCTTCCCACGCCGCACAAGAGGGTACAGAGAGGCGACACTCCGCGTTCTTGCCTATTGATGGTTCGGGGGAGATCGGAACCTTGAAAGGATCCGTCGCCCCCTTCACTCCGTTAATTTAAAAATAAAAATTTACAGAAAAGTAAAAAATAAAATAAAAACGATGAGGTCTGAACCAGACCCATGTGCCTCCTACAGACACTAAGCAAGAACTGGTTAGCTGAGAGCCAGCAGGAAGGTATATGCTGCAGGGGAGGAGCTAACTTTTTTTTTTGTATCACTTAGTGTCAGCCTCCTATTGGCAGCAGCATACACCCACGGTCTGTGTCCCCCAAAGAGGCGAAGGAGAAAGAAATTTTTTTTTTTTTTGAGGCACATTTTTTCCCTGAGCGTGCCAATACCCTACATGTAATCAGGAAATATTTTTCAGGCAAAGTGCAAAGCTAAGAAGCCAAGGAGTGCCAGGTTTTACTGTTATGGTTTGCAGGTGCCATAACCTACTAGGAGAGGCCATGAGGTGCCAGAACAGCAGAACCCCCCATAAGTGACCCCAATTTACAAACTACTCTCAATGAATTCATCTAAGGGTGTAGTGATCATATTGACACCATGGGTGTCACAGAATTTTATACCACTGGGAAGTGAAGACAAAATAACTACATTTTTATCACAAGCATTTTGTTTTAGCCAAAGATTTTACATTCTCACACAAAAAGTGGGTAAAAATGGCACCAAAATTTGTCCCACAATTTCTACTGAACGTGCCCTATTCAAGTGAATGGGTCTGTGTAATGGACCGTGTGTCATGGGCAAAACACGCTGACGAACATTTATTAATGTCATTCACAAAACAATCCCGCACATGTGCATACGCGTAACACATGTATGTCATCTGTGTAACATGCATCAGCACTGGGGAAGAAGTGTAACAGTAAGCGCTGTTCCCCGGCAATGGGTGCTGAACACACCTCTCATCATTCTCTCCTGCTCTGCTGACGATCGGCGCGAGCAGGGGAGAATGAGGAGTTACATTTAAGTAATAAGAGCAGGCGGTGGCTGTTGGGACTATTACTCCCATCAACCTATCCCTGCTGCTGCTAATAACAGTGACAGAAGGAGCGGCTGCTGGGGGTATTCATGAGCCGCCGCCTGCTCTATAAATAAATGAAAAAATACGGTGTGGCTTCCCCTGTATTTTCTATAGCCAGCAAGGCAAAACTCACAGCTGGGGGCTGCAACCCTCAGCTGTCCGCTTCAGCAAGGCTGGTTTCAAAAATAGAGGGGTCCCCACGCTGTTTTTTTTTTTTTGTTTGTTTTTTTAAATAATTTAAAAAACTGTGCGGGGTTCTCCCCATTTTTGACAACCAGCCTTACTAAAGCTCACAGCTGGGGGCTGGTATTCTCAGGCTGGTAAGAGGCTTTGGATATTGACCCCCCCAGCCTAAAAAATAGCAGCCCTCAACTGCCCAGAAAAGGCACATCTATTAGATGCGCCAATTCTGCCGCTTTGCCCGGCTCTTCCCACTTGCCCTGTAGGGGTGGCAAGTGGGGTTCATATTTGTGGGGTTGATGTCACCTTTGTCAGGTGACTTCAAGCACACGTCTTAGTAATGGAGAGGTAGACACCTCTCCATTACTAATCCTATAGTTATATGTTATAAAGTCCTTTAATTGAAAAAATTACACAGACTCAATTCAACCATACTTACTGCAATGCCTAATTCCTGCAAAGCCTTCAATCTCCTGTAATAAAAGAAAAATAAAAAAAACAATAATATACCATACCTGTCCATCGTCGTGTCCAACGCTGTAATCCATGTCTGGGGGATAATTAGTCTAAGTCATCTGACACTCGGCGGTGATTGACCGCTCTCCCCCCGTGAGCGCGGCCGATCGCTCAGACATAATATTCCATCCATGATCAAATTGGCCCAGGTCACATGGACGGAATATTATGTCTGATGTCAGAAAGGGGTAAAAGCTGAATGATTTTTTTTTTTGTATACTTCCCCGTGCCTAGGAAATTGTTCACTGCTACAGTAAACCTGTGGTGACTGCTTTCCTAAGCAAGGTGTGCAGTGCTTCCAAGCTCTTGGCTATAAAGCTTGCTCTGAAACTGACTGGATCCAGCCAGTTTCAGTGTCTCTGCACTCTTTCTACGCTACAGAGGTAACGTTACCTCTGCATACTGCACTGGAGAGCAAACAGTTCAGTCAAGTGGCTCAACCAAACCACTGCTCCAAACTGTCAATCATGAAGAAGCACACCGCCTCCAGACAAGCGAGAAGATGGGAATACTAAAAAAAAATTAAAATGTAGTGGCCCCATAAATGTGGCCCCTTTCAAAATAGATTTGGGGCCCACATAAATTGGACAACCCTTTTAAAGTGCTATTGAATAATGAATGACCCATGAAAGTTTTTAAGTATTTAAAAGGGTTGTCTGGAAATTCAGATAGGCCATCAATGTCTAATCTAGTTGGGGTACGACACAGCATAGCCGAGTCAATGGAATAATGGCCAGGTACTGCACATCCACTTCATATTGATTTGAAAAGGGGGTGGATGTGCAGTACCCTGTTGTGACCTCTTTCCTCTGACAGAGCTGTGCAGCTCTGTATCGGAGCAGATCTGGCCAACACCAGGAACGGCTGATTGGCGGGGAATGTCGGGTATCGCACCACTACCATCAGACATTAATGACAGATTCTAAAAATGGGCCATTAATGATAAACCCTGGACAACCTCTTTAACCATTTTCCTCTTTTTTCCCCATTTCTGCACTACAACCAAGCGTTAACAGACCAACATTAAGTGCTTTTTGGCTTCTTGAAACACCTATCCAGAGATAGTTTAAAAAAACACCCACATTACTCACCCTCCCCAGGTCCAGCACTGCAGCCAATCGGTGCACTCCACTGACGGCACAAGCCACTCAGAGCTGCAGCACTCACAGATTGACTGTCGTGGTCACAACAGGACATCAGCTCTGCACACAGTAAGACATGGAGAGCTGTGGCAGGGAGTCTGCTGGACCTCAGGGAGCACGAGTAAAGCACAGTTTAGTTTATTTTTAAGATTGAAATCCCCTGTCTCCAAGCAGAGTCTTTGTAAAACGCATCAGTATACAAACACAAATGTAGATTTGTCCTCCGAACTTCCGAATTTTCCAGAATAGAATTCTCGGCCTGCTCTACAAAAACTTGACAACGTAAGGTCACATGAGGGGAAAATCACCAAACACACGTGTTGTGACAGGCTGCATTCTGCGCTCCCGAGTGGGTGGCATCGTTAGTCTCTACATCTGACACGTTTATCCTGTGAAACATTATGCCGCTTCTTGAAGTCTCGCATCTGGCATCTGGGTCTTAATAACTTTTGAACAAAGACTAAATTTCCTGAATGACTGGAGTGCATCAGAAGCAGAGGGACACGAGTGCAAGTTGGCATAAATCGGACACTTACCACCTACTCAGACTGTGGCATAAAAGCTGGAACCAACTGTTCCAGGACCCCTGCAGACATCCACGTTTAACCCACTGTAGACGCTTGGTTGTGTATGGTAATAGAGCCAACATGAAAGTCCGAGTGCCCTTCAATCATATGAGTAAGCCATGACATTTCCACTTGTCCCGTGCACTTGGGATAATGGGATTGTCACCCTCGGCAAACCATGTAACAGAAAGTTAGCCACCTGGGGACCTAATCTGCATAGTTAGACATTTTCCCAGATTCTAAGAAGAAGAAGGAAGGAAGGAATCTTAAAAGTAGCCATAAAAATATAAAATACTGGTTACCAATCTAACCATAAATGAGGACAGTTTACAAGTGTTGGCTGTAATTTTTAAGAATTCCTTTGTTTTAAACAAAACTATGGAAATCTTCTTCCCTACCACCGACCTCTACTCAAAGAGGTGGCGGGAACACCTGACCGTGAGTCTCTGAACAATTAATTACGTTTTTGTCCATAGTGATGTGACAGCCATGGCTACTTTTGGAAGACAACAGCCAAGTGACATGGTATTACATGGACAAGTCACATAGGATAACTGAACCCAGCGGCAACTGGTTGCCCCCTTAAAAAAAAAAAAAGTTTTTGGAGGAAAAAAATAGTCACTTGTCAATCCTAGTAAAGGACTACGGGCTTTAAATCAGTGCCACTAAGTGTAAAAATGAGAGTTTAAAGCTCCTGAAATCTAGCAAGAAAATAGGTCAGAAACAGCAGAGGAACCCACAAACAAGACGGAAGCCGTTTCTAACTTCTGTCTTTATAGCTTCTGTCTTATTTCCAGCTTATTGCACCCAGGATGGCTTTGCCAGTGACCAATGGGACAATTTTCCTTGAACTTGGGCTCCTATGGATGCCTCAATTAGAATAGAAAAATCCAAAATAAAAGGAAAAAAACTGTTCCCCAGATATACAACTTCTTGGAGATATATTTAAAAAAAAGTCTCGTCACACAGTCCCATGTTTAGGAAACAAAAGTTTTAGGGTTTTTTTGTTCAATTTTGTTTTTTCAGTCGGCGTTCTCCACTTTCTGCAGTAAATACTGAAGACCTGCTGGTGGCACTGTTGAAATACTTGAAGCCGGACGTGAAACCTCTTCATAACCTCATTAACAGCAGCGGGTCATAAAAGGTCACTTAAAGCAGACATTTCCATAATCTTTAACAACCCCCTTTAAGCAGTAATATAAAAATATAGACCTCGAACAATAGCCTTAACATTAAAACCGGTGCAGTGAATTGCGATTATCCTATTGCAATGGCAACAGTCACGGGTTGGGAGAGACTAGGCAGTAAATGAACACTCAGATCTCGGGAGTTGATGTTTGAGAATTGGGGTGAGGAACAAAAAAAACCAAAATGGGGACGGCTAAAAACGCTCATGTGACAGCCTGATAAAGTCTGTAAAGCGCTTCAGGATAGGAGGGCGCTATAAGAAGCAAGCATAATAATGAAATCTCTCTTGTGGGGCGAGTACAGTGGCCACTATGTGGTTGAAAGGAATAAGAAGCAGAGAATTAGTAAAAGAGTGGTGTGCGTGGGGAAAAAAAAGGCTAGCCTTTGATCACTCCACTAAAGAGCTGCTGCTGCAGCAACAGAGTGGTGACCTATCTTGATACTCTGGTGCTTGTTGCAGAAGCTCGCAGTAAAGTGGACCATGGAGTGATGCAGGCGGCCTGGTCTGGTGAATCACATGTATATGATGAGGACGGCTGGGTGTGACACCAGGGTGCACTATGGAAAACAACAAGTCCGATCCATGGAGGCCGCACTGAGCAACTTCCATGTTGGACACCAGAAAACCTGTAAATGTGCCGTGTGGTATGTGCCATCATGTCTTGATGATCAGCGCTGTTTCGGCAACGCAAGTAAGACACACACACTGTCAGGTCGGTGGTTTTGTATTATCAATGCAGAACACAACCTTTATGCACAGGACTATGCAGTGATCTATGAAGAACAACCCCTCGCACGAGGAGAATGATCAGGCACGTACCTTGGTCTGGGGGGGTTATAGTGATCATTTGCGCTGTAAATTCTTCATCAAAATACCGTGTGTCTGTCTCCGATGTAACTTGTGGCTTAAAAGGTGGTACAAGCTTAAAGAAGAAAAAAAAATAAAAATTGTTAAAACATGTCAATGTCCAAAACCAGTGGCTGGAGGGAGTTTAATCGCATGGTAAATGCATTAAAGATTAAATTAAAAAAACAAACAAACACATAAACCCCCACAACCACCACCACTTTTTTCTAAATAACAGGTCAGTGGTTGTTTTGATTTTAGCAGTGCTAGCCATGTAGTTGAATTAATGAGCCTCTGGGGATTAAGAAGATAATCAAACATGAGTAGTAGACGTTAATCCACTGATTGGTTTGGACAGATGGAAGATGCTCTGTCTGTCACCCCTTAAATGTCACAGATAATACTGACCGCGGCATCTAAGGGGGTTTAAACATTTACTCCGCTCCTGCAGTTGCAACTCCGCAGTCATAGCCTTCCCTCGCCTCCCAGATGATTTGTATGTACTACATTCTGCATTATAGATTGCTTGAAGGGGTTAAGTATAGATGACAACGTGCTGAGGGCGTCCAACTGCTAAGACCCGCACCGATCATTAGAAGAAGGGAATGTTTATCCCCATTACAAAATGACATGACAAGTTGGATGCCCGATGGCCACTCCATGCACATTCTCTATGGAGCTGCCGGAAAAAGCATAGCCATGCTCAGCCTTATAGGGAATGACTGGTGCAGCGGTCGAGCTGATCAGTAAGTTTTAACTCCTCCTGTGGATAGATGAAATTACAACTGCCTGTAGAAGTCTATGGAGAGAGGAGAACGATGGAGAAGTGTTTTATTTCACCCCTGTGCTGGATTCACAGCTACACTCCTCTGTAATGCTGTATAATGTCCTCCATGCCTACCCAACTCTACCCACTAGCTCAGAGACAACTAAAAATTAAGAGAGCTGGCGTAGGGGGGAGGAAAAAGTGGTCAAAATTCCAAGACACACAGGTCATACAAAGACCAGATTGTGTTAATAATAATCTTTATTTAAATCGCGCCAACATATTATGTACACTCACATCAGCTTGTTCTGAAGAGTCACTCGAAAAGAATATCACTTTATTCTCTACAAATTCCCAAATAGGAAACTGGGTTTAATACATTCAACCACTCAATATTTATTACTATTCTAAACATGATACTTTTCTATACCAGAACGTTGGTTGTTAAAAAGACTATACTGTCAGATTACGCTTGAATCATGCAAACGATCTATGATCAAAACCCCAAACGTGGCCAGGCACGAGCTTTGCTGCAAAAGAAAGTAACGTCTTACCATAAAGCCCTCACAAAAGGCAACCTAAAGCCATTTATTCAGCGCTGAACCACAAACCTGAACAGCGCAGTTCTTTAGGAAGCAGTTATTTATAGGCACGACAGCTTGCCGCACACGCCAGCGACCCCCTCCCTCCCTTGCAGGCCTCTCCATGCTGACTGGCAGGACTACAGTTTGCATTGTGTCATAAATTTGGGACATTCTGCACCATCTTGGTTTCTGGAATCCAGTGTGCACAATCTGCAGGGTCTCCACAGACTGTGCCAGGACGCTCCACCCCCTTGCCAAGCATGTGTGTGCCAACACAGCTGCCATCAGCAGCAACAGCTGTGCTATTCTTCGCTGTGGAGTGGGGGAGTCATTTATGATGGGGGGGAGACTTTGTGTGCAGATGATGTACAAACTGTTCTGCTCCTGCTTTTAGGTTATTTTTAATAGTTTTGAATATATATATGTATATATATATATATATATATATATATGTATATATATGTATATATATATATATATATATATATAATTTATTTAATTTTATACATATTTTTTTCATATATCAGGGGAAGTCCATAATAATAAAAAAGAAAAAAAAAAAATATATATATATATATATATATATATTTATCATTATGGACTTCCCCTGATATATGAAAAAAATATGTATAAAATTAAATAAATAAATTTATATATATATATATATATATATATATATATATATATATATATATATATATATATATACATACATACATACATACATACACACACGCACGCATACACGCATACATACATACATATCTGGGTATGTTCACGCAGCTTTTTTTGATGTTTAGGGATGGGGCAGAAAACAGCAACAAAAATTGGTAAGATTTTTGCCAAGTTTTTTTTTTGTGCCACATTATTTTGATCCCGAAATGGGAAAAGCCTGGAGTAAAAATGTTGAAATACGGTAATTAACATGTGGCATTTAATTCAAACAAAAATGCAAGGACAAGAAATAAAACATACACCATGTTAATGAGATTTTAGAAATGTATTCATTTTGCCGATAATGAAAAAAAAAAAAACAACACACACCCTAAAAACGCTAAGCGTGAATAATCAGATTATAATACTTACTTTTTTCTCATATACATCTTGCCATACAATTCCAGCAAAAAATTTGTGTTGCATGATTTCTTTTGCATCGTCAGGTCCTCCACCTAACCTGTACATATTGAAAGGAAGGAGATAAAAAAAAGGCAATTGGGTAAGAAAAAAAACAAAAAAAAAAACAAGCTGAGCAAATAAACGTCTTAAAAGGGGTATCAACATCATGAACATGTATGGCATCTCCAAGAGATACAAGTACGACTCCCAGATACCGGACTCGCGCGCCCACCACGAGTCCTGTGAGCCCCGGTCACCGATCCTGTCCAGCCACTCAACCCACAGAAGTAAAATTAAAGGTACCTTTCATTATACAGTAATAATATATATCAATAGTGTCACTTGTATGATTTTTTGCTTTAAATGGGGTGCCTTGTGACCCTGACCTTATTTTAAAGGAGGATCTTTCACTGCATTTTTTTATTCAAACTAGGTGTTTCCTCCAATTGTTGCTGCTCTTCCTATTTCTGGAAGTTTTTCTTTTTTCTTCTGCGCCCCACTGTTCTAAAGTTATGCTCCCCAGAAATAAAGGTGCAAACTTTCCCTTTCATCCTACTAAGGGTCTACCACAGAACTTGTGGGAGTGGCTGAGGCTTTCATTGGCCGGACAGCTAGAAAAGTAGACGCCCACAGAGCAACACCCAAATTTGCACTATTATTCCCGTGGGAATAACTTTGGAACAGAAGGACACAGACTAAAAAGAAAAACGGTTTCAGAATCAGAGGAGCAGCGGCAATTGGAGGAGGTACTATGTTTAAAGATCTAAAAAATCCAGTAAAAATCCTTTAAGAAAAGATGCTTTTGAATCTACATATTTATGAAATTGTGACAACTTTTTTTTTTTTTCCTTCCAGTTAAGGTAGAATTACGGTAGTTTGTAGAGTAATCCTCTCACTGGTCGAACGTTCTAAACCCTCAGTTCTGTGAAAGCATGGCTGAGCTGCAATACAAAAAGCAACCTGTGCACAAGAGTGGCACCGTCTCCTCTCCTACAATGCACGGCTCCCTGGTGACAAACCTATAGAATTCTGCTTTTTAACATTGCAGGTCAAACACATGACTTCATAAAAGTGGACATCAAAGGAGAGGTGTTCACTTTCTTACCTTTGTTTTGGGTCTTTCTTCAATAAACCTGAGAGCAGTGATTTTGCTTCAGGTAATAAAGTGCGCGGGAATCTAATTTCCTCCATTAGGATAAGTTCAAAGAGTTTTTCATGGTCCTGGTTGTAAAAGGGGAGTCGGCCACACATCATTTCGTACATGACTACACCTAAACCCCACCAGTCCACTGCTCGGCCATAGTCATTATCTTCTAGTACCTGTTGAACGAGTACATAATAGGTTAATATTTGACCCATGCGCTTAGTTGTTCCTGTAGGTGATACAATGGAATGTATCTGATAATCTTAAGATAGACAAAATATTTTCCAACAACCAGATCAGCACAAAAGATTTGTCTCACAAGACATTGAAAGATTCAAGACCTTTAAATAAAAAGATAAGAGATGTCTTGAGTAACTAATCATATTGATTGGGGAACAGATCAGATTTCTGTTAAAGGGGTTTCCTAAAATCACAAGATATTTTATATCCAAATTGCTGATCGTTTGGGTTCTGGTATACTCGACCTCTGCTCCATTCATTGTCTATGGTACTACCGTACAGCACTCAACTATTTCCAACAGTCCCAAATACCATCAAATGTGCTGAGGTAGAGCACAGGTAACTTTGCTCCATTCAAGACTGGATGAAGAGCCCTGTTATCTGGATTTGAGCTTGGACCCCCAACAATCACCACGTTATCCCCAGTGCCATAGGGGAGAACTTGTGATTTTTTTGGAACGCGCCTTTCAAACTCCCCCTATAACAGTTGAAACTCCATAGGGTCAACTAACATGAAAATTATCAGGACCTAAATAGTTTCTAGATCCCTTAAGTGTCAAGAAGATTTTCATATCTATGTTAGTCATAAGGAATATCTATCAGAGTGACGCTTTCATTTTAGAAGGGCTGTTATGTTGGAACCCATTAACCTCCCATCATCCCTAATATCGCACTAATTATGTAACTACGGAAAAACGCCTTCGCGCCGGCTGCTCCCTCTCGGTCAGGAAACAATCTTCACTTCCCGCTTAACTTTTGAAAAGAGACATTTCCATTTTGGGAATAAACCTTTACAGATTGCCGCCCTTTAACATACGGATGAGGTTTCGCCTACTCATGAGGCTGCAGGGGCCATCACCACCTGACAATGATGTGAAGTCTACAGGTATGAGAGAGTGATGGTAGATGGGTGGGCTCTGGGGTCTGTTACTACAATGTGGAACTGTTGCCCACCTCCAGGGGCGAAAGAGTGCATGAGATTGTAGTAACACAGAGGTGCTCATCGGCAGGGTCTTTATACGCAACATCTTAGGACCTCAACCCTCGGCTGTCCAGACGCAACTCGATTTTCTACTAATCTGATGTGTTCCCCCACCCACGTTGGATACAAGTCATTAGGGGGCTGTGTCATATGGACGTCATAGCGGGGGTCCTCGGTTTGTTCTCATAGACTTGAGCCATCTGTATCCATTTGTTGAGATGGCAGCCATACAATACTACATCTCTTCTGCAGTGGTCACCATCGGGCTTGCTGCAGCAATTCCATGGAAAATAAGGGGTTTGTTGGGAGGCTTAGGCCATGTTCACACGTTGCCTTTTTTGTGTGTTTTTTTAATGCAAATTAAAAGCTACTTTTTATAGTATAAGCAAAAGCTATCAGATTTCAGGAATCTCATGCACACATTGGATGGTTTTATTTTCCTGACCAAATTGGAAAACTGCAGCAAATCAAGTCTTTCAGCATTTTTTCACCATAGAAAGCAATGAGGAAGTGCAAAAAAACGCAACCATGCCATTTTGCTTCTCTTTTTAGTGAATTAAACCAACTTTATTAAACATGTATTGTAGACAGATGACAGTCTGCATTAAAAACCTGCTCCTTGTAAGCAGCTTTTTTATCTACTCGACTTCACTCTGTATATAGATATATATCTCTCTATAAATCTCTATATCTCTATCTATATATATATACACACACACACACACACATATACATACACACATCCACATCATATATACATATAGTATATATGTAAACTGTAAAGTGCTGTGGAATATGTTGGCACTATATAAAGATTATTATTACGTATATACTGTACATACATATATACACACACATACACACACACTTAATTTTATTACAAGGTTGTGAACGGCTTCTAAGTTCACATTACTGCAGTAAGCGCTGCCAGCGCTCGCCCCTTCTGTTGGAGATTGTACTTCCCGATCACCAGTACATCTCCTCAATGGATCCCTTGATTGAGAAGAGTTATAACAACCTTAAAAAGGCTGAAAGTGATGAATGGGAATAAAGTGGGGCCATCTCGTTTCATACGTAGGATCCCAGTAATGCGGGATTTGTTTAGAGGGCACATTGAACTTTACTTTAAGGTGGGGGGGTAGGGTCCGGTAGTGATCTAAAGTCCCGCAGTAAGGATGCGAAAGCCAAAAGCTGGCAGGTATTAGGTTACTCCAGGAAGGTCTATTTACAGCAGCTATTGCCGTATGATTCACAGCAAACGACAGCTGGCGCTGCAGCTGCCCCATATATGTACAAGGCTAGCACAGCTGCCGGTCTGCCAGGAGCCAGCCTCATCCTTTACCAGAAAGCTCAGGAGTTCATGATCTCCCGGTTTATAGTCGCATTTATTAGGGATAGAGCAATGCACAAACACAGGGAAACATTCACGGCAGCGGACTGATGGAAATAAAAAAGACAGTCATTGGAAGGAGTACTAATATTTCCTTATTTATGTTCCTGGGAAAACTGGGGTTCCCCAGTATAACCACTATCACCAGTCCCACTTTACATCTTGCCTAGTCATGCACTAAGCTAGACCCCATTTCTGTGCCGTAAACTTACAAATCTTGGCCGCTCATTAGTTACAGAAGAAGGAAGGATAGATCCAGCTTCTAGTCTACAATTCCAAGGGTTAATTAAAAATAATAAAGTCTTTATTTCCAGTGTTAAAATAGAATCAAAGCAAAAAAATCATTTTCTTTCTTGGCTGAATCTCAATGTAATAAAGATGGGGGGACATGGGGGAAAAAATGCATAGGATGCCAGACGTGTTTCGGAAGTGCATTCTTAACCTGGTTTGAATTGTGGATCACGCGCTTCTGTGCAGACTAGGCTACATTGAAGGGATTATCACTTTTCATATGCAGCAATACCGGAGTGCCGGGAACATCAGAAAGGACATTTATTATTCTTCTTCTCGCTTACTGTATATAGCGCCATTAATTCCTCAGCACTTTCCTGACACTGTCCCCATTGGGGCTCTCAATCTACATTCCGTATCGGTAGGTCTTTGAAGTGCCTGGAGGAAACCCACCCAAACACGGGGAGAACATACAAACTCCTTTCAGATGTTGTCCTTGGTGGGATTTGAACCCAGGACTCCAGCGCTTCAAGGCTGCAGTGCTATCCACTGCGCCACCGTGCTGCCAAGCAGGCAAATCCAGATCCTTTGCACCGCTCAAAGTTTCTAAGGTTCATCTGGCTGCATGAGAGGAGCATAGAATGGTAACAAAACCAGGAATGACAACTTCCTAGAATCCTCCCACAATGAGGGGCTCCCACAAAATGCCCCATCCAAAATAGATACAATATGAAAAACTTTTTTTCTTTGCAAGAAATACACATTCTCCCCCCCCCCCCCCCCCCCAAATGGAAGCATAACCAGAACTTCAAGGGGTTCCAGGTGCCGGTGCAGCCAGAAGCTCCACTGCAGTGACTTGGAGACCACTTATACTAAGTACTTTCCAACCATCTCGGAGTTGCAGCATTTTCTCTCTTTGTTGCTTTCTATTTCCGGGGAAACTCCTTTTAAGAGGAACAATCTTCCGCAAAAATGTGATTGTTTTCTACCATCAGTCATTCCCTTCACTATCTTACTCTGTCTTTTTAAAACCAGTGACACAATAAACCAGACCCGACAGATGTGCGACCACAGGCTCAGTCGGCCATATCCAAATGCTAGAAAGGGCAGGTCAAGTGGAAGCACGGAATATTCTGCAATCGGGTATTCCCACACATACAGATGGCTACTTCAGTTCAGAGACCAAAATGTCAGCTTACATCTCTCTACTGAACGTTGTCAAATGGAATATCGGGATTTTACAAATGTAAAGGAGTTTCCACAACAATAGTTGCAGAATATTTGTAGAGTGCAACTCTGATAATTGAGACCCCCTCTAATCCCGTGCTAGTTCCCCCCCATCTTGGCAAAGGTGCGACATTCATTGAGTGATAAATGGACATCTTTTATATATGTTATTTGTTGGATATCACTTTAAAGATTTAAAGGGGTATGCCAATCTTCAAAGTCTCAAAAGTTTTGATCTCATCAGAAGAATAGGGTTCTGTGAAACCCCCACCACCTCAATTTTAACAATTCAATTGGCAACTTTCCCCACATAAATCAAAGCAGTGGGGACTAATGATCCACAAGAAAAGGAATTACAATGGTCAAATCACTTTGTGAAATGTATTTACAATTTTGATTTTCCACTCAGCTATAGAATGTATGTATGTATGCATGTATGCATGTATGTTTATACACACACACACACACATATATACCCACATACTGTATATATACAGTGCCTTGCGAAAGTATTCGGCTCCCTGGAACTTTTCAACCTTTTCCCATATATCATGCTTCAAACATAACGATACCAAATGTAAATTTTTGGCGAAGAATCAACAAGTGGAACACAATTGTGAAGTTGAATGAAATGTATTGGTTATTTTTAATTTTTGTGGAAATTCAGAAACTGAAAAGTAGGGCGTGCAATATTATTCGCCCCTTTAACTTAATAATTTCTTGCGCCACCTTTTGCTGCAATTACAGCTGCAAGTCGCTTGGGGTATGTGTCTATCAGTTTTGTACATCGAGAGACTGAAATTCTTGCCCATTCTTCCTTGGCAAACAGCTCGAGCTCAGTGAGGTTTGATGGAGATCGTTTGTGAACAGCAGTTTTCAGCTCTTTCCACAGATTCTCAATTGGATTGAGGTCTGGACTTTGACTTGGCCATTCTAACACCTGGATACGTTTATTTGTGAACCATTCCATTGTAGATTTTGCTTTATGTTTGGGATCATTGTCTTGTTTCAAGACAAATCTTGGTCCCAGTCACAGGTCTTTTGCAGACTCAAATAAATTTTCTTCAAGAATGGTCCTGTATTTGGCTCCATCCATCTTCCCATCAATTTTAACCATCTTCCCTGTCCCTGCTGAAGAAAAGCAGGCCCAAACCATGATGCTGCCACCACCATGTTTGACAGTGGGGATGGTGTGTTCAGGGTGATGAGCTATATTGCCTTTACGCCAAACATTTAGTTTGGCATTGTTACCAAAAAGTTTGATTTTGGTTTCATCTGACCAGAGCACCTTCTTCCACATGTTTGGTGTGTCTCCCAGGTGGCTTGTTGCAAACTTTAAACAACACTTTTTAAGGATATCTTTGAGAAATGGCTCTCTTATTGCCATTCTTCCATAAAGACCAGATTTGTGCAGTGTACGACTGATTGTTGTCTTATAGACAGACTGTCCCACCTCAGCTGGAGATCTCTGCAGTTCATCCAGAGTGATCATGGGCCTCTTGGCTGCATCTCTGATCAGTCTTCTCCTTATTTGAGATGAAAGTTTAGAGGGACGGACGGGTCTTGGTAGATTTGCAGTGGTATGATACTCCTTCCATTTCAATATGATCGCTTGCACAGTGCTCCTTGGGATGTTTAAGGTTTTGGAAATCATTTTGTATCCAAATCCGGCTTTAAACTTCTCCACAACAGTATCACGGACCTGCCTGTTGTGTTCCTTGGTCTTCATGATGCTCTCTGTGCTTCAAACAGAACCCTGAGACTATCACAGAGCAGATGCATTTACTACTGTTATCTACTGTATATAGAGGTGTTATCAGCCATTGTACAGGAGGAGGAGGTGAGCTGTGACATCACCTATTGTGAATGGTGGATCCTGTATTATATACTGTATATAGAGGTGTTCTCAGTCATAGTACAGGAGGAGGAGGTGAGCTGTGACATCACCTATTGTGCATGGTGGATCCTGTGTTATCTACTATATATAGAGGTGTTATCAGTCATTGTACAGGAGGGGAGGTGAGCTGTGACATCACCTATTGCAGGGGTGTCAAACTGCATTCCTCGAGGGCTGCAAACAGGTCATGTTTTCAGGATTTCCTTGTACTGCACAGGTAATAATTTAATCACCAACTCATTATTTATGTAGGTGATTAAATTATCACCTGTGCAGTACAAGGAAATCCTGAAAACATGACCTGTTTGCAGCCCTCGAGGAATGGAGTTTGACACCCCTGACCTATTGTGTATGGTGGATCCTGTGTTACCTACTGTATATAGAGGTGTTATCAGTCATTGTACAGAAGGAGGTGAGCTGTGACATCAACTATTGTGAATGGGGGATCCTGTGTTATCTACTCTATATAGAGGTGTTATTAGTCATTGTACAGGAGGGGGAGGTGAGCTGTGACATCACCTATTGTGAATGGTGGATCCTGTGTTATCTACTGTATATAGAGGGGTTATCAGTCATTGTACAGGAGGAGGAGGTGAGCTGTGACATCACCTATTGTGAATGGTGGATCCTGTGTTATCTACTGTATATAGAGGGGTTATCAGTCATTGTACAGGAGAAGGTGAGCTGTGACACTACCCGTTATTGGTGGATACTGTGTAATCTACTGTATATAGCGGTGTTATCAAAAGAATCCAACCATTTATAATAGGTGGTCACAGTTAACATCCTCCCCCTCCTGTATGACTGCCAACACCCCTATATACAGTAGATAACATAGGATCTACCATACAGAACAGGTGATGTCACAGCTCACAAATATTATGCTTTGTCAGGAGAGATCTGAGTCCCCTACACATCTTTATTGATGGAAAAAAATAATAAAAAAAAACAACTTATTTTTAACCACTAAAAAACTGTTTGGCATCTCTAATCGCACTGACTTGCAGAATCCTGTTTCAGCTCATTTTTACATTACAATGGATGCCATAAAAAGGAAGCCCAAAAAACAATTATGAACCAACTTTTTTTTTTTTGCACCATTTCATCTCACCAGGAGTTTTTTTCTCCTGCCTTTCCATTCACTATACCATGTAATGTACCACGTCACAGAACTATAATTCATCCTGCAAAAGAAAAATGCTCCATATGGGGTTAATTGGCCGTTATTAGCCCAGTGGTCGTCACACAAACGATGACCATTCGTCTCTTGCCCCATGTACGGCCCTCAGCGAGGCTGATCTATACGGGCCCTGTCTGTGGCATTGTGAGCGAGCGGCTCTATCCCCAGCAGACGGGTTAATGCAGCAGAGTCATGTGCCAAACAGGGACGATCATCAATCCACAAGGAGCAGCTCCAGACAGCTGTACCCAGGAATATACAAGAGACGGCACAACAGCTGTCCCCCCTATAGTCACGGACACATCAAAGTGGACGGATCGCCAGCTCTGCTGCTGCAACAGATTCCAACCACGACCACCACAACCAAAGGACACAACCACCCGGCAACTGCATAAACACCAGAGCAGGGCCCGCGGCGCACAAAGAATGTGAAAAATCTGCCATACCTCATTATACCGCTACAAGGCGCTACATGAAGGGGAATCATCCAGCAGATCACAGAGAAACTTTTTTCAGGAGAGGTAAATAGAGGGGTAATAATTTTCCCCTATGACTAGTGATGAGCGAATATACTCGTTACTTGAGATTTCTTGAGCATGCTCGGGGTCCTCCCGATTATTTTTTTAGTGCTCGGAGATTTAATTTTTTTCGCCGCAGCTGAATGATTTACATCTGTTAGCCTGCTTGGCTACATGTGGGGATTCCCTAGCAACCAGGCAACCCCCGCATGTACTTATGCTGGCTAACAGATGTAAATCATTCAGCTGCGGCGCTAAAAACTAAATCTCCGAGCATTAAAAAATACTCGGAGGACACCCGAGCGTGCTCGAGAAATCTCAAGTAACGAGTATATTCGCTCATAACTACCTATGATCTTTATTTTTTTTTCCTTTTATTGGCATTCTTTGTCTTAAAAGAACAGAGATCTCCAACCATTCACCATTTCAGATACAGCAGCCAATCTAAATAATCAGGTGATATCACCTACTGTGAATAGTGAATACAGTGTTATCTACTGTATATAAAGGTGTTATCAGTCATTGTACAGGAGGAGGTGAGCTGTGACATCACCTATTGTGTATGGTGGATCCTGTGTTATCTACTGTATATAGAGGTGTTATCAGTCATTGTACAGGAGGAGGAGGTGAGCTGTGACATCACCTATTGTGTATGGTGGATCCTGTGTTACCTACTGTATATAGAGGTGTTATCAGTCATTGTACAGGAGGAGGAGGTGAGCTGTGACATCACCTATTGTGTATGGTGGTTCCTGTGTTATCTACTGTATATAGAGGTGTAATCAGTCACTGTACAGGAGGAGGAGGTGAGCTGTGACATCAACTACTGTGAATGGTGAATACAGTGTTATCTACTGTATATAGAGGTGTTATCAGTCATTGTACAGGAGGAGGAAGTGAGCTGTGACATCACCTATTGTGTATGGTGGTCCTGTGTTATCTACTGTATATAGAGGTGTCATCAGTCATTGTACAGGAGGAGGTGAGCTGTGACATCACCTCTTGTGAATGATGGATCCTGTATTATCTACTGTATATGGAGGTGTCATCAGTCATTGTACAGGAGGAGGAGGTGAGCTGTGACATCACCTACTGTCAATGGTGAATACAGTGTTATCTACTGTATATAGAGGTGTTATCAGTCATTGTATAGGAGGAGGTGAGCTGTGACCACCTATTGTGAATGGTGGATCCTGTGTTATCTACTGTATATAGAGCTGTTATCAGTCATTGTACAGGAGGAGGAGGTGAGCTGTGACATCATCTATTGTGAATGGTGGATCCTGTGTTATCTAATATATATAGAGGTGTCATCAGTCATTGTACAGGAGGAAGAGATGAGCTGTGATATTACCTATTGTTAATGGTGGATCCTGTGTTATTTACTGTATATAGAGGCGTTATCAGTCATTATACAGGAGGTGGTGAGCTGTGATATCACCTATTGTGAATGATGGATCCTGTATTATCTACTGTATATAGAGGTGTCATCAGTCATTGTACAGGAGGAGGTGAGCTGTGACATCACCTATTGTGAATGATGGATCCTGTATTATCTACTGTATATAGAGGTGTCATCAGTCATTGTACAGGAGGAGGAGGTGAGCTGTGATATCACCTATTGTGAATGGTGGATCCTATGTTATCTACTGTATATAGAGGTGTTATCAGTCATTGTACAGGAGGAGGTGAGCTGTGACATCACCTACTGTGAATGGTGAATACAGTGTTATCTACTGTATATAGAGGTGTTATCATTCATTGCAATTCTTCCTGTATTTATAATCAGACTTCATCTGTACAGAGCAGAAAGTTTGAGTCTAGTATTAGGCTTAGTGGAGTATGAGTCTAGTATTAAGCTTAGTGGAGTATGAGTCTAGCATTAGGCTTAGTGGAGTATGAGTCTAGTACTAGGCTTAGTGGAGTATGAGTCTAGTACTAGGCTTAGTGGAGTATGAGTCTAGTAGTAGGCTTAGTGGAGTATGAGTCTAGTATTAGGCTTAGTGGAGTATGAGTCTAGTACTAGGCTTAGTGGAGTATGAGTTTAGTACTAGACTTAGTGGAGTATGAGTCTAGTAGTAGGCTTAGTGGAGTATGAGTCTAGTATTAGGCTTAGTGGAGTATGAGTCTAGTATTAGGCTTAGTGGAGTATGAGTCTAGTACTAGGCTTAGTGGAGTATGAGTCTAGTATTAGGCTTAGTGGAGTATGAGTCTAGTATTAGGCTTAGTGGAGTATGAGTCTAGTACTAGGCTTAGTGGAGTATGAGTCTAGTAGTAGGCTTAGTGGAGTATGAGTCTAGTAGTAGGCTTAGTGGAGTATGAGTCTAGTACTAGGCTTAGTGGAGTATGAGTCTAGTACTAGGCTTAGTGGAGTATGAGTCTAGTACTAGGCTTAGTGGAGTATGAGTCTAGTACTAGGCTTAGTGGAGTATGAGTCTAGTAGTAGGCTTAGTGGAGTATGAGTCTAGTACTAGGCTTAGTGGAGTATGAGTCTAGTACTAGGCTTAGTGGCTACTGTGAACATTGGAAGTTTATGCTAAAAAAAATAAATAAATCTTTGGCCCTGAGGAAGTGGCAGATTGCCACGAAACGCGTCGGCACAATAAAGCTTTCAAGAACATTTCCATTGTGTGTGGTCAGCGAGGATACATTGAGAAACCCGGTCTTCTCCTTCCTTCTTTGTCACAAAAAAATAAAATAGATGGAGATATATAGTATTGAAAAAGCGACATTAGAAAAAAAAATTAAAAAACAAAGCAGATTTACTTTTTCAACGGCTGACGATGAGATTACAAACATCCGACAATTTGAAAAAAAAAATCTGATAATTCAGCACAAAAAGTGGAATATAATGCGGAATACAGAAGACCCAGAATTATTACTTCACAGAATATTGTTCCTCGTGCAGTGTCAATGGGTCACAATGGAAAAGTCGTGGAGTAGATAAATGTGTGCACAACTAATGAAGGTGCCAGAGTAGGTTCCCACACAGGTAGCATAAAGCAAGAAACTCGGCACTCAACTTGCGTGATCAAACGATAATTTAATGTTGTCCACTGCCGTAGTGAACAAAATGTTTCGGTCTTACATCAGACCTGGACCAGCGGTGGACACCGCGTCCTCACACACCACTGAGGCA